>NC_041396.2:117909539-118509539 GCF_900747795.2 Erpetoichthys calabaricus
GGTATACAAATGTAAGTTTTTTAATTTTATTTAATTATTTATTTTATATATATATATATATATATATATATATATATATATATATATATATATATATATATTGACACAATAATGACCATGAGACATTGCGAAGGGTTGGGGCAGCCACCCATTTAATAGTTCCCGGATGCAAAATAGATTCAAAAATAGTGACATGTTTATTCAACAGAGTCCACAACAGAACTGATTCTCTTCAGGCAATATGGCGGCTTTAAAGGCCAGCAAAGGAAGTGATGTCATCAGCACCGGAACTGGAAGGGACTTCATTGGCTGCCCCAGAGCCGGGCGGGATTTCCCTAGACTGGTCTGCAAAAGATCGAGAGGGAAAGTTAGTGCACTTCGCCACCCCCTGGTCTGGCATGGAATTACATGTATTCAAGCCCTTTGGTTGTCTCCAAAACACACGTGTGTGACAATATATATATACTGTATATATATATATTGTGGGGAACAGCCCGGACACAGACAGGTAGACATGATGGTTTCACCACACACACGTTTATTTACAGCTATTATGTACAACTATTGAGCACAAACCCAGTGCCTCAGCACCAATCACCCCTTAAGTCCTGGCCAAAACACAATGCCTTTCACAGTCTCTGGTCCGCCTCCACTCCTCTCCACCAAGCTTCATCCTCTTCCACCCGACTCTTGCCCATGACTGGAGGGAGGTGGCCCCTCTTATACACCCCGGATGGACTCCAGGTGCATCCCAATGAGCTTCTGTGGCCACACACCTGTGTGGCGGAAGCTCTGGCGGTGTATCCGGAAGTCCTCCGGGTGTCCCCAATGCTCTTCCCCCCAACACTTCCGGGTGTGGCGGAAGTACTGAGGTCCAGGGCTCCCAAGGCATCGGGGCGCCCCCTGGCGGTGACCACGGGCCCCTACAGGGTAGAGCTTCCAAGCTCTGTACCCATGGCCCCCAAAGCAACCAGGGTGGACGTCTCCTCGTGTTCTGGAGGAGGCATGGGCCCTCCTCCGGTCCTCCTGAGCATCCCAGCCGGGCTACAACCCCAGCCGGATGCCACAATATATATATATATATATATATATATATATATATATATATATATATATATATATATATATATATATAATTTATTTATTTATTTAAATAAGATTTATAATATATAAAATAAATTACTGCTGTCATTATATTGTCAGAGACAGCCAAGGGTGGAAAATATGCAAATATAAAGAAAAAGTTTAACATAAGTGTTATTATCAATTAGAATGTTTATGTTTAAGCTTAAATAAATTAACCAACGCATATAAATTTGTTAGAAATGTGAAATAGGAGCTTTTGGGAGCTTTGTTGTTTAACTTGTATGTTAATTTCAGGTTGACGGGTAGAAAAACAAAGAAATTCACAGCCATCCATTTTTTGACTGGTACCATTTACTGAAAATATCCATTAAATAATGGTATTCAAGAAGTCACCTCTTTTGGCTTGCTGCAGATGCTATTCGCACTTTGAGAGGAGCAGATGCTATTCAGCTTTTGGTAAGAGAAATGTGAAATGCAGTGTATTCTGAAGATGCACCAAACCATCATGTTGTCAGAGGACAAAAGTACAGTAGCACCTAAAAAGCACCCCAATGAAGAAGAGAAAGAGAAAGGCTGCACAATTGTGCACACTTTTCTTAAAGCGTTTGATTAAGAAAAATAAACTCTTTAAATTACGCAAACATCACTCTCTTGGATATACTGAAATGAAGCTTGAGTATGGACATTGATTTAAATCATTTAGGCTGTATGTTTTGTTCTACTTTTGTCTTCTAGTATTTTATGCCTGGATTCTCTGAAAATAAAAAAGAGTAATGATTATGAGTATTATCTCAATTAAACTTACCTTGTTTATTGATTTAATCTACCCCAGTGATAAAGGTAATAGTGAGTGGTACTAGTCAGTGGTACTTGTTCAAGTAATTTGTTATTTGTGTAGCTCTTTCAAAGGTAGCAACAGGGCCATCTTAACAGTATTATAGGCCCCCGGCCAAAGCAGTGCACTAAGACCCCTACCTACACAACCACTCACAGGAATAAAAATGTAAATGGTCGATAAACTTAGTTATATATTTATTGTATTGGTACTTCCAACAAAATCAGTGTTTAAACATTAAAAAACATGCTGTACAGCAAAGATTAATCAACACAAACATTTGAACAATATAATATGAGCCTTGAAAACACTAAAATTTCAACATATAAATGATACTCAATTGGTAAACCATACAGACGGAGATGGCACAGTATGAAATTACTATGAATTATTAATCAAGTGTTCAACACAAAAATTTGCAAAATTTCTTAGCAGAGAATTGAGTTGAAGTGACGTTAACATATACATTTTTATGTTATGTAGTGTGTGAGATCTGTACACATACATGCATGTGAGGTTTCAGAGGTGACCGTGATACTAAATTGACTTTAGCACAGTAAAAAAATATTTATAGTTTAGTATAGTATTTATTTATTGACATTAAATCACAGCATGCATAGATTAGCATGGGGCCCCTAAGCTCGTGGGGCCCCCGGGCAACTGCCCAGCATGCCCATGCGTTAAGACAGACCTGGCATAGATGACATCCAGGAGAGACCTTGGACTTACTGAGAGAACTATATCTCATTTATAATCTGAGTATATGTAGTCAATAAATTGATAAAATATCACAGAATGAATGTTTAGAGAAGAGAGGACAAGTCCAATAAATGTACTTTAATTGTTAGTCATATTTAATCTCTTCATGTTGGATGTTGCCTAGTGGCTAAGTCTAGAACTGGATCAGGAAATGACAAGGAAATAATCAAAAGAATAGAATGCATTTATAGGGTCTGCAAAGATGGCAATACAAGTGAATACACAGTTATGCTAAGGTGGTCACCTTAGAGAAAGCACTGGCAGATTGAGCAGTGTCATGGAAAATGTAAACGTTATGTGAAAAAGAATAAGGTGTGGCGAGAATCTGAGATGAGGCAAAGGAAAAAAGACTTAGTAGCACAGATGAAGACAGACAGTTCTGCAAATCTGCCACTTCCATTGTGGTTTTATATTTGCTTTACTACCAGTGTGAAACAGTCATAGGATCTGATAGAGTTAAAAGAATGAAAATATTAAAAAAAACAAAGCTGTATTGGAATTCAAAATAATTAAAATAGTGATGTATTAATTAAAAAGTATTTTATTCTAAATTCAAAACCTTCTATGTTAAATTTAATTAAACATATTTAAATATGTTAAAGAAATCATTTGTACTCATAGAAAGCCAAAAAGTTAAATCTCAATTGTATATACAGTACATCCATTTATAAACTGCAGCATACTGTATATAACATTTTCTGAAGTCCATTGCCTGTAATGATGGTCTGATTAGATAAATGTGGCAAAGCTTTTCTTCTCAGTTTCTCCAAAAGCAGGAACAGCCTTGTTTAACTCTCAGACATTTCCAGAGTATGCATTAAAAATTATGTAGAAGCGGTACGGACAGGTGATGAATAGAGACAATGCCTATGTGAGTAAAAGAGTAATGGAAATGGAAGTAGGGGAAAGAGAAATTGGGGAAGTCCAAAGAGGAGGTGGATGGATAAAGTAAAAGAAGATCTGAAAGAAAAGGGTTTGAGTGTGGAAGAGATGCAGAACTGAGCTGCATGGAGAAGGTTGATCAGGCACATTGACCCCATATAGAAGTATGAAAAGATTTAGAGGAAGAAAAAGATGAAGGAGAAGAAGAAGGAGGAGGAGGAGTAGGATGAGAAGAAGAAGAAGACGGAGGAGGAGGATGAGAAGAAGAAGGAGAAGTAGTAGTAGTAGTAGCCATAGTAGTAGTAGGAGGAGGAGTAGGATGAGAAGAAGAAGAAAGAGGAGGAGGACGAGAAGAAGAAGGAGAAGTAGTAGTAGTAGCCGTAGTAGTAGTAGAAGGAGGAGAAGGATGAGAAGAAGAAGAAGGAGGAGGAGGATGAGCAGGAGGAAGACAAGAAGAAGAAGAAGAGGAAGAAGAAGAAGAAGAGGAAGAAGAAGAAGTAGTAGTAGTTGTAATAGTCATAGTAGTAGTAGTAGTAGGAGGAGGAGGACGAGGAGGAGGAGGAAGACAACAAGAAGAAGAAGAAGAAGAAACAGTTAATTGTTCAGGATATGTTTTAAAAATTGCATTCAGATGATCAACGCTATCTTTGACCCATTTCTGTTCGGGATCAGCACAGAGCAGATGACCTTTTCTTGTGGTGAATCTGCAGAACAAAGTATGAAAAAAGATGATGAACAAGTTTATTAATTTACATGCAGTAATAATATTAGGGTTTGATCATTACATCTTTGAAGCTTATTGGTAAGTTAGTGGCAAAGCAACCTTTTAATTCTGGTAAATATTCCATATAAACAGTCCATATAACTTCATTAAATCATATATTTCAGTGGTTCTCAATCTGTGGGGTGGGCCCCCCTAGGGGGGTGCGAAGATGTGAAAAAAAGAAAACAAGAATCAAAAATATGAAAAATACATCTATTGAAACCAAAACAAATTTAAACTAAATTTAAACTACATTCTGATACTAGAAAAATAAATATAGAGTTAGATAAATGTCGATAAAAGTTAAGTAGGTGTAATAAAATATGCATCTATGATATATCATTAATTAAAAAAGAACAAATTGGTATTAGTGGGCGCCTTTCAAAAAAAATGTTAGGGGGGGCGCGATTAAAACTGTTATGAAAACTCGGGTCTGAAATACTTAAAGGTTGAGAAACGCTGATATATTTGAATATTTAAGGATGTTGTGCAAACTTTAATCCCTACACATCTGAGAGAGCTTGTGATGCTGCTTTGGTTTGAAAACCTTAGCGGAATATTTTCCTCAGCCTGCCATGATGGTTTGTTATTATTATTTGCTTTCAGTGGGAAGGCTGGAGAAATACAGGAGGTTGCAGAGTTGCATCAGTGTGTGTGGCAGCCGCAGCCAACAGTAACAGAGCTCGACTGTGTATTGAAAAGTCACTTAGTCTTCAGATCAAGAAGAACATGCACTCTAAATATCCACCAGTATACTGTATACACTATATAGGCACCTACTTTACTCTACGTATAGCATGTTGAGTTCCCCACATTTTCCTGTTGTACTGCTCTAGATGAATCTGTAATAAGAAGTCTAAGCCTGTCACATATATTCATAAATGCTACACCCACTAATTTAAAGTTCCTTCTTGGCTTATGTAAAATTACTTACATAATGCCAGGTAAAGTGCAGTCTGATCGTGTTCTTTCATAGTTGGACAACATTCTTAAAGGGATCCTTTTTTCAAAATAACTGAAGCAGCATTTTGAAGGTTTATTTGTACCTAGAAAGTAAATCATTAAAAATATTACAGAGTTGCAAGTACTGTACACACACCATATGTAGTAATACTAAATTCAGGCTATTTACTATTGCTTCAGAACTGCAGTTTACCTAACCTATTACTACAGCGTTTGCTTGTAAAAATTATACTTAATTTAAAAAGCACAGACTAAAATAATAATGATAAAAGTAATTTCACTTACACAGTTATCTAACCTGGTTTGTCTTGAATGGCTTATCTTATCTAAATGTCTCACATACTTATATTATTTACAATGCTTAATAATTAAAAAGAAAAAAACAGGAATATCAGGCTAATTATTCATAAAATATCAAGATATACTATTTATATATTAAATAATACATTTTAATGGGATTTGTTTTTATTTCTCAATAATTTGTTGATAACACAAGCTAATTATGCCAAGAAACATAAATAATTTCATATAATTAGTGCAAAGATGTTTTTAGTTAACAATGATTCTCCAATGCCTGACTTACCTTGTCCATAGATCTGTGAGCACAAGCCTGTGATGAGGACAACTGCAATGAACACAGCTGATGATTTCATTTCTTTTCTTTGTTGAATGTTCTCCTTTAAGTTTGTGTTCAGTCAGTTTTGGGTCTCAGGGTTGTTTTGGTGTCTTCTTACCCATTTATATAGGCAAAGTGGGCACGTCCAAACACTGGTAAATTCTGCTACGTTTTCAGAAAATGTGTGGTTGCACTTCTCTTGAAAAGCAAACCCTCGGATTTCAAAAAAAACACGCCGCATTCTAAATGCACTTAAAAAAAATCTCTTTTAACTCTATTCATACTAAAAGAAGTCACATTTCTTGTATTTCTTACAACTAGAGTATTTAACAATAAAGGAAATTCTGGCATAAAAGAGATATTTCCTTAGAAAGATATACAGTGTTAAGCACTCATTTTCCATCTTTTGAATATTTTTAAATAATATAAATTAAATGTAAAACATTGTTGTATCCAGCAATGCAGTGGTATGTAACTCTTTAACTGTGTATTTTTAAATTTTAAATTTAAATCACAATATTGATCCACCAATTTACAACACATACATAACACTTGTTTAAAGTGTAGTATTTCAGAGAGTTACAATTTTGCTCAGTGCAACAATTTTCTAACACATACAATATATTAAAATACAAACTCTTGAAAAATAGTATATTTTTAAAATAAACAATTGTAACATTTCTATTGAAGATAAGCATGTTTACTGTAAATATACATTGTGTAAATTAACCAATTGGTAGTGGTACCAGAAGAGCACAAGATAAGGGAAACACCAAGAATTCTAATAGAGGGAAAAGGCACAGTCAGTTATAGCAAGCACCTTGCAGGTAATTCACCTGAGGCCAATAAAGACCAATAAAAGAACAGAACTAGTCCTGCCTCATAAGTCCCATTTTTGGAGAACATTTTTAAGTCTGGAAAGACTAGTTGGGAAGTTAATGTTACCTTAAGCCTGTAAGACAGCATCACACAACCCCCAGACTGAAATTTGAGGGATCATCAGTTGTGGGAAACAGGAACAAACTACTGAGCCGTGTAGTTGAAGCAAAAACCTTGATATCCTTTAAGAAGTGTCTGGATGAAAAATTGGGACATCTTAGCTATTAGCTGAACAAATAGGCTTTTTAGACTGAATGGTATTCTCTCATTTGTCAAACTTCTTATATCTTTTTCTCAAGCTGTTCATTTAGATAGATAGATAGATAGATAGATAGATAGATAGATAGATAGATAGATAGATAGATAGATAGATAGATAGATAGATAGATAGATAGATAGATAGATAGATAGATAGATAGATAGATAGATAGATAGATAGATAGATACTTTATTAATCCTAAGGGGAAATTCACATACTTATATTTAGAGAAAGCAGAGAGGGACCTGGCCCTTTAAGAGCTATGTAGGACTCAGGGGTAGAGGTCCACAAGGGGCCACTAGGGGAGATCTGACTTGTTTGTGTCACTTTAGCAAACTATTCTAACCCTGACCCTGGTACTGATTTCTGGCTTTGTATACTGGGGAAGATTTAAAGCTAATGCACTTTAGAAAACCTATTAAGTCTAAAGCTTGGTGCAGACGTGGGCAATGTCTCACTTAAAGGAGGAAGATATCATGTTTATGTTTGACAGAAAGGCAAGAGCTGAAACAAGAG
Source organism: Erpetoichthys calabaricus (assembly GCF_900747795.2). Taxonomy (NCBI): domain Eukaryota; kingdom Metazoa; phylum Chordata; class Cladistia; order Polypteriformes; family Polypteridae; genus Erpetoichthys; species Erpetoichthys calabaricus. The sequence continues at coordinate 117,917,098 of NC_041396.2, forward strand.
TATTCTGGTGTTGTGGTGGACAAGCCACCCTCCTTTTGCAGGCGGGAGTCCAGCAACCTGAGAATGTAGGCCCAGATAAGCTTTTGTTTTCATTTTGTCTGATTCCTTGGTACTCAATGTTCATTTCTATGCTACTGACTTCAGCGAATGCCTTTAGTATTTTTTAGAATATCTTATTGTTTCATGCTGTTTATTTATTTATTTTTTTGTTCTCTAGAAAATAGTTTAATTTGACAGATGCTTACACCTCTGTTCATGTACAGAAAGCTGAGTGAGGCAAATGTTTGTCATTTAAATGTAAGACTTCTTACTAATAACTTCTAAAACTATAAAGTTCATAACCCTATCAAGGCTTTTACACCACATAATGATTTCCACATTTTGTCTACCTGTCACTTCAAACATTTTGGCACCTCAGCTGCATAAGGTGTGAATTTCAATTTTTTTTAATTTATTCATATACACTAGTATTCATAACTTTTGAACCATCCAGAAGCTTTAATGTTTTTCATAGAAATCAATGTTTTTTGTTTTTTTCTTTTGATCAAGTTAACATTAAATGTGCTTAAAATATAGCCAATACTTTAACATTTGCAAATGGTTATTACTGGTTGAAAAAACTAATTTATACTTTATTTTTCACATATGACTATAAAACCACATTTTCAACAGCCATTTCTCCAGAGACATAATGGTAAACTCTCTTAACACTTTCTTAATTGATGAAGTTTAAATGCTAATTTGTTATTAGAGAAACCCTTGTAATTTTTATTCTGTTCCATAAAGCAAGTAAATTGTCTTTCCTTGGAATTGAAGGTCCTGGCTTTTTGGCTGCCTGGTTTTTTGATTTCTTGCTCTGTCTGAAAATTTGATTTCTCATTACATTTCCAATTTGTTAGAAAGGTAACATCTACTTTCAGTTCTGACCATAACTTTCCTTATGACTACACATATCTGCTGGTCCTCTTCATTAAAAATATTAATGTCTCATTTGGACTCAGTATATCCACATAAGTAATGGAACATCTCCAGCTGTAGACTGCAGCTTGTTATGATTGGAGAATGAATTTCATTTATTATTTTGTGGAATTAAGATTAATTCAGCCACATGGGATGCACAAACCAGTGTATTTCGTCGAAGCTGGTCAAAAGCCCAGATAAATGGGTAGGGTTACATCAGGAAGGGCATAAAGGTGTAAAATTTTGCCAAATCAATATGCAGACAACAATACAGATTTCCATACTGAATCAGTCGAGCCGTGGGTTAACAACGACCACCACCAGCACTGTTAGACAACAGGGTGCTGTCTGAAATTGGGCTACTGTTGGCCAAAGAAGGTGAAGAAGATGGGGAAGGCGTGAAGAGTGGCAGAGGGAGAAGAGGACGGTAAAGAGAGTGAAAGTGAGGGTAGGAACTTTGAATGTTGGTAGTATGAGTGGTAAGAGGAGAGAGTTAGGTGATATGATAGAGAGAAGGAAGGATGATATATTGTGCGTGCAAGAGACCAAATGGATGGGCAGTAAGGCCAGGTGTATAGCAGATGGGTTCAGATTGTTCTGTCATGGTTTGGATTGGAGGAGAAGTGGGGTAGGTGTTCCTGAAGGAACAGTATGTCAAGAGTGTTTTGGAGATGAAAATAGTGCTGGACAGAGTGATGAAGCTGAAAACTGAAGACATGATGAAGGACGATTTGATTAGGGGCTAAGAGCAGAGGGTTAAAGCAATTAGGGAAGAGAAAGAGATAAACCAGAATTGCAGAAGAAAGTTGAGACAAACCTCAGGAAATCACCAATATATCCTTCTTTCCCAAAATATAAAGACTCCCATAAACCAAAACAAGATTCAGATGATGGTTTTATCATTTTACCTGCACCTGTCTCACTTTATAATTCAAGGCTTTGATTCAGAAGTTGAACTTTCCCTCATTTCTAACTTTATCAGCTCTGCAGAGTATTACTTATCCTCCCCTAGTGTTAGGATCTTCACTGTAAATAGGTAGGCATGTATTTAACTGCCCTCTTCATTAATTCCTCAGTTCAGCATGTTAACACATGACTGAGGCATGATTTAATTAAGTCTGTTCCAGATTTTAAAAGAGCATATGACAATTACTAGGACAATGAGGAAAGTATAATCGTAACCAATTCTCATAAGGGGCAAATATGGATGACTTTTTAATGCTCTGTTGTGATGGGCAACTTGGGAAAATGTTAAAGTCCATGTTAAATTTAAAGGTAATAATGTCCTGTGACCGGGTTTCAAAGCTATGGAGATTATTTGATGACTATGCAGGTGAGACCAGAGTTTGGGAAATACTAGAAATGGGACATGTCATCACAACTACTTAGCAGACAGTAACATGAAGAGACGGAAAAGCTGACAGTACACCATGCAACCATAGTGATGTTAGAGGCTGTCAGAACAGTGGACCTGGAAGGATGTCAAGGAAAACACTTCTGTAGCTCTAGCAAGTATTCAAGATTGCAGCCTACCAGAGACAGCAAGCAGAGGGAGAAAGGTTGAGGACACTGATATAAGAATTTTAGGCAAGCAGCCTGAATTGAACATTGACTCAAAGTTGAAATTCTGGAGAAAATGGGATACAATTGTTGCTTTGCTTTTACTAAGATACTTAGTAATTGTCAAAGAACACATTTTAGGACATCTTCGATGTATAGATGATACTGATGAACTTAGTGGTGACCACAAATGCAAATGGGTGCATTTTAATTTTGTCATAAATGCCTAGTTTGTTTGAAGATCAGCACTGCTCAGACACTGAAAAATTGTACAGGAGAACTCACTTTGGTCTTGTGGCACATTGAAACTCATTCAGAAAGACTTTAAACCCTCTATCTTATGACAGAAGATTTGATTATTGCTTGGTGATTGTTGATAAATTTTCAAGGTTGGTTGAAGCCCACCGCTGCCATGCCCACACAACAGACACAGTCATGTATGTCACATTAGAACATGTAATCCCACTATGGAGTATTACCTCATATACTAACTCAAATCAAGGAACATTTCTCTGGAAAATGTATATATTTTGTTATGTGAACAAAAAAGTTAAAATTTCAATATCACCCTCAGGTAGGACAATAAAAGGAATTGCACAATCAAATGCTTGGTGTGGAAAGAAACTTAGAAACGGGAGTGTATGGAAATACCTGGGTCTATCAATCTCCTACACATCAGAAACATATCTAGGATGGCAACAGAACATGGCCCATAGAAAATGATATGGTACACACACACAGAGCACCTTCTGGCTATTTAGTGGAACTTGATAAAAGAATGTAACAAAATACACAGAAGCGAAAGACACCAGAACATAGTAGGCATGCGGAAATTTACTCTAAGCACTAAACACCTAAGCCTCTTTTAGAGGCAGATGATGAGGTGATGAGACACTAGCAAAGCCATGTTTGGTTCCAAGGTGGACTGGATCACATCTGGTTCTGATGTTCACTAGTTCTGCTATTGAGGTTAATAGTAGTATTAAATGGACCCCTAAGACCCATTGCAAGAGTGCTTTTTAATGTATCTGCATAAGTGTTTGTCTTCTTCAAAAATAGATTGAAGAATGTGAGAAGAAATGGCCATCAAGTACCTCCACATATTTCTTCTGATTCAAGTCAATCAGTGTGTAATCACTAAGTTCCTTGTTCTTCCAGATCCTTACACTATCTACCATCCATTGCACCATGATTGATTTATACAGAGTTCTTTTCTCGATATACCTGAACCCTCATTATTGTTTACATGTACTGTATTTGCTTAGTAGACACTTTTATCTAAAGTTACAAAAGAGATCAACATAACAGATTAAACATCACTGTGGGACTGTTTGGAAATAAACGTTACAGGCCAATGTTATAAAGCTGATTGTCACAAGCTGATCATCATCACACAGGAAAAACATACAAATGAGTTACATTTCCTAGCTAATAATAACATAACAGCTAATAATCAGTTATTCACCCTAAAAAGAAGGTCTTCAAATCCTCCTTAAACACATTGAAGGTGAAAATTCTGAATTGTGGATGACAGCTTATTCCACAAGCCGGGAGCTACACATGAAAAGAGTCTTTACTGAGCAGAGGTGGCATCACCAGATGCTGTTAATCAACAAAACTGAGTGGTCAAGAAGAAGCATAGGACCTCACAAGTGTCGTCATATATATAGGTGCTGACCCACTGAGCTACTCTGTAGGCAAGTGTATACAGTCAGTGTTGACAAAGTATAGAAGTAGAATTACTTTTCCTTTTGTTACACTACATTTTCAAATGCAGATGGCTTGATTATTTCTCCAATATATTTTGCTGGGCACCTTCTGAACTTCAGTATTAAAAACAAGGTGCTTTGTCCAGTCAGTTATCTAAAATTTTGGCTTTCCAAAATTTTCAAATGTGAACCGTTGGCATTAACACCGGTTCTCCTGTACAGTCATTCTAAGTACACCTCACTGCAGTCCACAGAACAGAGTGGGACTGGTTGTTGGTGACACACAATCACGGTCTCAGTTATTCCCACAACTGAGGCTGCAGAGTTTGGTATCCGTCCTCATGGCAGTTTGCCAAAGTGGTCAGGGCTGATACACATGCTGTAGCACGGTGTACTTATGCGTTCATGTGCCATGGTTCATTCAGCTTGTCACATTGTTGCTCATATATCACAGAGATAGCAGCAGCTTACTGCATACAGGGATCAAATACCTCTAAACCTAGGAGATTTGTTGTGTGTTTCAAAAAATTACAATTTAAATTATATGTAATTTCACTTCTCAGACAGAAACAAGAGATTACATTTGAAGATAACCACATTCGTATTTTCCCGAATTTCTCACCTTCAACAGCTGCTAAACATGTCTCTTTTTACAACATTAAACAGCGCTTACGGAAAGCCAAGATCAGATACAGCCTCTTGCACCCTATCAAACTGAAAGTGGATATTCAAGGCAAGCATTTCATCTATACCTCTATGGAGGAAGCAGAAAAAGAGTTAAGAAAACTGATCTGAACACTTTTTTGAAATACGATCATGAGTCGTATCCTGTCATGGCATGGCAATAGATATCTCAATTTTATTCCTCATACGCTGATGCTGGGGGGCTCTTTTTTTGTTTTGGATGTGCTCTGTCTCTAGGTATGTCAGAGGACTGGGATTTTGTGAAGTGTGGTCTAGCCTCAAGTGGGGAGACAAAGTGGGGGGGGGGGGGGGACTAGGATGGAAGACAAGGAGAGAATGCTATCCCTAATCAATCTTTTAAATCTTTGTGCAGCTATAACTGATCATTCCTTAATTATGAGTGCTAAAGTAACAATAGGCTTCATGGCAATAACTCCTGGGAAAATTGGAAAGGTCAAAGCTGTCTTATTTTCAGGTAAGACTAAAAATGACAACAGAAGTTCAGAAGCAATGTCTCCATGGCCGAACAGTTAACTTTGTGAGCTGGAATGTTAAAGGCCTGAATCACGAATTAAAGAGAAAGAAAGTATTCTCTCACCTAAAATAGTTAAAATAGTGTTTTTTACAGAAGACCAACTTATTAAGGAATGATCAGTTATAGCTGCACAAAGACTGGACTGGCCAAAATGTTCCATTCCAGCTTTACAAAGAAAACTGGAGGTGTAGGAATTCTTATATATAGAACAGTGTCATTTGTAGTATTAGATGTAGCATCTGATCCTGAAGGGAGATATGTGATTGTCATAGGTAATTTATTTAACTGTAAAGTGATTTTGATAAATATTTATGCACCCAATGTCGATGACAGGACATTCATGCAAAATGGATTTGCATCCATTCCCAATGTGAACACTCTAATTATAATGGCTGGGGACTTTAATTGTGTTTTAAATCCAGACCTAGATAGGTCTCCTGCCACACGTGTGATGACATCTAACACTGCAAAGACAATTACACAGTTTGTAACTGACCACAACTTATCAGACCCCTGGAGATTTTTAAACCCAAACTCAAGAGCATATCCTTCTACTCACCAGTGCATCATTGCTACTCAAGAACTGATTATTTCTTTGTAGATAACAATTTCTTGCCTAAGATTAAATCTTATAAGTACGACACTATTGCTATCTCCTACCATGCTCCTTTGATTTTGGAGCTAAAATCATTATGCCCCACATACTCATCTTGCAGATGGCGTTTTAATCCAATTTTATTAGCAGACGAGAACTGTACAGAATTTATATCCAAGCAAATCAATATATTTTTAGAGACAAATACATCCTCAGGGTTTTCTGCATGAATACTCTGGGAAACCCTGAAGGCCTTCTTAAGAGGACAGATTATCTCATATTTTTCCCACAGAAATAAATTGGAAACAAAAGAAGGTATCAGAGCTAATCAGCAGATTACTAGAACAGACCAAGAACATGCCAGGTGTCCAAGTTAGGCACTTCATACGAAAAGGCAGGCTCTGCATTCAGAACTCAACCTCTTAACGACTAAAGAAACTGAACAACTCATATTTAAATCAAGACATCATTATTATGAACATGGAGAGAAAGCTAATAAGATCTTAGCTCAACAAATCCACAAGCAAGAATTTCACAATGCAATCCCAGCAATCACCAACACAAATGGAGACAAAATCATTGAACATAAAAATATAATGCACATATTTAGAGAGTACTATAAATCCTTATATTCTTCTGAGTTTAAAGATGACAAGACACAATCTAATGCATTTCTGGATGCATTACAGATACCACAAATAGATACTGTTAGTGCAGAGGAATTGGATAAACCTCTGGAACTATCAGAATTACTAGATGCTATAAACTCACTTCAGAATGGGAAAGCAGCAGGACCTGATGGCTACCCTGCCGAATTCTATAAGAAATTCTCAACTCCGCTAGCTCCCCTTCTATTAGCAGCATTTACAGAAGCTAGAGAAAATAAAATTCTACCTCAAACTTTTCACCAAGCATTAATTACCACCTTTCCTAAACAAAATATATATTTTCATATTATGCTGGGTATCACAGCTCCAAACCAAACTGTTAAATAGTTGGAAATGCTCAAGAAAAATCTAAAATCTATTTCTTTGAATGTGAAACTTAAAGTGATAAAGTCTATATAAAACATTTTATTAAACATTATTTAATGAAGAGTAACACCCTATTGGTAGAACTGCTGATTAATCACTGTTAATGCATACGATTAACACATTAAAAGTTTCTGCAATTAAATCATTTAACACAACCCCAAGATGTGTTAATTTGGTCCAATTAATTTTACCACACTTCAAACATTATGAAGAGGTACCAAATGTATCCAAGTCTCTTAAAAGCAGTAGCGGGTCACTTGGACTTGATCATTTCCAATGTTGTTTCTTGATAATGACCTTCATCCAATTTCAAGGAAGTGTTACTCAAAGCAAATTTGCTGCATTTGCATTTTACATTTTACCACTCTGGAGTTGCCCCCGCTGAGAGGCGCAGAGCGGGTGTGGGTATACTTATTGCCCCCCGACTTGGAGCCTGTTCATTGGGGTTTACCCCGGTAGACGAGAGGGTAGCCTCCCTCCGCCTTCGGGTGGGGGGATGAGTCCTAACTGTTGTTTGTGCATATGCACCGAACAGCAGTTCGGAGTACCCACCCTTTTTGGAGTCCCTGGAGGGGGTGCTAGAGGGCATAACTTCTGGGGACTCCCTCGTTCTGCTGGGAGACTTCAATGCTCACGTGGGCAATGACAGTGAGACCTGGAAGGGCGTGATTGGGAGGAATGGCCCCCCCGATCTGAACCCGAGTGGTGTTTTGTTATTAGACTTCTGTGCTCGTCACGGATTGTCCATAATGAACACTATGTTCAAGCATAGGGGTGTTCATATGTGCACTTGGCACCAGGACACCCTAGGCCTCAGTTCGATGATCGACATTGTGGTCATGTCATCGGACTTGCGGCCACATGTCTTGGACACTCGGGTGAAGAGAGGGGCGGAGCTGTCAACTGATCACCACCTGGTGGTGAGTTGGCTTCGATGGTGGGGGAGGATGCCGGTCAGGCCTGGTAGGCCCAAACGTGTTGTGAGGGTCTGCTGGGAACGTCTGGCAGAGCCCCCTGTCAGAAGTAGCTTCAACTCCCACCTCTGGCAGAACTTCGGCCACATCCCAAGGATGGTGGGGGGACATTGAGTCCAAATGGGCCATGTTCCGTGCCTCTATTGTTGAGGCAGCTGACCGGAGCTGTGGCCGTAAGGTGGTTGGTGCCTGTCGTGGCGGCAATCCCTGAACCCGTTGGTGGACACCGGCGGTGAGGGATGCCATCAAGCTGAAGAAGGAGTCCTACAGGACCCTTTTGTCGTGTGGGACTCTGGAGGCAGCTGATAGGTACCGGCAGACCAAGCGGAATGTGGCTTTGGTGGTTGCTGAGGCAAAAACTCGGGCGTGGGAGGAGTTTGGGGAGGCCATGGAGAACGACTTTCGGATGGCTTCGAGGAGATTCTGGTCCACCGTCCGGCGTCTCAGGAGGGGGAAGCAGTGCAGTGTCAACACTGTATATGGTGGTGATGGTGCGCTGCTGACCTCGACTCGGGACGTTGTGGGTCGGTGAGGGGAGTACTTCGAAGACCTCCTCAATCCCACTAACATGCCTTCCAATGTGGAAGCAGAGCCTGGGGACTCAGAGGTGGGCTCCCCCATCTCTGGGACTGAGGTCACTGAGGTGGTCAAAAAACTCCTTGGTGGCAGGGCCCCGGGGGTGGATGAGATACGCCCGGAGTTCTTGTTTGAAACGCCTCTGCAACATCGCATGGACATCAGGGACAGTGCCTCTAGATTGGCAGACCGGGGTGGTGGTCCCCCTCTTTAAGAAAGGGGACAGGAGGGTGTGTTCCAATTATAGAGGGATCACACTCCTCAGCCTCCCTGGAAAAGTCTATTCGGGGGTCCTGGAGAGGAGGGTCCGTCGGATAGTCGAGCCTCGGATTCAGGAGGAACAGTGTGGTTTTCGTCCTGGTCGCGGAACAGTGGACCAGCTCTACACCCTTAGCAGGGTCCTGGAGGGTGCATGGGAGTTTGCCCAACCAGTCTACATGTGTTTTGTGAACATGGAAAAGGCATTCGACCGTGTCCCTCGGGGAATCCTGTGGGGGTACTCCGAGAGTACGGGGTACCGGACCCCCTGATAAGGGCTGTTTGGTCCCTGTATGATCGATGCCAGAGCTTGGTCCGCATTGCTGGCAGTAAGTCGAATCCGTTTCCAGTGAGAGTTGGACTCCGCCAGGGCTGCCCTTTGTCACCGATTCTGTTCATAACTTTTATGGACAGAATTTCTAGGCGCAGCCAGGGCGTTGAGGGGGTCCGGTTTGGTGGACTCAGGATTGGGTCACTGCTTTTTGCAGATGATGTTGTCCTGTTTGCTTCATCAGGCCGTGATCTTCAGCTCTCTCTGGATCGGTTCGCAGCCGAGTGTGAAGCGGCTGGGATGGGAATCAGCACCTCCAAATCTGAGACCATGGTCCTCAGCCGGAAAAGGGTGGAGTGCCCTCTCAGGGTTGGTAGCGAGATCCTGCCCCAAGTGGAGGAGTTCAAGTATCTCGGGGTCTTGTTCACGAGTGAGGGAAGAATGGAGCGTGAGATCGACAGGCGGATCGGTGCGGCATTCTCAGTAATGCGGGCTCTGCATGGTCTGTCGTGGTGAAAAAGGAGCTGAGCCGCAAGGCGAAGCTCTCAATTTACCAGTCGATCTATGTTCCTACCCTCACCTATGGTCATGAGCTATGGGTAGTGACTGAAAGAACGAGATCGCAAATACAAGCGGCTGAAATGAGTTTCCTCCGCAGGGTGTCTGGGCTCTCCCTTAAAGATAGGGTGAGAAGCTCAGTCATCCGGGAGGGGCTCAGAGTAGAGCCGCTGCTCCTCCGCATCGAGAGGAGTCAGATGAGGTGGCTCGGGCATCTGATCAGGATGCCTCCTGGACGCCTCCCTGGTGAGGTGTTCCAGGCACGTCTAACTGGGAGGCAGCCCCGGGGAAGACCCAGGACATGCTGGAGGGACTATGTCTCTCGGCTGGCCTGGGAACGCCTTGGGATTCTCCCGGAAGAGCTAGAAGAAGTGGCCGGGGAGAGGGAAGTCTGGGCATCTCTGCTCAAGCTGCTGCCCCCGCAACCCGACCTCGGATAAGCGGAAGAGGATGGATGGATGAATGGATGGCATTTTTCCTTGTTTATCAATTTATTTCCTGATAATTTGTGTGATTTAGGAGACCTTTTTTCTCCAGTGACCTATAATGCTTTGGGCCAGCACAACATCCCCTAGAGCTGTAACAGCCAACTCTGGATGGGACCACCCCCAGGGTATATAAAACTAATGATTTCCATTACAGACACTGTGGGACTTAGATAGTAGTAGAACAGATAAGTAAATAATGCAGGTTCTCAAAAATGTAATAATGTATGACAACTCAACTTAAAACACATCTGTTCAGACAGGTATTTATGTTTTACATTTTGATATTCTTTGTTCTTTGTGTTTTGATATTTATTTTTTATCTATGTTTTATTGTTTAGCGCTTTGTGACTTCTGTCTGTGACGGGTGCTCTTTAAATACATTTTTACTTACATATAAGAGGAACTGGATGAGGCTTTGGTTGACATGGTGATAAATTATTTGCAGCCCTTTACTGCTGTTGAAGATAAAGGCTTCCAGGCTTCTGTTAACAACATCCAAGCTACAACCTCCTAAGCAGAAAGGCACTGAAAACAATGGTTCAGGCCAAGTACTCTATAGCCAAAGTGAAAGCAGTGGCTGAGGTAAGGCAGGCTGAATTTGCGAGCCTGACATCTGATTTGTTGACCCCCATGAATATGGATTGTTATCTGGGTGTCACATGCCATTTTGTTATAGCTGATGCCAAACTAGCCACAGTCCTCCTTGAGGTCAGCCAATTTCCCCAGACACACACTGCTACTCAAGTTATGGAGTCCATGAGTGTGGTAATGATGGACTAGGGAATCAGTGGCAAAATGCACTGCATGGTGACTGACAATGCAGCCAGTCTTGTTGCCTGTGCCCAGCTCCTGAAAGTTTGTCATGCCAGTGCTTTGCCCATACCATAAATCTGGTAGTAAAAAAGGCAATTGACCCGATCCCCAACCTCCAGGAATTTCATCAAAAAGCAGTGAAAATTGTATATTTCTTCCCGTCAAGTTGCAATGCAAAGGAAAAACAATCTGAGATGCTGCAGCTGATGGGCAGATGAGCACTGAAGGTTGTTCAAGAAGTTGACACCAGATGGAACAGCACTTATGACATGCTGCAGCATTTGCATGACTAAAGTGAGCCAGATGATGCTGCCTTATCTAATTTAAATACAGAAGTTGTTCCTTTAACAAGTCTAGAGTATGATATCATTAATGAATGCCTGTCCCTCCTTCTTCCACTAAAACAAGTGACAACTGAAATGTCTGCAGAGAAAATAAATCTCAATATATCGCATGAAACAACACAAACTCTCAAAGAAGAGTACCAAGGTGACCAGGAAAGGGTCTATTCAATCAGGTAGGCAGCAATGATCCAGAAACGTTTCATACAATGAATAACTGTGTCACTTTATTAAGTAACATTGATTATTGCTATTTTCTATCTTACTGTAGGTGTGCATCTGAAGGAAGGGCTATACTCCAGATTCCAAGCACTGGAATTCATCCAGGTGTTGACCTTGGCTAAGCTGCTGGACCCAAGATTTAAAATAATTGGTTTTGGCAATCCAGACTATGTCAGAGAGACTGAGAGACAAACTCACACTAGAATACGAATCCCTAATGCGGTCCTCGAACAGACACTGTACATGTGACAATTTTAGACCTATTACTAACCTGCCTTTCTTAAGTAAAATTCTAGAGAAGGCAGTCATTATGCAGCTTAATGATCACCTCGATAAACATGCTATTCTTGATAAGTTTCAGTCGGGTTTCAGAACAAATCACAGTACAGAAACTGCACTCGTTATAGTAGTAAATGACTTGCGGGTAAATGCAGACAAAGGCCATTTTCTATTCTCATTCTCTTAGATCTGAGTGCCGCATTCGATACCATTGATCACAATATTCTTAGAAATTGCCTTAGTCAATAGGTGGTCTTAAATTGGTTTGAGTCCTACCTGGCGGGTAGAAAATTCTTTGTAAGTTGTGGTAATTATACTTCAAAGACCCACGATATTCTATATAGTGTTCCACAAGGCTCTATCCTGGGTCCGCTACTCTTTTCAATTTACATGATTCCGTTAGGTCTGATTATCTCGGGGCATAACGTGAGCTACCACAGCTATGCTGATGACACACAACTGTATGTATCAATAGCACCTGATGACCCCGACTCTCTTGATTCACTGACACAATGTCCTACTTGTGTTTCTGAATGGATGAGTAGTAATTTTCTCAAACTAAATAATGAGAAAACAGAAATTTTAGTGATTGGCAATAATGTATATAATGAGGTTATTAGAAATAAACTAGATGCATTAAGATTAAAAGTCAAGACGGAGGTAAAGAATTTAGGGGTAACTATTGACTCTGAGGGGCGGCACGGTGGCGCAATTGCCTCGCAGTTAGGAGACCGGGGTTCGCTTCCCGGGTCCTCCCTGCGTGGAGTTTGCACGTTCTCCCCGTGTCTGCGGGGGTTTCCTACGGGTGCTCCGGTTTCCTCCCACAGTCCAAAGACATGTAGGTTAGGTGGATTAGCAATTCTAAATTGGCACTTTTGTGTGCTTGGTGTTTGTGTGTGTCCTGTGGTGGGTTGGCACCCTGCCCGGGATTGGTTCCTGCCTTGTGCCCTGGGATTGGCTCCAGCAGACCCCCATGACCCTGTGTTCGGATTCAGCGGGTTGGAAAATGGATGGATGGATATTGACTCTGACCTGAATTTTAAATCACATATTAATCAGATTACTAGGACAGCATTTTTCCACTTAAGAAATATAGCAAAAAGTTAGACCCCTTATAACATTACAAGATGCTGAGAAGTTAATCCACGCTTTTGTTTTCAGTCGACTAGATTACGGTAACGCTCTCCTCTCAGGACTACCCAAAAAAGACATCAATTGATTACATCTAGTACAGAATGCAACTGCTAGAATCTTAACTAGGAAAAGAAAATCCGAGCACATCTCTCCAGTTTTGATGTCACTACATTGGTTATCTGTGTAATTTAGAATTGACTTTAAAATACTGTTTATGGTTTACAATGCCTTAAATAATCTTGCTCCATCTTATATTTCGGAATGTCTTACACTTTACACTCCAAATCATAACCTTAGATCTTCAAATAAGTGTCTGCTTAGAATTCCAAGAGCTAAACTTAAAAGAAGTGGTGAGGTGGCCTTTTTCTGTTATGCACCTAAAATCTGGAATAGCCTGCCAATAGGAATTCGCCAGGCTAATACAGTGGAGCACCTTAAAAAAACTGCAGAAAACACATTACTTTAACATGGCCTTCTCATAGCTTCATCTTAGTTTAATCCTAATGGCATGGTATATTCAATTAATTATCATTATTATTCATGATATTCATATTCAAAATCCGTACTAACCCCAGCTTTCTCTTCTGTTCTTTTTCCGGTTTTCTGGGGTGGCGACCTGCGCCACCACCACCTGATCAAACTACCTACATTTATGGAATAAAGGCCAGAAGTCCACATGACCATCATCATCAAGTTCTTCCATGAGAACCCTGAATACAATGAGGATTGATCATTTATGTTAGGTAGAATGCCTAGAGGGGGCTGGGTGGTCTCGTGGCCTGGAACCCTGGCAGATTTTATTTTTTTCTCCAGTCGTCTGGAGTTTTTTTGTTTTTTTTGTCCTCCCTGGCCATCGGACCTTACTTCAAATTCTATGTTAATTAGTGTTCCCTTATTTTAATTCTTATTTATTTTCTCTTTTTCTCTTTTTTCATCATGTATCACTTTGAGCTGCAATATTTGTATGAAAATGTGCTATATAAATAAATGTTGTTGTTGTTGTGACTCCCTAAGGTAAGCTGTAGTGTCCCGTAAATGGGAGCAGCCGAAAGAAAGAATATCTGTTTCTGTATGTTATGTCAATTATTATTTTTTCTAGCAACATTTTTTTTGACATCTTGTAAAGTATTGTTTCATTTTTGCATGAGAATGTGCAATGTAACTGCTTTGTTAAATTGTCATAATTATTAACTTGAGTGTCATGATTTTATCTCTTTAAAAACCTTGTCTATTTTATCATATGCATCTATACAGTATACACATTAAGATTCGTAGTATAATCACAGATTATTTCACTTTAAAACAATTTAACTAGGAAATGACTATTTTCTGTAAAATGTTCAGAATTAAGGAAGATTTTGCTGCTTTCAATGTTTTTACAGTAGTATTAGAAAAAAAATGTAATGCATTTTGGATGTGAGTTTCGAGAAGCAATTTAGGCCTAACATACCTCCAAAGGTTCCATCTTCTCCAAAAACCACTTATGCATCTGCAGACACTTTGGATATTAAACAAGTAATTAAGTGCTCTTTTCTCAAACCCAAAATCATTTTGCTTTTTTGTCTCTATAGTAAGTAAACGTGTAACAAATTTAAGTTTGGGAAATACAATGGGGAGTATTAATTACTTTTAAGATTTAAATTGCTTCTTTTTTAAAATTGCATCATTTTTCTTTGTTTGCAATTTGGTGACTTGGACCTATGATGTTTAATTTCAGAAATGTTTTAACCACAGTCTGGAACAAATTAATACAGATAATCTTGTCTGTATAAAGTAGATATAAAAATGTTATGACTGCATTTTTTTAAAATACAACTGGTGTTTAACTTGATATTTTGCTGATTAAGATAGAATCATTTGTAAGTTGGGGGGTTTAGACATACAGTAACTAAAGTTACTTTAGGAAGAAGTGAAAGTCTCGAGCCAAAACCTTTTCTCTTTGGAGATGAAGGTGTATTGGCCCCATATTTCACAATGCTCCTAATGGCATACCTTCAGGAGAACTGTGATACTCCTGCTGTTATAGAGACTCGTCATTTGTCAGAAACCCCAAGACTGATTGTTCTTGGTATGTACCCTACTGTTTATAATATAGTACAATAGACATTTTTTAAAACAATTGCTTAATGATTGTTTTCGTTTAAACAACATATTGAATCATGCTAACTATAATTTGAATGTGAATATACCCAAATCCTGATAATAGTGTTTTTTTTTTCATTTTATGAGTCCCGATTGTTAAGTATGATATAAAATACAAAAATGTCTGTTTCAGGTGAAACACTATTACTGCACAGAAGTGGATGCTGAGCCTTGAGAGACAGGTGGTGTGTGAATGGCAAGGTTCACCTGCATGTTTTGTGAATGGAATTTCAGTACTCTTTTCAAGGCAATGCAAAAAAATAAATGTAAAAAACATATAAATGTTTTTGTTCTTTTAAGGGGTGCCAAAAGTATTCAATCTTCTTACTAGTTTGCTTTTGTTTGGATCTGCTAATTCTATGCTATACTGATAGAACTTTGTTTTCTTATGAAAGGACTGTTAGCATCTTGAGTTACAGGAAATGTAATTTGTTTGGAAAATGAGAACCCGTTTAAGAAAAACATTTTATTTGTAATTTAGCAATTAGAAATAACAGTTATTTGTATTTCATGTTTGCAGAAGATGCATAACTAGAGCCCAGTGCATGGGATAAAGGACCAAACCAACATGCAGATACAAACCAATCGAATCACAGAGCAGTCTAATAATTCATTTTTAAATGTTTTCCATCTGCGGTGGGTTGGCACCCTGCCCAGGATTGTTTCCTGCCTTGTGCCCTGTGTTGGCTGGGATTGGCTCCAGCAGACCCCCGTGACCCTGTGTTCAGATTCAGCGGGTTGGGAAATGGATGGATGGATGGATGTTTTCCATATAAATTTAATTCAGACCTTGTAATCTGCAAGTCTGACTCATTTCTGAAGAAAAATATTTTTTGGATTGTGCAACATAAAATTGTTAATGCTGAGGACATTGTTGTATTTTTGTGCAGACATTGTATATATTTGTTCCTAGTTTTAATCCTGTTCTACTGATTTTAAATTTATAATGTATTTTTTGTACATTTGCCAGCACATTTTTCCAGTTGTTTTAACTTTTTGAATCATTATCTGTAGAGACTATCTATAAATTCATTAATGAGACTAGACAGAATTTGGGTTGCTTTATTTTATTTGTTATTTAAGTATAATTAAATTTATTTATTTTTTGCACAAATACTTAATACATTGTCCACTCATGGTTTGTGGGGGGGTTATTTCCTAGCAAACAATTTCTTTATATTAAACTTAATTTGAAATATTATCAAACAGGCTGAATGTGAATAATTATTTTTATGTTGTAATATTCTTATTGGTTTTTATACAAATTGTGCAACAAATTTACTTTGCATTGTCCAGACAGATTTGTGTTTTCCATATTGTGACATGTTACTTCTTTATAATCTACAAAGATTGGACTATATTGGATTGTTTAATTTTATCATGGGTAATTTTTTTAATAAGACTCTGTTTTCTTCAATGGACAATTGATAATAAAGGTAAAATTGTAATGGTTTGTCATGGGGTTATAATTTCAAATTAAAGCATGTGGACATGAAATTTTACAAACATATTAAAGTACTTTATTGCAAATTTAAGAGCATTTTACAGTAAACTACTGAAGTACACTGTATTGTAGATACAGTATGTTACTGTTAATTTTTTTTTACTGGCAATTCTGCTAGCTACCGTAAAATTTACAGTAATTTTTTTTACAGTGACAACTAGTAATCCATCAGCTGTAGTCACAGTTTCATTCGGACATTGATATATCAGGTTAGGTCAGGTTGGGGAGAATGCACTGGTACAGCATGTTGCCACAGCCACTGCACGATGAAACAGCTTGGGATCCTGGTTGGCAACCCCCCAGGTCCAGATCCACTCTTTGGAAATGACTATCTATCTGCCGCAGCCAAGTGTTACATGAGCATCCTCTCGGGTCCTCAACAATTAGGATCCTGTGAGCCACATGGCCATAGTGCTGTAACTCACGCTCTTTCACAATGCAGGCAATGCGCCTCATTTGGCACATTAATTAATTAATTAATTAATTACACTGATATTTGCTGCTTTTAAATTAGGATTAGAATATTAATGTACATCACACTGCTGGTTTCACAGAGGTAAACAGACATCTGGTCATGTACCCATCCTATCACCCTGGCCAGTCTCTTATTTTTTGGATGACTCTTTGTCTTTTTGACTTTAAAGCCCCACCACCGCCTTTAAATCAGATTTCAGGATCTTCACAGCCCCGGGCCAGAGGCAAATGGACATTTGGTCATGTACCCGCCAGGCCACTTGTGTGTGCAAAGTCCCTGGGTTGTCATCTGGGCATGTAGGTGACGTGGGGTGAGGATGGGATCACATCAAGGGAGCTGCTCTGCTATGTACGACATTTAGCACTAGATTTCCTACGAACGTGCGGTGCAGAAGAGGAAGAGGGAATGGCTACTCATCCGGGCCTCTCCCAAGTGCCATCTCGAATGGCCCTCTGCGCCAGTCCGTCTCCTGTGGGGGGAGGGTGGTCTCTGGCTATCCCTGGCCCATCAAGGCTCCACAGTTCTAGGGTATCGTCACGTTTAGGAGGGGTTCTGACTTAGAGGCATTCAGTCATAATCCCACAGATGGTAGCTTTGCACCATTGGCTCTTCAACCAAGCACATACACCAAATGTCAGAACCTGCGTTTCCTCTTGTACTGAGCAGGATTGCAATTGCGACAACACCATCAACTGTAGGGTAAAACTAACCTGTTTCACAACGGTCTAAACCCAGCTCATGTTCCCTATTAGTTGGTGAATAATCCAACGCTTGGTGAATTCTGGTTCACAATGATAGGAAGAGCCGACATCGAAGGATCAAACAGCGACGTTGAGGTTTCTGGCCTCCCTGAGCTTGCCTTAGGACATCTCCATTACACTTTGACAGGTGTACCGCCTCAGTCAAACTCCCCACCTGCCACTGTCCCCGGAGTGGGTTGTGCCCAAGGGTAGCTCAGGTGCTTGATGACAGAAGGGAGAGCTCCCCCTCCCGCCTCACTGGGTGAGTGAAAAAACCATGAGAGTAGTGGTATTTCACTGGCGGCGCCCCAGACATGCCTGGGGGCCTCCCATTTATTCTATGCCTCTCATGTCTCTTCATAGTTCCAGACTAGAGTCAAACTCAACAGGGTCTTCTTTCCCCGCTGATTTTGCCAAGCCCATTGCCTTAGCTTTGGTTATGCTAAATAGTAAGTAGGGACAGTGGGAATTTTGTTCATCCATTCTTGCACGTCACTAATTAGGTGACGAGGGATTTGGCTAGTTTGGAGCCCGTTACCAGGCCTATTCCAAGTTTTAATGTTGCTTGTCAACCGTGCCCCTCAGGTCAGTCTTCACACCCATCTGCCTTGTCCTCTTGTCACCTAAGTTATGCATTGCATGCACCCCTTGCGGCCAAGAGCAGCAAGTGCTGGCTTGGTATGATTTGGGGGATGTGATCATTATGAGATTAAGTCCCACTGTCTCTTTTTATGGGTACAAATTATTGGCCCAATCCTCTGAATGTTATGGATATGAATGTCTAATTGTAGGAATGGGAGTATGTTATGGCCTCTGAATAAGCATGTCTGTACATTGATAGGATGCAAGAGTATTCAAATTGTTAGGTGTTATAGGGGAAAGTGGTTTTGTGCTCTTTTCGGTGTGTGCATTCAAGTTCTGCGACCTAATGGATGTGTATATTTTAGAAAGATATTAATGTTTTATTGGTTGTACTTGTGTTATTTTTTTTAATTAATTATTTGTATGAAGCAACTTTATTTAATAGGATTGGATTATGTACAGAATGTGTTATGTCGAAGGTGAACGGCGGTGCGATTTACCTGATCCTTACAACTGTGACCCCTCGGGTAAGGATCACAGAGGAGGCTGAGATTCTACTAGCAATTCATGTAGAATGCTCATGGGACATTGTCCTCTAAGACGTTTTGTCTTTATGGGATCTGTAATGATCCAGATGTCACCAGTAGTGACCCATAGAGCCATGGTTGGTTAGTACCTTGGCCATAGCTCTTGAGGGAGATTTACAGATGAGTCCCAGGAAAGCTCTGATGAGGCTGACAGAGGCTGTGGTCCCTGTCAAGTGTCTCCTTGAACACTGCTGGTTCTACCGTCGCCAACCCAGATCTACTTGAGGTCAGAGACTACTAGCCTTGTTCATAAGAATTGAGACACGCTGAGCTACGATGTGGGACGATGGCTGCCTTATAAAGGCGACCTGCTTCTATTGTGAGTCTTCTTATTAGCCAACCTGTTACATTAGCTTTCAGCATCTTTTATTTGGTCCAAGCTGCTTCCAGCATTGACTTTCCGCTCCTTTTTGTTATAGTGAGATGGTTTGCTTGTCTTTCTTTTGCTCCCTCTGAAATAGTTATCATTCTTTATTGGACTTTAGCTTACATCTGTTTTACATAGAACAGTAATGACTTGTGCAATATTTTCGAGTAGAGGGACTAATGGCCAACTGGCCCCTTCACCTGGGTTGAGATGGTATAAGTTTTATTAAGTCATTACTTTGCATTGTGCATTCCAAACATAGTACAAAGATATATAGATGCATCGTAAAGGATTTTTTAAAGTCCATATTTAGAGTCAATAGCATCTTTTAATGAAAGTGGGGACACCACTGGCACTTCGTCCAGTCGTGGCTTGTGCAAACATGCCAGAGGCTTTTCACATTGGAGACCTGTTGCAGATATGGGTATGGCTGGTGCAAAGTTTACACCCTCTCAAGGGCCAGCAAGAGCTCTCCGGACACCGCAGAAATACGACGCTTTCCAAGGTGTGGGCCCCTCACTCGGGATGAATTCATTTAAGGGGGACCCTGCCCTTCAACGACAAAAGAGAATTCTCTCTGGGGCTCCTGCTGGCTACTCTGGGATCGTTTGTGTCACTGCACCTCTCCGCCACTCTGGATTTGGGGATCTGAACCCGACTTCCTTTTGATGGGCATGGGGGTGACAAAGGCCATTGCCCCATGATTCAGATTTGGGCGCCTTAACTCGACGTTCAGTTCATGCCACAGCGCCAGTTCTGCTTACCAAAAGTTGCCCACTAGGCACTCGTCATTCCACGCAATGGCTCCATGCCAGTGAGCCAGACTTCTAACCCGTTTAAAGTTTGAGAACAGGTTGTGATCGTTTCGGCCCCAGGGCCCCTTATCATTCGCTTTACCAGATAAAACTGCGTTCGGCAAGTGCCAGCTATCCTGAGGGAAACTTTGGAGGGAACCAGATATTAGATAGTTTGATTAGTCTTTTGTCCCTATACCCAGGTTGGACGACTGATTTGCATGTCAGGACCACTGCAGACCTCCACCAGAGTTTCCTCTGGCTTTGCCCTGCCCAGACATAGTTCACCATCTTTCGGGTCCTATCACATACGCTCTGGCTCCACCTCCCCGGCAGGGTGGGCGAGATGGGTTGACGGTCAATCCAGGCCTCAGGGGGGCAAAGGATCCCACCATTCACTTTCATTACGCCACAGGGTTTCAAGCAAGACCCACCAACTCACACACGTCTTAGACTCCTTGGTCCGTGTTTCAAGACGGGTCTGGTGGGGAGTTGACCACGAGGTACATGGGTGCACCCCACACCGACGGCTTGGTGCAGCGAAGGACACACTGTGGACATTCTGTTCCCAGGTAGACAGCCACATCGGGGGAATGGGGTGCCCTGTGCCCAGCTCCCCCTCAGGAGGGCAGCTGGGCAGGGTGCATCAGGCAGGTCAAGCCCTCAGCCCCGGGAAGCTACAACTCAGAGCCAGTCGTGGTCGCACCACCGCGGAGGAACTGCGCCCAGCGGAGGCTGAGTTCGACCGGGCAGCAGTCCCATGCCCCACCCTGTGCACCCCCAGGGGGGAATGGGGATGCCAACACTGGGACAGCCGACCAATGTGGCCTGCTGGATTGAATACTCTGGGTGGATGGCATGGACCCCACCCGTTTACCTCTTGAACTCTCTCTTCAAACTTTCTTTTCAACTTTCCCTTACGGTACTTGTTGGCTATCTAGCCTTGGATGAAGTTTACCACCCACTTTTCTGAATTCCCAAAAATCCAGATTCTGAGGAGACCTGATCCCAGTGTGAAAAGGGCCACCACCGGCCTCACACTATCCATGGGTTTAGCCTTAATCAGAAGGGACTTTGGCCCACGCTCAATGCCGGGAAGGCAGTCTCCTGTACGCCACATTTCCCTTGCCTGGGTAGGGGCAGGTGGGAATTTGGCACTGGGTTTGTCCCTCTTCACTCGCTGTTACTGAGGGAATCCTGGTTAGTTTCTTTTCCACTTAGTAATATGCTTAAATTCAGTGGGTCATCACGTCTGAGCTGAGGTCTGAGTCGGAAGGTGGGAGGCTGTATCCCCCACTCCAGACACGGTTGGGAAACCACTTTTACCTCCTCTAGATAGCAAAGTTCAATCGTCTTCTCGGCGCTACGGCAGGGGCCGTAAGTGACCACGGCAGAGTCAGTCCGAAGACCTAACCAAACCATCCATTGGTGGTAGCGACGAGTGGTGTGTACAAAGGGCAGAGACTTAATCAGTGCACGCTTATGACTCACACTTACTGGGAATTCCTCATTCATAAGGAACAAATGCAAGCCCCAGTCCCCATCATGAATGGGGTTCAACAGCTTACCCACACCTCTCTGTGCTGGTTAGACACACGTTGATCTATTCAGTGTAGCACTCGTGCTGCCCTGGATATCTAAAGGCAAAACAGACCTGTTGTTGCTTAATCTCACGTGACTGAAAGCCACTTGTCCCTCTAAGAAGTTGGACGCCGACCGCAACTATTAAGCAGGAGGGAGTTTCATTCGTTATCGGATTTAACCAGATAAATCGCTCCACCCACTAAGTATGGCCATGTACCATCACCCACAGAATCGAGAAAGAGTTGTTAATCCTCTCAGTGTCCAGGCTGAGTGAGGTTTCCTGTGTTGAATCAAATTAAGCTGCAGACTCCATTCCTATAAGTTTCAGCTTTGCAACCATACTCTCCCTGGAACCCAAAGACTTTGGGAAGAACCCCACCAGATCACCAGTTGGCATTGTTTATGGTTGGAATTACAACAGTATCTGATCATTTTCGAACCTTCGACTTTTGTTCTTGATTAATGAAAACATTCTTGGCAAATGCTTTTGCTCTCATTCATGTTGCGCTGGTCCAAGAATTTCAAATTTAGTGGCACAATACAAAAATAGAACCGGAGTCCTAATTCCTAGCTGCAGTATTCGGGTGGATGGGATTTTTTTCAAAGTAAAAGGTTTGGTCCCCGCGAGACACACAGTCAAGAGCATCGAGGGGGCTCCTAGAGGTAGGGGCTGGGACAGGCGGTACCTCGCCTCACCGCAGACCACCAGCTAGATCCCAAGATCCAACTACAAGCTTTTTAACTGCATCAACTTTAATATATGCTATTGGAGCTGGAATTACCACGGCTGCTGGCACCAGACTTGCCCTCCAATGGATCCTCGTGCAAGGATTTAAAGTACGCTTATTCCAATTACAGGGCCTTGCAAGAGTCTTACATTGTCATTTTTCATCACTCCCGCCCGAGCCAGGAGTGGATAATTTGCACGCCTGCTGCCTTGAATGTGGTAGCCAATTCTCAGGCTCCCACTCTGGAATCGAACCCTGATTCCCCATTACCCGTGGTCACCATGCTGGACACAGAAAGTATCATCGATAGTCGATGGGGCAGACATTAGATTGAGTCGTTGTCGCCGCAGGGGGGTGCATGATTGGCTCATGCTTATCTAGAGTCACCAAAGCTGGCCGGGTGCGAAGACCTGGGTGGGTTTTTGGTCTGATAAATGCATGCATCTTCCCCGGGGTGGGAGTCAGTGCTCGTTTGCTTGTATTAGCTCTAGAATTACCACAGTTATGTGGAGCGATCTAAGGGACCATAACTGATGTAATGAGCCATTTGCAGTTTCACTGTCACTTCCGTGTGCACTTAGACATGCATAACTTAATCTCTGAGACAAGCATATGTTACTGGCAGGATCAACCAGGTAGACCTGTAAGGCAGTCGGAATGCACCTTCAATGGATGTTGTCCGTCATTGTCAGACCTCCCGGGTGGGAGGTTCCATGACCTCGCCTGTTGCTAGGAAAGGCAGGTGCCTAGGGACCGTGCAGGCAGAAGGGGTTCCCCCGACCCCCTCCCAACGGCTCAAGGCCACCGTGACATAGGACCACTCGCCGTTGGAGGAATACCCATTGATCAGGGGGCTCATTGGTCTTGCCCTCACAGAGAGGTAGGAACAAGGCCCAGGCCCCCATCTTAGGCTGGGCCGGAGGCCCACATGACTTCATCCAACATTTGGGAGGAACCATGGGGCCTGAAGCACCAGCCTGAGCTGGCCCGCCTGAGGCCTTCCCTCGTTGGAATCTTTTTGCCCATCAATCTCGTCAGTGAGTCGGTCGTAGTCTCCCTGACCACTGGCCATGGGGGATGGTGACCGCCACTGTTCCCTGCGAAAATGCCCCCTCTGGCCTGCGTCCCACCTGACTAACAACTTCACCCCTGCCTGGGAAGACAAAAGAGTAAGGGAGTAGGAGGAGAGGTCCAGGAAATGAGAGAAATGAAAAAAAAACAGTAAGTTCTCCCGTGTCAAAACTGCACAAACCTTAGACCTTCCTTTAGCCATCCCCTGTCTCAGTGGGTGTGGCACATGCCTGGGGGTGACCATTACGGGACTTAGTAATTTTTTGAGGTCTTAAAATGCTTGTTGCTGAAAATCTCCAGGAGGGTGTCAGCTGGGGTCAGGGCCCCCAGGGTGGGTAATGACCTGGCCAGGGGAAATGGTTCAGAGCTCCCCCAGTACCACCACAGCAGAAGGTAAGATTTGTAAAAGGCCCGGGGGTAATCCGGAAGGTGCCTCGTGACAGGCATTGGCCGATAGCAGGAACTACACACAGATGACCGACCAAAGCCCAGCCACCGAGGGTTGGTTTCGGCCCCTCAGCCTCCTCCGTTGACGGTCATGAAGGGCAGAGGGTCATGGCGTGGGGACTCAGGAAGGGGGCCAGCCCCAGCAGCAAAACGGCCTGCTTTGATAGACACCCCAATTCAGCCAGGCCAGGGCCGTCTGACTCACTCCACATCTCCGCTGGGGGGTTGATTCCAACACGGGGTCAGCATTTCTGGGGCTGCCAAAAAATTTTACAAGTCCCAACCCCAAACAAGCCTTCGGGAGAGTTGCCAGCCCAAGGCAGATTTCACCCGGGTTCCCCAATTTTCCCCCGGGCACAGTGATCCTGGCCTCAGCTATTTTACCTGACCTCCTCCCCCATTTTTTCCATGTCCGCTTTGATTCTACATGACCCTCTGCCCATTTTTTACATGACCCCATGTCCGCATTGATTCTACATGACCCTCTGCCTATTTTTTACAAGACCCAGCTTTGTTTCTATTTGACCCTCTGCCCGTTTTTTACACGACCACTTGTCTGCTTTGGTTTTACACGACCCTCATCCCAATTTGGTATTACATGACTCCCATGCTGGTTTTTTACTTGACCCTCACCCCAGTTTGGTCTTACATGACCAGATGCTCATTTTTACATGATCCTCACCCTGGTTTTTGTCTTCCATGACCCCATGCTCATTTTTTACATGACCTTCACCTGGGTTTAGTCTTACATGACCCCATACTCATATTTTAGATGACCCTCACCCCGGTTTGGTTTTACATGACCCTATGCTTCAGAGAGATTCATTGGAGTTGGGCATTTCCCGTAGATCTTTGAGTCATCTAATGAGACGTTTATGTTTGAAAATGTATCGGCCAAGATTTATTCATGGGTTATTACAGGTTGATCTGGATCACCGTTTACAATTCTGCAAAGTGGTTATAAATTAAGAAAGACAAGGCAATGGCATCATTGATAAAATTACATGGTCTGATGAAGTTCAATTTAAACTTTCAGGTGCTGTAAATCACCACAACTGTATCTACTATTGCACAAATCCCCATGTAACGATAGAAGAACAGTTGAATCAGTCGGTGGTTACAGTTTGGGCAGGTCTTTTGTGTAAAGGGATACTTGGACCTGTTTTTTTCCATACAACTATTACACATGACCTGCATCTTAACATGCTGAGGGACACTTTTTTACTACAATTACAGAGACAGCATGATAATGAAGACTTCTTCTTTCAACAAGATGGAGATCGTCCACACTATGCCGTGAAAGTGTATGAGTTTCTTGATGAACAATTACCCAACAGGTGGATAGGTCAACGAGGGCCAGTGAATGGGCAGCACGATCACCAGACTTCACTCCAATGGACTTCTTTTTTTGCTGTGTTGTCAAAGATAACATCTTTTCACAACAACCACGTACTGTGGATGAAATGATTGGCTACATAAGAGAAGCATGTCAAGAAACTGATGACAATAAAGAACTCTGTTCCAAAGTGTGCTTGAGTGTAGCAAATAGATTACAAGAATGTGTAAATAATGAAGGCCAACAACTTGAGTACTTACAAGATTGAACCTAATCGTGACATTCTTTTGAGTTAACAAAGTTGATAAATCTATGGCGTTAATAAAGCTAGTGGAATAATCATCACCTGCATGTCTTTTTCCATATGAACAACTGTAAACCTACTTTTGCCCATCCCTGTATATCAGATAAGATAAAGCCCACATCTGAGGAATAAATGGGACGAGGCGCACAGGAGAACTTTATCAAATACTTTTTCCTCCACTAAATTCACATGGCTTGCAGAAAGCAATGTACAGAGGGTAGCAGGTTTTACATGGCGTATGTACACTGTGCTCAGCTGTGTTGTAGGCTACTTTAACCTTATCTCAGAATGAGGCAGTTCGTTAGTATCTTGAACATTGATGATCCTTGAGCTATCCTAAAAATTTGTGTTCCTATACTCTGATTGCGCCCTGCACCCAAGAGGTGTACTTGTTCAGTTTCCAAGTGACTGTAGGTTATTTCTGCCCAAGTCAGGAGGTTAGGGTTTGGAGTGCCATTCAGTCCATTTTTGCCTTCGCATTGTCCTCACGTCTCGATAGGCAGACTCAGAAAATGAGTAAATGCTTAAGAACACAAAGCTTGAAAGATTTGCATCTTCACTCTTTGCAGGAAATGTTGCCGATTTAACTCTCTTACAGTGATCTAAACACTTGTGTTTTTATAATTAATGTGCTTCTAGAGATTTTGCATTCTCCTAAGATGATATCGTAATTCCAAAAATCTATATATGTGGGGCATTTGTTCAGTTATATTTTAGATATGTTTTTATCATTATTAAGCAGCATCATATAAGTAACTAGACCACGATTAATGTAGATCTTTGTTATGAACAGCTAATGTTTCAGATAGATTCTCCTACATAATTAAAAATATTATTGGTGGTGTGGAGGTTGACCCGGACACAGACAGGCAGACACATTCATGTCACCCAACACACGTTTATTTTCTATTACGTACAGTGCTTACAAACCCCACAGTCCCCAAAGTCCTGGCCACACAACACAATGCCTTTCTCTTCAGGCCACCTTCTTGTCCTCCTCCGATGTCATCCTACTTCCACCCGACTCTTGTCTTTGTCTGAAGGGAGGCGGCCCCTTTTATACACACCCGGATGTGCTCCAGGTGCTCCCCGGCAATCTTCCACCGGCACTCCCCAGTGTGGCGAAAGTGCCGGCTGCGTACCCCGGAAGCACTCCGGGTGTCCCCTCTTTTCTTCCCCCCAGCACTTCCGGGTGTGGCGGAAGCGCTGGGGTCCAGGGTCCCCAAGGCATTGGGGCGCCCCTTGGCGGTGACCACAGGCCCCTACAGGGTAGAGCTTCCAAACTCTGTACCCATGGCCCCCAAAACAATCAGGGTGGTAGCCCCCTCATGGTCTGGAGGAGGTACAAGCCCTCCTCCGGTCCTCCTGGGCATCCCGGCTGGGTACCACCCCCATCCGGGCATCACAGTGGATATGCAGTTTTCAACTGTCTGAAGTCATTGGTGATTTTTTTTCCCTTAAAATATTGATTCACGGTAATTGTTAAGTGTGAACAATTATTCTTTCTATTTTCCTTAATTCTTGCTTGCTGTAAGCAATACCTTAAACGAAGATAGTCCATTTGTGGTGGAATGTAAAAAAAGAAAAGAAAAAGAAACTTTAAACTCCATTTTTTCTGAATGTTAATTTGTAAGTCACCATGTATTGTGTTTGCTGAGATTTAACACTAGAATTTTAGAATAAAAACATACATTTGATTTCAGTCTGTAACAGCCGTGTAAACGTATGATACTTGTAAAGGTTAGCTTTGTTTTTTTTTTTTATTCAGTTTTATTCTCTCAGTTGCATTCATGATCCCACCCTACCCCCCCTCCCCATGGAAGTCTTGTCTGACATTCTTCTTCACAAATCTCAATATCCTTTATGCTGCAAGGACAGATGTTGTCTTCAGTACCATACACATGTGGAACATTATACACGATAAAAGGTTTACCATGGGGGGAATTGCTCTTTCACTGATGTCTAATGCAATGCATGTTCCATAAGGTAGATGCCCGATTTAGTCCCTCCTAAGATTAATGCTAAAAAAAAATTTCTATTTTAACTTTTACACCTGATCATTACTTAAACACTTCTTAAATAATTTTCATGTCAATATTTTAAGGTAAGTGCTTCATTCACACCTATAAGCAATTTAGTCATTTAGTTTTGTCATTCAAGTCAGCAACTATCTTCAGATTATATATAAATGACTATGATAAAAAGTACTATTTTTAATATTTACATAAGATAGATAAATAAATCAACCTGTAGCAGATTCATGAAGCAAAACTGAAGATGTGACTTGTCTAGAAAATCACTTGTACATTAGTCTTCTTTGAGTTTCTGGAAAAGATAAATCCAGAATTGGATACTCTCCTTTTTCACAAAAGCATTCTTTTCTTTAGCTGTGGTTACATGAAGAAAACAGGAAACTTTATTTGTCTCCAAAAGGATCACCATTTCTTCTATGAAACTGTCAGATAAATGTTATCCGTACCTTGATCTGCTCATACTCTTTTTGGACATTCAAGTTGTGTTTTTTCAACTTCAACAAAATATCCATCAATGACACCTGGATTACTGTTGGTGGAGATTACCTGAAGCCAGATAACATAAAAAGAGAAGCCATACACACACCCATTAATGCAAAGGCTATAAGGCTTAAGTTTATCATAAGAGTCAAGGTGCCAAATAAAATTAGGCCCTAGATTATAGTACCTTCATTGCATAAATTGTTACAAAGACTGCGTCGAAAATTATTAACAGTAGTCTAACAATTTCATGTTTAACTACAAACTCTTGAATACATTTTAAATGCATTAGCCTATACCCAAGAAGCTATCCAGAACAGACAATTTTATCTAATATACTACATCAATATAATCTGAATAATGTTTTCTTCTGTATAAATTATTAGTCTCCAAACATTTAAAAAATGATACTTAAAATTATGTCATGATGTGTTCCAAGAACTGCCAAAATTTCCTTTTGTTATCCTAAATGGAAATACAAGCTGGACTAATGCTTGTAAGGTGTACCATTTTCTTCTACTGTCAAACAGAAAATCCTATAATGAAATTAACAATAAAAATGTGAAGAAACTGCATGCATAATAATGCATTTATAATTATGCTATATATTTAATAGAAATCAGCTATCAAAACGTGAAACAAATCCAAATACTTACATGCAATATTTCAATTCTACATTGTTCTGATAGAATTTAAGAAAAATACATTGTCCCAATTTTAAATGAAGCAGTTGGTTAACTTTGATAAGACTTTTGATTTTTGTGCAGAATAACGCACCTGCAGAAATGTTTCAAATGAGATGCAATAGGTGTAATCATTTTAATAACAAACCAGTTTTTCTTGACCCATCTAATCTTCTAAACACACTTATCCAGAGTAAAGTAATAGGGAAGCTGGAGTCTATCCCAGCAAAAATCGGGTACACATTTTTACACTCCACCATAAATGGACTCTGTTCCTTTAAGGTATTGTTTTCAGCAGGCAGGAATTAGGGAAGAGAGACAGAATAATTATTCACATTTAACATTTGCCAAAAATCTATATTTTAAAAACAGCAACAACAGGGGATGCACAAACCAATTCGTTTCTTTGTGCCGGTCCCAAGCCCGGATAAATGGGGAGGGTTATGTCAGGAAGGGCTTTCGGTGTAAAATTTTGTCAAATCAACATGCGGACAACAATACAAATTTCCATACCGGATCGGTTGAGCCCCGGGTTAACAACGACCGCCACCAGTACTGTTGCCCAACAGGGTGCTGGCAGAAATTGGGCTACTGTTGGCCGAAGAAGAAGGAGAAGAAGAGGGGGGATGAATGAGGAGAGGAGGAAGGTAAAGAGAGTGGAACTGAAGGTAGTAACTTTGAATGTTGGCAGTATGACTGGTAAGGGGAGAGAGTTAGCAGATATGATGGAGAGAAGGAAGGTTGATATATTGTGTTTGCTGATGACATTATGACCTGTAGTTATAGTAGGAAGCAGGTTGAGGATACCCTGGAGAGGTGGAGATTTGTTCTAGAGAGGAGAGGAATGAAGGTCAGTAGGAACAAGACAGAATACATGTGTGTAAATGAGAGGGAGGTCAGTGGAATGGTGAGGATGCAGGGAGTAGAGTTGGCGAAGGTGGATGAGTTTAAATACTTGGGATCAACAGTACAGAGTAATGGGGATAGTGGAAGAGAGGTGAAAAAGAGAGAGCAGGCAGGGTGGAATGGGTGGAGAAGAGTGTCAGGAGTGATTTGTGACAGACGGATATCAGGGAGAGTGAAAGGGAAGATCTACAGGATGGTAGTGAGACCAGCTATGTTATATGGGTTGAAGACAGTGGCACTGACCAGTAAGCAGGAGACAAAGCTGGAGGTAGCAGAGTTAAAGATGCTAAGATTTACATTGGGTGTGCCGAGGATGGACAGGATGAGAAATGAGTACATTAGAGGGTCAGCTCAAGTTGGACGGTTGGGAGACAAAGTCAGAGAGGTGAGATTGCGTTGGTTTGGACATGTGCAGAGGAGAATTGTGGAGTATATTGGGAGAAGGATGCTAAGGATAGAGCTGCCAGGCAAGAGATAAAGAGGAAGGCATAAGATGCAGAGGACAGAAAGATATGGAAGAATATCCGGATGATCCGCTGTGGCAACCCCTAATGGGAGCAGCCGAAAGAAGAAGAACAACATTTATTTATATAGCACGTTTTCTTACAAATGATATAGCTCAAAGTGCTTTACAAGATGAAGAAAGAAAAGTTTATAAAAAAATAAAAATATAAAAATAAGATTAGACAATACTAAGTCACAAAGAATAAAGTAAGGTGAGAAAAAAACAAAAAAAAAAACTCCAGATGACTGGAGAAAAAAAAAAACAAAATCTGTAGGGGTTCAGAGGCTATATAAAGTAAAGTACACCATTTGCTGTTTGTCTGTCTTATTGCTATGTACTGTATATTTGTTTATATTTTCTAAATTTGTGGACATTTACTAATTGATACTAATTGATTTTTCTCTAAAGTAACTAAATTGTACTTAATTTTTCCAAGCCACCTTTTTCCATTTACTTAAGCAGTTTCCATGTCAGATACTTTTAGTTGAGAAAATTTTTGTCTGTGTAGTCATATTTCTGCTTGAATAATTTTTTTATTACTTTTCTACCTTTTAGTACTTTTGATACATAAGTTAACTTAATATCATATACCTTAAAACTGAGTAATTTTTTATTAGGCATATTTTACTTTACATTACTTTTACTTTACATCTTTACATTTCTTTACTTTTACTCAAGTATAGCTGTTGATTACTTTACACAGCACTATACCCAGGACACCTGACTAGGGAGGTATTTTTTGTACGTGGATTACTCGTTTAGCCGGATGTAATTGTTGACGATTTGGCATGATCCTGGATCTGTCGGTTTTTCGAAATTCTTGCTGGATGTGTTGTCATAGCAGCACACCCAAATCCTCAGACCTGCGTGGAGCAGGTTTGTTCTACGTAAACAAGGATTAGCTCACACACTTAATCAGTGTCCGTACATGGAATTCATTTAGTCATGGCTTCACCGTTCATGAATGAGCGACCAATTGATATCGGTGCGCAAATTATAAGCAAAGAATTTCATATAGAGAGGGTTTTGTGCGATCGGCAATATCCTTTTTTGCTCCCGGAGGAAATTCTTCTCGAAAGATACCAAGGGGGAATATTGTACCTCAAAGATTTATACCACCTTATATTCGAAGTCAAACTAGGTGAAGTCGGGCTCTCACAACCACACAGACAGTATGCATTGCTTTGAGATTTTTTGCAAGCGGCACTTTTTTATATACTGTAGGCGATGCGGAAAATTTATCTAAAAGTGCAGTTTGCCAGGCAATTCGTAAAGTCTGTTTGGCTCTGAAATATGTCCTTCGGATTTTCATAGTGTTTCCTGGACACCTGCAAGTGCAGACAATAAAAGAGGCGTTTCATGCCATTGCAGGTAGGTAATACACAGGCAAAAACACCCACAGTTCCATGAAGAATGTCACAATCAGCCTAACATTCTCATTACCCAGGATTTCCAAATGTGGATTGTACACAGATCCAAATAATCAGACACAGTGTCTTCATCAAATATTTGACCTTCATCAATATCTCATTGGTCAGACACAGGTTCTAGAGATATGACATTCCCTGTAACTGACCCAACAAAAAAAGAGGGCTATATGGAACATACCTATGGCACACAGAGGACAAATATATGCAATGACCATCCTTTACCTGAAATGAAGTGACCACTACATCCTGCCACTGGTTCTGAGGAGGAGCTTCCCCCTGGAATGCCCTCAGAAACAGAGCGATGGGCATTTTGCTGGAGAGCCAACTCTTCTGCAGGGGTTAGGTCTGGACCGCATGGACCTCCACCTGTTTTTTGCTTGTCTGCCTTCTTATTAGCTTGAGAATTAATGTTTTTTTTGTATATTATATATGATTCTTTATGTCAACAATTCTTTAAATAGTTATATACCAATATTTACCAGTTTGAAGTATACCCCACTTTAACCTGTTCCCATGTTCTCCTTGTGCTCATGTTTGATCTGGAATTATGACATATTAAATAATAATTAATCTGACACATTGGAAATGAAACGCTGCAATCAGTAAGTACAATGCACACTACTTAGCGTTTAATTTGTCAGCCACTTTTTGCCAGCCATCTTTTTTGGTTTGGGCTGCTTTTGCAGTGTTACCCCTTGTGCATATTAAATCTTGAAATTCTTCATGTCCTTCGAATAAAAGGTCTTGCTCCGCTTGTGTGAAAAAAAAATGTGCCCGTTCTTTTGTCATTTTGTTACAGCCTATCAAAAACTTGCTGATCATGTTTTCTAGACTCAATATATATGGGCGCAGGCGTGCGCATTCATCTCGGATGATTAGATCCAGCTAAACTAATCTACTACACGGCTGCGTTTGAAAAACGGACTTATCCCGGATGAGTTTCACTGGCATTAACTCATCCAAGATGATGCATCTGATCTCGGATGATTTAAGCGATGTACGGAAAATACCCCCCTGTTCTACCCAGGGCTATATTGTGAGTCTCCCACTATTTTCTCACAAGCACTGAAAACAAATTTTCAAAATTTTACTTCCCAGTGAGGGCAGCACGGTGGTGCAGTGGGTAGCGCTGCTGCCTCGTAGTAAGGAGACCCGGGTTTGCTTCCTGGGTCCTCCCTGCATGAATTTTGCATGTTCTCCCTGTGTCTGCGTGGATTTCCTCCGGGTGCTCCGGTTTCCTCCCACAGTCCAAAGACATGCAAGTTAGGTGTATTGGCGATCCTAAATTGTCCCTAGTGTGTGTGTGTGTGTGTGCCCTGCAGTGGGCTGGTGCCCTGCCCGGGGTTTGTTCCTGCCTTGTGCCCTGTGTTGGCTGGGATTGGCTCCAGCAGACCCCCGTGACCCTGTGTTAGGATATACCTGGTTGAATAATGACTGACTGACTTACTTCCCAGTGAGTCATTGCCATTCAGTACCAGAGGAAATCTGTTTTTGCCCTTTATTGGAATGGTTTAATGGACCTTTCAAAGATCTGCTCACAAACAATACTGTAGTAAAATGTCAAGGACCACATTCCTGAGTCCATGCTTCCTGTTTTGATCTGGCACCGTGCATGGGTACTGTAATAAGACTGAAATGTCTGACACTTGTTTTCTTCAATAGCTGTGCTCTTTGCCAACAATGGAATTCTCTGCCAAACTGTACATGCTTTTGCAAAGGGTCTCAACCCAAGCTTTTGACACCTGACATTTTCTCCTGCTTTTATAACTTAACTGCTATTGACTTTTAAAATTATTTTATCTCTTCCATCAAATGTCTCGAACCAAATGATACTCAGGCCTGTGACAGCAGATCAGGGCCCCCATGCATAACGCTGTGCGAAAAATTCACACTAAAGCATGGCATAAGGACAAAAGCGGAAATGTGTGTACTCTCAAAAAAATCCAGATGCATAAATATGTGCGAAAGCCAACTTCCACGTTCTTCCGCTCCATAAATCCTAATCAGTGTGAAAAGTAACGCACGTGCACACACCTGCTGCCCCACCCCAACTCCTCCCAGAATTACACCTCTTTGAATATGCAAATCAATATAAATAGACCTTAATCTCAGCATTCTGTGAAAAGGCAATGGCAAAAGCATGGGCGAAAACAGAAGAATTTCAGCGAATACTAAGTGGAGGCAAGGAAAACATACCATTTGTTGGTTTAAACAGTGATATAAACAACAAAAGGAAGTTGATTGAGTGACATAGAGTGTTGGAGAAACTCGAAAGCTCAAGTTCACAAAGTTGCACAGTGCCCCGAAATAAAAAAGAAGTTTTCAGATATCAGTCGCCATGAAAAGGCAAGTCATAGCCCACCGTCTGAGTGACATATGAAAGCTTATTAGGGTACAGAGAAAAGAAACAAAATAGGGCCACAGTGAGAAAAAAGCTCAAAATGTCAACTTTAATCTCAGAATTTACACTTTAATCACAAAGTTTATTTTCTCATTAAAGTAGAACATCATAAACTTCATCTTTAAATTGTTTAATTTACTAGTTTCTCAAATACCATCGTAACTAAAGTAGCACGTTAAATGCTTTGTTTTGTATGTGTTCTTCTATGTGCTCTATGTGTGTGAATCACTACGTGCTTCTTAAACGGGCTTTCTCTTCCTCCAACAGGACACAGAATCTATTATATTCATGATATTACAGCTCTCTGAATAATTAAAATACTGAGATGTATACTTGATAGAATTTTCATGATGATAGGAATTAAAGCATGTATTTAACATGGGAACACGGTGGTGCAGTGATAGTGACGAGCTGGTGCCCTGTCCAGAGATTGTTCCTGCCTCACGCAAGATGCTTGCTGTGCCATGCGCGACCTTCAATGAAATAATTTATTGCAGCAGTACTGCCTCTTTCAAACGTACTAACCTCCAATTCCTATCCTTCCTTTTCTTTTCTCCAAGTAACCAATCGCCCACAATCAGCTCTGTAATAGATGTTAAGCCATCTGTAAGCTTAGAACGCAGATTCTTTAAAACGTTTAAGGAACATTGAAATATCTTCGTAGTACATGTTTAATTATTCTATCCATCTATCCTTCCAGCCCCAGCAAGAATACAGCACGAGGCAGGAACAATCCCTGAACTAGCTAGCGCTGCAACACCGTGTCCTCACATGTTTAATTATTAACAATATAGATTATTTAAATGATGGTAGCATTTTATCTGTATAATGTAATAAACATATTTTGCTGCATTTCATCTTAAAAATGATATCGTCATCATATGTAAATATGCGCTTTATAAACTGGCTCAGGTTCTGCAATATTACACTGCACAACAAAGTTTTTGCTTTTTGAACACTGTTGGGTGCTTCTTATAGATTTTTGGGTGCTGATCGCGAATATCACATTAACTGTTTCAGAGAAATCTTCAGTTTTATTATGATTTTTTCTTATATTTGTATCCAAACATTTTTTGCTCCCGTAAGTGACTGATCAACAATGGTTTGTGCAGCCTGGGCATGTCCAGGCATGGAATCAGGCCAGGTTGGAAGATGTTCTGTGGAAGTTGACATCCTAGGCATGCCTGGGCAGGTCTGAATGAGCTTGACGCTGTCTCAGCATGCTATAAAGGTGGTTTGCATACACCGATCCTACTCATTTGGTTAATATAGATAGTCAGTGTCTATGTATAGTATCAGTATAGTGAAGTATAGTATTTGTAGCAATATAACAGTAAGTAAGCTTGATGCTATAGACCAGGGGTGCCCAATACGTCGACGATCGACCAGTAGATCGGATAGGTAGGGCAGGTAGATCGCGTTGCATTCAAAAAAAAAATTTTTAAACTTTAGTCTATCATATATCCTCCCTATGGCATTTGCCACTTGATTGACATACAGGGCGTCCAATCTGAGATCTCTTTTCTTCTAACACACTGGTCATCCCGCACACACAATCAAATGCGCGAGCTACTGCAAAACTCTGGCTGTGATCTAGTTAGCCTTCCAATTTATATCGACTAAATGGTATGGACTGGATGTGGAATTGGAAGAGGATTTTTTTCTCACAATGTCACAATCGAAGTACGTTTGTCTGATCTGTCAATCTATCATTGCTATTCCAAAGAAGAAAAATGTGGAAAGGCACTTTCGAACTGTTCATAAAAACTACGAAACTGACTTCCTTCCAAAAACCGATCTGAGAAAGAGAAAGGAGTGGGAACTAAAATTGCAGTCAATTGGACTGCTGTCATTTTTCACTCGGCTGAATTCAAAAGCAAAGGCAGACACACCGAAGGATCGTTCCGGGTGAGTCACTCGACCATTAAGCATAAGAAGTCCTCCCAAGATGGAGAGATGATAAAAGAGGCCTTTGTTGAGGCAGATGGCTAGGGAGAAATTCCTGCTGAGATTTCAAGTCCCCTGGCCAGAGAAAAAGGAGTTTCTCCTTGTCATTAAACATGCAGAATACAAGCAACTTAATAACGATCAATGGCCGCAAGACTTGGCATTTTTTTTCCGATCTGACCAACATGTTGAATGAGCTTAATTTACAGATGCAAGGAAAAAAGAACTCCATGGTCAATATGATTAACTCAGTTAATGCTTTCAAACGAAAAATGTAACATCTGTCCTCAAACCTGCAGGTCTTGATTTGGGGAACATCCAAAACCTCGCGTCAGAGCTGGAGACGCAATAGAAGGCATGTGCGCAACTTGACAGCATATGCTACACAGAGCATATTGAAAATTGCTTGTCAGACTTTGACAGACAGTTTCAAGACTCAACTTTACTTGAGCCAATCGCTACATTTAAGTCCTATCCATTTAGGGAAGATGTTGAGGGTGATTCACCCGCATCAAAAATTGCAACACTGTTTCACCTAAAACTCCTATACAGTGGAGGATGAGATTTTGACACTACAGGATGACATTCAGCTGAAGTCTGGGGCCCTTGGACAATTTTGGAACTTACTCACAGAGGAAAAGTACCCAAACATGAGGAAATGTGCTACCTCCTTGACTGCATTATTCGGCTCTACTTATTTATGCGAGTCAGCCTTTTCCCACATGAAGATTATTAAATCCAAATACTGTAGTGACCATAAATGTATTGAATTGTTATTGTGCCATAAAGGTTATTCAGTTATGCAAGGTACGACAACATATATTTTATCAATAATGTATACTTAGTATATATATATATCTCATTTTTAATGTAGGTAGATCATTTCGACCTGGTCATTTTAAAAGTAGCTCGCAAGCCGAAAAAGGGTGGGCACCCCTGCTATAGATGTTTTGGTGTTGGGCGATGTGTCTCATCAATGTCGTAACAGCCGCGATACATTCTGCTATAGCTGAGGCAAATATACACTTGTGACTCAGAGACGTTGGATGACTGCTGTTGTGAAGAAAGCTTATCATCTGTATTTCAGCTGCAAAATTGGTGATCAAGACAAGGAATGGGCACCTCACATTTGCTTTTCGACATGTGCTGTCAGTCTTAGAGCCTGGCTCAGAGGCACTTTCAAGACTATGCCATTTGCTGTTCCAATGATATGGCAAGAACAGAAAGACCATGTGATGGACTGTTACTTCTGTTTGACTAATGTGTCTGGTTTCTCTGCCAAAAACAAGAAGTCAATTGAATATCTGAATCTGCCTTCAGCAATGAGACCCATGCCACATGACGACAGTCTTCTAATTTCGAAACCACCAGAGGATTGGACCTTAGATGAACCAGATGAAGAAACTGCAATGCAGGGTACTGACAGTGACATTGACCCAGATTTTGAACTGTGCTCAACAGGCTATCCACATCTGATAACACAGTCCGAATTGAATGATTTGGTCAGAGATTTGGGTCTGTGAAAAGCAAAATCCAAGGTGTTGGGTTCGAGACTGCAGGAATAGTGTTTGTTATCACCAGGTACCAAAATTTCTGTGTTTCAAGGCCAACATCATGATATAACCAAATTTTTTGCAAAAGTCGAAAGTCTCTGTTTCTGTTGTGACATTGAAGGATTGTTCTTGGCCTTGGGTTGTGATCACAACCCGGAAGAGTGGCGTCTCTTCATTGATTCATCAATGTTAAGCCTGAAAGCTGTTCTGCTTACTCAATGACAACGTTTATCCTTCACTACCAGTTGGCTATGCAGCACACATGAAAGAAACGTATGAGAATATGGAACTGTTGCTGAAACACGTCCAGTACAGCAGGTACAACTGGAATATCTGTGGAGATCTTAAAGTCATTGCTCTGTTACTAGGACTGCAGCTCGGCTATAAAAAGTACTGTTGTTTCATCTGTGAATGGGACAGCCGTGCCAAAGAGTCACACTATTCTCGACAGAACTGGCCACTCTGTAAAAAGTTAATTCCAGGACAGAAAAATGTGGCACATGAATCGCTTGTCGACCCAGCAAAGATATTTTTGCCTCCTCTTCACATAAAACTGGGACTCATGAAGAATTTTGTGAAAGCACTGAACAAGGAAGGCGAAGGTTTTCGTTATTTAAGACAGATCTTCCCAAGAATAACTGACCAAGATCAAAGAGGGCATTTTTGTTGGCCCCCAGATCAGACATGTTATGAGTGACAAGCGGTTTGAAGATCTGTTAGTTGGGCAGAAACAAATTGCCTGGAAAGCTTTTAAAGAAGTTTTTGACAATTTTCTGGGCAATTACAGAGCCCCAAACTACATTCAGCTGGTAGACAAACTTCTCAAAGCATACAAGACAGTAAAGTGTAACATGTCACTCAAGATTCATTTCCTCCACTCACACTTGGACTTCTACCCCGCAAATCTCGGTGCTGTCAGTGAAGAACACGGTGAAAGGTTTCACCTGGACATTGCTACAATGGAAAAACCAATACCAGGGCAACTGGAATCCGTCAATGCTTTCTGACTACTATTAGACACTGCAACGTGATGCACCAGACATTAAATACAAAAGAAAATCAGGAGAAAAACACTTTTAATTCTTTTCAATTTAATAGCTGTGAATGGCGCTATATAGCGCCCGACCCGGCACAGACTCAGACAGAGGCACGTACTTAAACAGAGCACACTTTTTTATTTCTCTTCATCCGTGGGGCACGCCTTCCCCGTGTCCCACAGGCCCAACACAGTCCCAGAACACTCACAAACCACAACACTCTTCTCTTCCTTTCTTCCTTTACCACCACTCCTCCTCAGGCTTAGTCCTCCTCCTCCCGACTCTGTCTCTTTCGAGTGGTGGTGGCTGGCCTTTTTTATACCCCACCCGGAAGCATTCCAGGTGCTTGATTACCTGGTCCTAATTGAACTTCCGGGTGGGGCTGACAAGTCGACCAGCTGGGCTGCAGACATCATGCAGCTCCCCCTAGCGGCCATCCGAGCCCCCAACCAGGATGTGGAGGACTCCATCTCCCATGGAGCCCTGCGCAAGGTTGGGGAATCATCGTCCACCAGGGAGGCTGCCACCAAGCGTCCCGGGGGAGGTATTGAGCTGCCCATGGTGGCTCCCCCGGAACAGATGAAGCAGGGGCGTCCCTGCCGGGCATGGGACCCGGCTGTCCTTCACATAGCTTATGCGAAACATAAACGTGACTAAATAAGTTATTGTTAATAAACATATAAATGTCTATTTCTCAGAGTTCCTACATGATGTAGTAAAACCAAAACTATATTTGTGCATACCCAGTAGTACCTGTCACAATCAGCAAAAATTTTTCAGGAAGCGAGTCTTTTCAAAAAAATTGCTGTGCAGTGTTATGACTGTATCACAAGTTTACAGTGAGGTAATTGTACTAATAAGTACAAACAGTTCTACAAGGAGCACTTGATGGACTGATTGAGTGTGTTTATAGTTCTTGGGATGAAACTTTTTCTGAGCCGCGAGGTCCGTACAGGAAAGGCTCTGAAGCGTTTGCTGCATGATAGAAGTTCAAACAGGCAGCATGGCTGAGGCAGCGTGTGTTTGATGTTGTATACCGATAATTCACTTTCCGATCAGCTACTGTAGAGCTGTGATTCCACACTCAGATACAGTGATATAAATACTCCGATTGGTGCAGTGAGAGTAATATGGAAAAAGATGATCCGCTGTGGCAACCCCTAACAGGAGCAGCTGAAAGAAGAAGAAGAAGAAGAAGGTGCAGTGAGAGTAACAACGCTAAAGCCGCTATGGTATTTGGAATAGTTTGGCCATTCCGTTGACCATTATATTTTTACAGGTTAATTACAATCAGATGCCTTAAACTAATAAACAATATGTGGTTAACTTCAGTGTATTTGATAAAGCCATGTCAGGCATGTGGATCTAAAAAAGAAAGGGAAACCACACTGGAACAAAAGCACTGCTTTGATGCTGGGTGCCCCCAGTTTGTATAACCGAACGGACAATTTGCATATGCCAGAGTTTGAGGTAGCGTGAAAATGTGCGTGGCTTTACACCAAGTTTAGGTTTTATACATCGCAATTTGAGCGTGGAAACGGGAGTACGCAACATTTTTGTGCATACACACCATTTAAACATGACGCCCCTGGTCACCCTCATCTCATCGTTTCAAAGAATAGAAGACTTTGCTGCCTACCCTACAGGTATAGAAACACCAAAAGTAATTATAGGGGACAATTTATCTGTAACTTTAAGTTCCCATATTTGTTAGAGATCAGAATTATTCTAAGAAACCCAACAAAGAATTTATTGCCAGCTATATACTAGAGAAATGTTCTCAAGGAAATTACTATACCTCTTACAAGGCACTTTTCATTGCTACCCTAACAAATGTCTAAACTTTCTCATACTGAATTGTGGATTGATGTTGTTTTTTCCCATGCCTTATCCATATGGAATTCCCATGAAAGTAAGAATTTTGGAAATTTCACTACCTCTGGTCTTAAGGTTGTCTCTTCTAAAACGGTTTCCTTGTGAAGTATTAGTCTTCAAAATCGTATGGCTTTAGAGATGCTTCTGACTGTTCTTGGCACACAATACTATACTTAAGAACCTTTGAGGTTAAAGTACCCTTCAAGAACACTTTTACATGGTAAAACAGCTGACAAATATAAGCAGATTCGTATCCATCATGCAATATCGACAGGGAGGTATTGGATCGCTCAAAACTTCTTTCTGTAGCAGGACAATGACTGCAACCACACAGCCAAGAACTATCATAAAGGGCTATCTCCAGGAAAAGAACAAAAATGGTTTCTGCAGCAGATGGTATACTCTCCACAGGGCCCTGATCTCAACAATAATCGAGGTTGCCTGGGATTATTTGGAGAGGCTGAAGCAGTCAGTCTGCAGAAGAGTAGAAAATATAATGACAGTGAACCTAAGAACACAGATAGAGTATAGTTTTAAAGGCAAAGGTTAATCACACAAGTATTTTTTGATATTAAAAAGTTAGTTTATCTTTGTTCCTTTTATTAATGACCAATAACATTTAACACAATCAGGGTACAAACAGTACAGAAATACAATCCAGCTCCTTTTATCTTTGACTCAGGAGTACTTCCTGGGCTAGGAAATGATTAGACGGAAGTCCCACAAAATAGGGACAATATCTCCCTGCAGAGTTCCTGGTAGCACACACGAAACCCAACAGGGCTGTATTCTGGAATTCCAACTTCCATGATGCCCTGTAAAGTAGGTATCTAAAGAGGACTCAGTTCAAAGGGATGCTGCCCTCTAGTGTATCAGGGGATACAGTAACCAGATTCTGTTGTCTCCCCTGGTCCTTCCAACATAGTGACCTCCCTGCCAGGTAAATATCCTTGTTCCCATCCGGTCAGAGAGTCTGTCCTTCCAGTTTCTTTTATGGTAGTGTCTTTTCCAGGCAATGAATCGCCCTCTGGGACATCCATCCACCTCCTGCGGCACTCACACTACATACAAGGTATGAAATAAAATACAAATTAGTAACATATTGATATACATTTTTAACGCAAGTATAACCTCCCAGAAGACAAAAATCATTATATTTTTGCAACTTCACTTTACAGAGTTATGTACCTAAGACCTTTGCATAGCACTGTGTAAGAGAATGTTCTTAAACCAATAACGGACTGCATTACAACTTTCCGCTGAAGAGTATAAATGGTGATTCTTGCTGATAGCATTGTCAACTCTTTGCTTGCTGTGGAAAGAAGAACTAATATTTTGTCCATGCACAAATATATGAGTAAAAAAGTGTAGTTTCCCTTCTTGCACATGGTTAACTTTGTAAAACTTGAAATGGTTTAAGATTGCACAACCTGGAGTATGTTTTCAGAGGTATGCATGAATATGCATGAATGTGCTACACCATTTTGCTTCGTGTTTGCATAGCTAACATTGCTTTTGCATACTTGGTATTAATTTATACCTCATTTCTGTGGTCTTTAGACTCTGCCATGAGAATTGCTCCTGTTAATAATTTTCATGGCAAGTATATCAAGACACAGCTGAGGCTTGGTAAACATACAAATTATGACCTAAGCATTGTATTTCTGTAATTGTTTCTCTTGGCTTATTTTGATATTTGGACATTTCTGGAACATGTAGTGGTTGGAATAAGTATACAGTCACTTTGAGGTAAATGACATCCCTAAAAATAAGAGAAATCCTCTTAGAGATGAGTAAGGAGAACCCCTCAAATGGAAGAGTTTAAGAACTTTAGGGTCTTTTTTCAATAGATTGTGGAGGTGAATGCAAGTTTCTCTTTATCTCCATTGAAGTTGAAATAGACATTAAGTCTTAGATTTAATGATCAACGTTCAAATGTGCAAAATGAGGTTCTTTATTAGGTCACAAGTTCAGCCTCAATGACTGTATAAAGTGCTTCATAATGCTAAAAGCTTTTCAGCGGGACCGCTTCTGCTCTGTATCAAGAGGGTTTGTACATTTAGTGAAGATTGCTCCAGGTACTTTTAGTGGAAGGTAGTGTTGCTGGCATAGACCACTTAGAGTTTTAACATGCTGAAGGGATTATGTCTCATTTATAGTCCGAGTACAAGTAGGCAAAAACATCACAGAATTATTGTTCAGAGAACAGAGCTCAAGTCCAATAAATTTACAGTAGCTAACTAATAACTTTTTTGATACATTAAATCTCTTGTTTTCTAGTGGCCAATCCTACAACTGGATAAGGGCATGACAAAAAAATTATCACAAGAAAAGAATGCTTCTGTCGGGTCTACAAAGAGGATAATAAAAGTGAATGCACAGTTGTATTAATGTGGACACCCTTTGGAAAGCACCAACGGAACTGGAAAATGTAAAATGTTCTGTGAGAGAGAATTTGGTGTGTGAGAATTTGAAAGAACTGATGGTTCAAAATAATTAAAGCAGTGATATATTATTAACAAGTATTTTATTCTGAATTCAAAACTTTCCTTATTATATTTAATTAAACATATTTAAATATTTTTTTAAGGAGTTTGTACTTTATGAGACCCAAAAAGTAAAATATCAATCGTATATACAGTAGATCCATTTATAAATGGCAGCATACATAACATTTTCTGAAGTCCAGTGACTGTAATGTTGGTCTGTTTGGATAAATGTGGCAAAGCTTTTCCTCTCACTTTTTTCCAACAGAAGGGACATCAGTGTTTAACTCTTCAGGGTATGTATTAAAAATTGCATTCAGATGATCAACGCTATCTTTGACCCATTTCTGTTTAGGATCAGCACAGACCAGATGACCTTTTCTTGTGATGAATCTGCAGAACAAAGTATGAAAAAAGATGATGAACAAGTTTATTAATTTACACGCAGTAATAATATTAGGGTTTGATCATTACATCTTTGAAGCTTATTGGTAAGTTAGTGGTAAAGCAATCTTTTAATTCTGGTAAATATTTCATTTCCTTTGATATTAGCATGCTTTATTTGGAATTTCATTTATATACAGTAAACATGATTTAAATGGAAATCACATTGCTTCTGTTTTAATTCCTATTCATCTCAAAGAGCTTGTAATGTTGACTAGACATAGAGGAATATTTTCTTCAGCCTGCCATGATGGTTTCTTATTATGATTTGCTTTCAGTGGGAAGGCTGGAGAAATGTAGGAGATTGCAGAGCTGCATCAGTGTGTGTGTGTGTGTGGCAGCCACAACCACAACCAACAGTAACAAGCTCTAGCCCAGAGCTTGACTGCGTATTGAAAAGTCACTTAGAAC
Organism: Erpetoichthys calabaricus; assembly: GCF_900747795.2. Taxonomy (NCBI): domain Eukaryota; kingdom Metazoa; phylum Chordata; class Cladistia; order Polypteriformes; family Polypteridae; genus Erpetoichthys; species Erpetoichthys calabaricus. The sequence continues at coordinate 117,960,941 of NC_041396.2, forward strand.
AACATGCACTATACATATCCACCAGCATATACACTATATAGGCACCTACTGTACTCTATGTATAGCATGTTGAGTTATGTAAAATTTCCTGTTGTACTGCTCTAGCTGAATCTGTAATAAAAGGTCTCACCCTGTCACATATATTCATAAATGCTACACCCACTAATTTAAAGTTCTTTTTTAGCTTACGTAAAGTTATACTTACACAATGCCAGGTCTAGTGCAGTCTGATCGTGTTCTTTCAAAATTGGACAACATTTTTAAAGGGATCCTTTTTTCCAAATAACTGAAGCAGCATTTTGATGGTTTATTTGTATCTATAAAATAAATAATTAAAAATATTACAGAGTTGTAAGTACTGTACACAGATCATGTGTAGTGATTCAGACTATTTACTATTGCTTCAGAATTACAATCTACTGTACCTAACCTATTTTTACAGTTTTTGCTTTCATTTAAAAAGCACAGACTAAAATAAAAATGGTAAAAGTACTGATTTCGCCTACACAAAGTTATCAAATCCTGTTTGTCTTGAATGGCTTATATCATTTAAATGTCTCACATACTAATATTATTTACAATGCTTAATAATTAAAAAGACAAAAAAACTGAAATATCAGACTGATTACTTCATAAGATATCAAGATACACAATATATGTATTAAAAAACATTACTATGGGATTTGGTTTTTTTTATTTCTCAATACCTTTTTAAATATCACAATCTATTTATGTCATGTAACAGAAATAATTTCATATAATTAGTGCAATGATGTTTTTAGTTAGCAGTGATTCTCCAATGCCCAACTTACTTTGTCCAGAGATCTGTGAGCACAAGCCTGCGAAGAGGACAACTGCAATGAACACGGCTGATGATTTCATTTCTTCTCTTTGTTGGATGTTCTCCTTTAAGCTTGTGTTCAGTCAGATTTGCGTCTCTGTGTTCTTTTGGTGTCTTCTTGTCCATTTATATAGGCAAAAGAATTTGAGTGGGCACTTCCAAACATTGATAAATTCCGCTACGTTTTCAGAAACTGTGTGGTTGCACTTCTCTTGAAGAGCAAACCCTCAGATTTCAAAAAAACACGCAGCCTTCTAAGTGCACTGAAAAAAAATCTCCTTCAACTCTACGTACTAAAGGAAGTCAAATTTCTTGTATTTCTTACAGCCACAGTATTTAACAATAGAGGAAATACCTGCCATAAAAGAGGTATTTGCTTAGAAATCTGTACTGTGGTAAGCAGAAATTTCCCATCTTTTGAATTTTTTAACTAATATAAATTAAATGTACAGCAGTGCTATATACAGCAATACTGCAGTATGTTACTCTTTTTTAATTGTGTTTACTGTGTATTTGTTAAATTTAAATCCCAATATTGTTCCACCAATTTGCAACACATACATAACACTTGTTTAAAGTGCAATATTTCAAGAGTCACAGCTTTGCTTAGTGCAACTATTTCCTGACACCTACAGTGGATATAGAAAAGAATCCCCCCCTTTGAAAATATTCACATTTTGTTGCTTTACAGCCTAAAATAAACACTCACACACAAAATATTTTTTTAGCTTTGTTTTCTTGAAGCAACCTTTAACATCCTGGTCAAGCATATAATAGCACAGTTCAGAAAAATTATAATAAATAAAAGACAAGCATCACTGAGATTGATTAAAGAACACCCACCTCCCAAATAATACTCAATACCACATAAACTCAATCAGGTGTAAGTAATCACTTTCTCCATTGCACACTGAGGTCATTGGCTTCCACCTGCGATCAGTTGTTATCAATGGAATTAGTTTAGCTATTCCTGGAGCATTCCAGTGTTTGGTAATGCAACTAAAAGCAAACAACTGACTATGGGTGGTAAGGCACTTTCAAAAGATCTCAGAGATAAAGTTGTGGACAGGCACAAGTCAGGAGATGAACACAAAAAGATCTCAAAAGCTTTATCAATCCTTAGGAGCACAGTAAAATCCATAATTAAGAATGGACAATGTTTGGTACTACTATTACCCTCCCTGGATAAGGCCGTCCCTCCAAACTGGATGGAAGAGGGATGAGGAAACTGGTCAGAGTCAATGTTGAAGGAGTAACAGCACCTTATGCCAATGAGTCAAAAATTAATTGTTTGCATGTGACAACAATATCACAAATGCTCCACAAATGTGGCTTGTATGGGAGGGTTGTAAGTAATAAGCCACTTCTCAAAAAAGGCCACATTAAGTCTCAATTGAGCTTTTCCAAAAGATACCTTGAAGATTCTGAGGCCAAATGGAAAATTGTGTCATGGTCAGATGAGACCAAAATAGATCTATTTGGCCTCAACACCCAACCGTACACCTGGCAGAAAGCCAATACAGCTTACCATCCAAAACACACCATACCTACCGTAAAACATGGAGGTGGTAGGAGGTGTTTATCTGCAGCAGGGACTGGGGCACTTGTCAGGGTAGAAGAAAAAACAGGGTGCAAAATATCAATAAATTTTGGAAGAAAACCTGCATCCAGAAAGTTGAGGATAGATAGAAGGATCACCTTTCAACATAACAATGACCAGAAGCACACAACAAAATTGACTACACAGTGGATGAAGGAGAAAAATGTGAATGTCCTTGTGTACTCCAGTCAGCGTCTAGACTTAAACCCTATTGAAAATCTATTGAATGATTTGAAATTTTCAGACCATCTGCACCCACCATCCAGTCTGACTGGAAGTGATTAGATCTGTAAATGCAAGTAGGCAAATACTGCTCAGTCTAGATGTGCAAAATTGGTGCAGAAGAATCCCAACAAAATCAAGGCTGTACTTAAAGCAAAAGGTGGTTCCACAAAGTACTGACACAGGGAGGGTGACCCTCTACTAATTCAAACTTTATCAGTTTTTCATTTATTATTATTTTTCCAAACTGTTGCTATCACATCTTTGACTTGGCTGTTGTATGTTTTTTTGAGTAAAAAGATAAAAAAGATTTCCGTGTGTATGTTTATTTTAGGCCATAAAGGAAGAAAATTGAATATTTTTAAAGGGGGTGATCCTCTTCTATACCAACTGTATATTCAAAATACAAACTCTTCTAAAAATAGCATATTTTTAAAATCAATAATTGTAACATTTTTATTGAAGATAAGCATCTTTATTGTAAATATATATTGTCAAAATTAACCAATTGTTAGTGGTACCAGAAGAGCACAAGAGGTGAAAACACCAGGCATTCCCAGGTTTGGAGAACTTGTTACTACCTTACTCTTTTAAGTCTGGAAAGACTAGTTTGGAAATTATCATTACCTTAAACCTGTATGGTGGCATCAGACTGAAATTAGAGGGATTATCATTTGTAGGAAACAGGAACAAACTACAGAGCCGTGTAGTTGAAGCAAAAACTTTGATATCCTTTAAGAAGTGACTGGATGAAAAATCGGGACAGCTTAGCTATTAGCTGAACAAACAAGATTTATAGACTGAATGGTCACCTCTCATTTGTCAGACTTTTTATATTCTTATTTTTATGCTGTTCATTTAGAACAGTGGCTCACAAATTCAGACCTGGAGACGCTCATTGGCTGCAGATATTTGTTCCAACCAGATTCACAATAAGTGATAATAATTGATCTCATTTTGTTACCTGGTCTTTTTTTCTCATATCTTATTGGGGTTTTGGTGTTTCCCACAATTCTACCTGTTACATCATCAGAGAAACGGTTTAAAAGATTGCTCCAAACATTTCCAAACTTTCAGAGTTTCCCAAATAGACCTTGTGCTTTTTGGGCACCTGTTTTTTTGATCTTTTGCTCTCAGTTTGGATTACTGATTTTTTCATTACATTTTGAATTTGTCAGGAAGATAAGATCTACTTTCAGTTTTGACCTTAGCTCGCCTTATGGCTAAATGCATCTCCTGGCACTCTTCACTAAAAACAATAATGTCTCACTTTGAGTCAGTATATCAACATAAGTACAGCACATCTGATTCTTCCATGTATAATTTGACATCTCCAACTGTAGACTGTACCTTGTTATAATTGGGGGTTCTTTTTATTTTTCTTTTAACTAGTTTTGTTGCATGTGGAATGAATTTCACTAAATATTTTGTGGAATTAAGCTTGTTTTAAAAATCCTTAAACTATTTAGTGTCAGTACATGCTGCTATTTTCTTTTACCATGGGTTCCTCCACATTAAATGCTTTGTTTTGTATGTGTTCTTCTATGTGCTCTATATGTGTGAATCACTATGTGCTTCTTAAATGGGTTTTCTCTTCCTCCGACAGGACACAGAATTCATTATATTCATGATATTACAGCTCTCTGAATAATTAAAATACTGAGATGTATACTTGATATCATTTTCATGATGATAGGAATTAAAGCATGTACTAAACATGGGAACACAGTGGTGCAGTGATAGTGACGAGCTGGTGCCCTGTCCAGAGATTGTTCCTGCCTCATGAAAGATGCTTGCTGCACCGTGTGCGACCTTCAATGAAATAATTTATTGCAGCAGTACTGTCTCTTTTAAATGTACTAACCTCCAATTCTTGTCCTTCCTTTTCTTTCTCCAAGTAACCAATTGCCACACAATCAACTCTGTAATAGACGTTAAACCATCTGTAAGCTTAGAACACCGATTCTTCAAAACTTTTAAGGAACATTGAAATATCTTCGTAGTACATGTTGAATTATTCTATCCATCTATCCTTCCAATGTTGCGCCAGCCCCAGCAAGAATGCAGAGCTAGGCAGGAACAATCCCTGAACTAGCTAGCGCTGCGACACCGTGTCGTCACATGTTTAATTATTAACAATATAGATTATTTAAATGATGGTAGCATTTTATCTGTATAATGTAATGAACATATTTTGCTGCATTTCATCTTAAAAATGATATCGACATCATATGTACATATGTGCTTTATAAAGTGGCTCAAGTTGTGCAATATTATAACTGATAAGTTTATAGTGAGGTAATTGTACTAATACGTACAAACAGTTCTACAAGGAGCACTTGATGGACTGATTGAGTGCATTTATAGTTCTTTAAATGAAACATTTTCTGAACCGCGAGGTCTGTACAGGAAAGGCTCTGAAGCATTTGCCGCATGAGAGCAGCTCAAATAGGCAGCATGGCTGAGGCAGCGTGTGCTTGATATTGTATACCGATAATTCACTTTCCAATCAGCTGCTGTAGAGCTGTGATTCCACACTCAGATACAGTGATATAAATACTCCGAGTGGTGCAGTTAGAGTAATATGGAAAAAGATGATCCGCTGTGACAACCCCTAACGGGAGCAGCTGAAAGAAGAAGAAGAAGAAGAAGAAGGTGCAGTGAGAGTAACAACGCTAAAGCTGCTAAGGTATTTGGACTAGTTTGGCCATTCCGTGAACCATTATTTTGTTACAGGTTAATTACAATCAGATGCCTTAAACTAATAAACAATATGCGGTTAATTTCAGTGTATTTATAAAGCCATGTCAGGGATGTGGATCTAAAAAAGAAAGGGAAACCACACTAGAACAAAAGCACTGCTTTGACACTGGGTGTCCCCAGTTTCCAAACCAAGTGGAAAACTTGTATACGCCACGATTTATACATGAGGCCCCTAGTCACCCCCGTCTCATTGTTTCAAAGACTAGAAGACTTTGCTGCCTACCCTACAGGTATAGAAGCACCAAAAGTAATTATAGGGGACAATTTATCTGTAATTTTAAGTTCCCATATTTGTTAGAGATCAGAATAATTCTAAGAAACCCAACAAAAAACTTGTTGCCAGCTATATACTAGAGAAATGTTCTCAATTAAATTGCTATACCTCTTACAAGGCACTTGATGGTGTACCTAATTCAGCAATTCATCCTCTCCTTTGGGCTCAGCAACCTATTGCTCTTAGTAAAACAAACTTTGTGTGTGGACAGAACATGCATTCCTGTTGCTCAGAGGGTGCTGTGGGTGCTATTTAATTGCTTATGTGTTTTCTCATGTGACTGTTCACTCTTCATTGCTACCCCAAAAAATGTCTAAACTTTCTCATACTGAATTGTGTATTGATGTTGTTTTTCCCATGCCTTATCCATATGGAATTCCCATGAAAGTAAGAATTTTGGAAATTTCACTAGCTCTGGTCTTAAAGATGTCTCTTCTAAAATGGTTTCCTTGTGCAGTATTACTCTTTAAAATTGTATGGCTTTAGAGATGCTTCTGACTGTTCTTGGCACACAATACTATACTTATGAACCTTTGAGGTTAAAGTACCCTTCAAGAACACTTTTACATGGTAAAACAGCTGACAAATATAAGCAGATTCGTATCCATCATGCAGTATCAACAGGGAAGTATTGGATCGCTCAAAACTTCTTTCTGTAGCAGGACAATGACTGCAACCACACAGCCAAGAACTATCATAAAGGGCTATCTCCAGATAAAAAGAAGAAAAATGTTTTCTTCAGCAGATGGTATACTCTGCACAGGGCCCTAATCTAAAAAATAATCGAGGTTGCCTGGGATTACTTGCAGAAGCTGATGCAGTCAGTCTGCAGAAGAGTAGAAAATATAATGACAGTGAACCTAAGAACACAGATAGAGTATAGTTTTAAAGGCAAAGGTTAATCACACAAGTATTTTTTTGATATTAAGAAGTTAGTTTATCTTTGTCCCTTTTATTAATGAACAATAACATTTAACACAATCAGGGTATAAAAAGTACAGAAATACAATACAGCTCCTTTTATCTTTGACTCAGGAGCATTTCCTGGGCTAGGAAATGATTAGACGGAAGTCCCACAAAATAGGGACAATATCTCCCTGCGGAGTTCCTGGTAGCACACACGGAACCCAACAGGGCTGTATGCTGGAATTCCAATTTCCATGATGCCCTGTACAGTAGATATCTAAAGAGGACTCAATTCCAAAGGATGCTGCCCTCTAGTGTATGATGGGATACAGTAACTAGATTCTGTTGTCTCCCCTGGTCCTTCCAACATAGTGGCCTCCCTGCCAAGTAAGTATCCTTGTTTCCATCTGGTCAGAGAGCCTGTCCTTCCAGTTTCTTTTATGTTAGTGCCTTTTCCAGGCAAAGAATCACCCTCTGGGACATCCATCCACCTCCTGCGGCACTCACACTACATACAAGGCATGAAATAAAATACAAATTAGTAACATATTGATATATATTTTTAACACAAGTATAACCTCCCAGAAGACAAAAATCATTATTTTTTGCAACTTCACTTTACAGAATTATGTACCTAAGACCTTTACATAGCACCATGTAAGAGAATGTTCTTTAACCAATATCAGACTGCATTACAACTTCACGGAGTACAGTATAAATAGTGACTGTTGCTGATAGCATTGTGAACTCTTTGTTTGCTGTGGAAAGAAGAACTAATGTTTTGTCCTTGCACAAATATATCAGTGAAAAGTTGTAGTTTCCCTTCTTGCACATGGTTAACTTTGTAAATCTTGACATGATTTAGGTTTGCACAACCTGGAGTATGTTTTCAGAGGTATGCATGAATATGGACTTCAGGATTACTGTGCTACACCATTTTGCTTTGTGTTTGCATTGTTTTTGCATACTTGGTATTAATTGATACCTCATTTCTGCGGTCTTTAGACTCTGCCATGAGAATTGCTCCTGTTAATAATTTTCATGGCAAGTATATCAAGACACAGCTGAGGCTTGGTAAACATACAAATTATGACCTAAGCATTGTATTTCTGTAATTGTTTCTCTTGGCTTATTTTGATATTTGGACATTTCTGGAACATGTAGTGGTTGGAATAAGTATACAGTCACTTTGAGGTAAATGACATCCCTAAAAATAAGAGAAATCCTCTTAGAGATGAGTAAGGAGAACCCCTCAAATGGAAGAGTTTAAGAACTTTAGGGTCTTTTTTCAATAGATTGTGGAGGTGAATGCAAGTTTCTCTTTATCCCCATTGAAGTTGAAATAGACATTAAGTCCTAGATTTAATGATCAACGTTCAAATGTGCAAAATGAGGTTCTTTATTAGGTCACAAGTTCAGCCTCAATGACTGTATAAAGTGCTTCATAATGCTAAAAGCTTTTGAGCGGGACCGCTTCTGCTCTGTATCAAGAGGGTTTGTACATTTACTGAAGATTGCCCCAGGTACTTTTAGTGGAAGGTAGTGTTGCTGGCATAGACCACTTAGAGTTTTAACATGCTGAAGGGATTATGTCTCATTTATAGTCCGAGTACAAGTAGGCAAAAACATCACAGAATTATTGTTCAGAGAACAGAGCTCAAGTCCAATAAATGTACAGTAGCTAACTAAAAACGTTTTTGACACATTTAATTTCGTGTTGCCTAGTGGCCAATCCTACAACTGGATAAGGGCATGATAAAGAAATTATCACAAGAAAAGAATGCTTCCGTTGGGTCTACAAAGAGGATAATAAAAGTGAATGCACAGTTGTATTAATGTGGACACCCTTTGGAAAGCACCAACGGAACTGGAAAATGTAAAATGTTCTGTGAAAGAGAATTTGGTGTGGTGAGAATTTGAAAGAACTGATTGTCAGTTCTGCAAATCTGATACTTTCATTGGGGTTTTATATGCTTTACTTCTAGTGAGAAAGAAGCACAGGAACTGATGTAATGAGTATATCTTAAAAGAATAAATAAATTAAATAGAAGCAATGCTGTATTGGAATACAAAATATTAAAACAGTGATGTATTATTAACAAGTATTTTATTCTGAATTCAAAACTTTCCTTATTATATTTCATTAAACATATTTAGATATTTTTTAAGGAGTTTGTACTTAAAGAGAGCCAAAAAGTAAAATATCAATCATATATACAGTAGATCCATTTATAAATGGCAGCATATATAACATTTCCTGAAGTCCAGTGACTGTAATGTTGGTCTGATCGGATAAATGTGGAAAAGCTTTTCCTCTCACTTTTTTCCAACAGAAGGGGCATCAGTCTTTAAATCTTCAGGGTATGCTTTAAAAATTGCATTCAGATGATCAACACTATCTTTGACCCATTTCTGTTCAGGATCAGCACAGAGCAGATGACCTTTTCTTGTGGTGAATCTGCAGAACAAAGTATGAAAAAAGATGATGAACAAGTTTATTAATTTACATGCAGTAATAATATTAGGGTTTGATCATTACATCTTTGAAGCTTATTGGTAAGTTAGTGGCAAAGCAACCTTTTAATTCTGGTAAATATTTCATTTCCTTTGATACTAGCATGCTTTATTTGGAATTTCATTTATATACAGTAAACATGATTTAAATGGAAATCACATTGCTTCTATTTTAATTCCTACTCATCTGAGAGAGCTTGTAATGTTGAATTGGTTTGAAAATACCTAGAGGAATATTTTCTTCAGCCTGCCATGATGGTTTCTTATTATGATTTGCTTTCAGTGGGAAGGCTGGAGAAATGTAGGAGATTGCAGAGCTGCATCAGTGTGTGTGGCAGCCACAACCGCAACCAACAGTAACAAGCTATAGCCCAGAGCTTGACTGCGTATTGAAAAGTCACTTAGTCTTCAGATCAAGAACAACATGCACTATACATATCCACCAGTATATACACTATATAGGCACCTACTGTACTCTATGTATAGCATGTTGAGTTATGTAAAATTTCCTGTTGTACTGCTCTAGCTGAATCTGTAATAAAAGGTCTCACCCTGTCACATATATTCAGAAATGCTACACCCAGTAATTTAAAGTTCTTTCTCAGCTTATGTAAAGTTATACTTACACAATGCCAGGTTTAGTGCAGTCTGATCGTGTTCTTTCATAGTTGGATACCATTCTTAAAGGGATCCTTGTTTCCAAATAACTGAAGCAGCATTTTGAAGGTTGATTGGTATCTATAAAATAAATAATTAAAAATATTACAGAGTTGCAAGTACTGTACACAGATCATGTGTAGTGATTCAGACTATTTACTATTGCTTCAGAATTACAATCTACTGTACCTAACCTATTTTTACAGTTTTTGCTTTCATTTAAAAAGCACAAACTAAAATAAAAATTGTAAAAGTACTGATTTCGCCTACACAAAGTTATCAAATCCTATTTGTCTTGAATGGCTTATATCATTTAAATGTCTCACATACTAATATTATTTACAATGCTTAATAATTAAAAAGACAAAAAAACTGAAATATCAGACTGATTACTTCATAAGATATCAAGATACACAATATATGTATTAAAAAACATTTCTATGGGATTTGTTTTTTTTTATTTCTCAATACCTTTTTAAATATCACAATCTATTTATGTCATGTAACAGAAATAATTTCATATAATTAGTGCAATGATGTTTTTAGTTAGCAATGATTCTCCAATGCCCAACTTACTTTGTCCAGAGATCTGTGAGCACAAGCCTGCGAAGAGGACAACAGCAATGAACACGGCTGATGATTTCATTTCTTCTCTTTGTTGGATGTTCTCCTTTAAGCTTGTGTTCAGTCAGATTTGCGTCTCTGTGTTCTTTTGGTGTCTTCTTGTCCATTTATATAGGCAAAAGGATTTGAGTGGGCACTTCCAAACATTGATAAATTCCGCTACGTTTTCAGAAACTGTGTGGTTGCACTTCTCTTGAAGAGCAAACCCTCAGATTTCAAAAAAACACGCAGCATTCTATGTGCACTGAAAAAAAAATCTCCTTCAACTCTACGTACTAAAGGAAGTCACATTTCTTGTATTTCTTACAGCCACATTATTTAACAATAGAGGAAATACCTGCCATAAAAGAGGTATTTGCTTAGAAATCTTTACTGTGGTAAGCAGAAATTTCCCATCTTTTGAATTTTTTAACTAATATAAATTAAATGTACAGCATTGCTGTATACAGCAATACTGCAGTATGTTACTCTTTTTTAATTGTGTTTACTGTGTATTTGTTAAATTTAAATTCAAGTATTGATCCACCAATTTGCAACTCATACATAACACTTGTTTAAAGTGCAATATTTCAAGAGTCACAGCTTTGCTTAGTGCAACTATTTCCTGACACCTACAGTGGATATAGAAAAGAATCCCCCCCTTTGAAAATATTCACATTTTGTTGCTTTACAGCCTAAAATAAACACAGACACAAAAAATATTTTTTTAGCTTTGTTTACTTGAAGCAACCTTTAACATCCTGGTCAAATATATAATAGCACAGTTCGGAAAAATTATAATAAATAAAAGACAAGCATCACTGAGATTGATTAAAGAACACCCACCTCCCAAATAATACTCAATACCACATAAACTCAATCAGATGTAATTAATCACTTTCTCCATTGCACACTGAGGTCATTGGCTTCCACCTGAGATCAGTTGTTATCAATGGAATTAGTTTAGCTATTCCTGGAGCATTCCAGTGTTTGGTAATGCAACTAAAAGCAAACAACTGACTATGGGTGGTAAGGCACTTTCAAAAGATCTCAGAGATAAAGTTGTGGACAGGCACAAGTCAGGAGATGAACACAAAAAGATTTCAAAAGCTTTATCAATCCTTAGGAGCACAGTAAAATCCATAATTAAGAATGGACAATGTTTGGTACTACTAGGACCCTCCCTGGATAAGGCCGTCCCTCCAAACTGGATGGAAGAGGGATGAGGAAACTGGTCAGAGTCAATGTTGAAGGAGTAACAGCACCTTATGCCAATGAGTCAAAAATTCATTGTTTGCATGTGACAACAATATCACAAGTGCTCCACAAATGTGTCTTGTATGGGAGGGTTGTAAGTAATAAGCCACTTCTCAAAAAAGGCCACATTAAGTCTCAATCGAACTTTTCCAAAAGATACCTTGAAGATTCTGAGGCCAAATGGAAAATTGTGTCATGGTCAGATGAGACCAAAATAGATCTCTTTGGCCTCAACACCCAACCGTACACCTGGCAGAAAGCCAATACAGCTTACCATCCAAAACACACCATACCTACCGTAAAACATGGAGGTGGTAGGAGGTGTTTATCTGCAGCAGGGACTGGGACACTTGTCAGGGTAGAAGAAAAAACAGGGTGCAAAATATCATTAAATTTTGGAAGAAAACCTGCATCCAGAAAGTTGAGGATAGATAGAAGGATCACCTTTCAACATAACAATGACCAGAAGCACACAACAAAATTGACTACACAGTGGATGAAGGAGAAAAATGTGAATGTCCTTGCATACTCCAGTCAGCGTCTAGACTTAAACCCTATTGAAAATCTATTGAATGATTTGAAATTTTCAGACCATCTGCACTCACCATCCAGTCTGACTGGAAGTGATTAGATCTTTAAATGCAAGTAGGCAAATACTGCTCAGTCTAGATGTGCAAAATTGGTGCAGAAGAATCCCAACAAAATCAAGGCTGTACTTAAAGCAAAAGGTGGTTCCACAAAGTACTGACACAGGGAGGGTGACCCTCTACTAATTCAAACTTTATCAGTTTTTCATTTATTATTATTTTTCCAAACTGTTGCTATCACATCTTTGACTTGGCTGTTGTATGTTTCTTTGAGTAAAAAGATAAAAAAGATTTCCGTGTGTATGTTTATTTTAGGCCATAAAGGAAGAAAATTGAATATTTTTAAAGGGGGTGATCCTCTTCTATACCAACTGTATATTCAAAATACAAACTCTTCTAAAAATAGCATATTTTTAAAATCAATAATTGTAACATTTTTATTGAAGATAAGCATCTTTATTGTAAATATATATTGTCAAAATTAACCAATTGTTAGTGGTACCAGAAGAGCACAAGAGGTGAAAACACCAGGCATTCCCAGGTTTGGAGAACTTGTTACTACCTTACTCTTTTAAGTCTGGAAAGACTAGTTTGGAAATTATCATTACCGTAAACCTGTATGGTGGCATCAGACTGAAATTAGAGGGATTATCATTTGTAGGAAACAGGAACAAACTACAGAGCCGTGTAGTTGAAGCAAAAACTTTGATATCCTTTAAGAAGTGACTGGATGAAAAATTGGGACATCTTAGCTATTAGCTGAACAAACAAGATTTATAGACTGAATGGTCACCTCTCATTTGTCAGACTTTTTATATTCTTATTTTTATGCTGTTCATTTAGAACAGTGGCTCACAAATTCAGTCCTGGAGACGCTCATTGGCTGCAGATATTTGTTCCAACCAGATTCACAATAAGTGATAATAATTGATCTCATTTTGTTACCTGGTCTTTTTTCTCATATCTTATTGGGGCTTTTTGGTGTTTCCCATAATTCTGCCTGTTACATCATCAGAGAAACGGTTTAAAAGATTGCTCCAAACATTTCTAAACTTTCAGAGTTTCTCAAATAGACCTTGTGCTTTTTGGGCACCTGTTTTTTTGATCTCTTGCTCTCAATTTGGATTACTGATTTTTTCATTACATTTTGAATTTGTCAGGAAGAAAAGATTTACTTTCAGTTCTGACCTTAGCTTGCCTTATGGCTAAACAGATCTCCTGGCCCTCTTCACTAAAACCAATAATGTCTCACTTGGAGTCAGTATATCAACATAAGTACAGCACACCTGTTCTGTGTCACACTCAGAGTGAAGCATCTGTTTCTTCCACAATTTCTTGGTATAAGAGGTATAATGAGACATCTCCAGCTGTAGACTGTACCTTGTTATAATTGGGGGTTCTTTTTATTTTTCTTTGAACTAGTTTTGGAGCACGTGGAATTAATTTCACTAAATATTTTGTGGAATTAAGCTTGTTTTAAAAATCCTTAAACTATTTAGTGTCAGTACATGCTGCTTTTTCTTTTACCATGGGTTCCTCCACTTTTGGGTCAGCTTTGTTTTCAGGTACTAGTGCCATTGCTATTGTGCGACAGCCAGAAGTTGCGGTGCATGATGTCACTGTTGTAATGGTATAAAGGTTAGTGCTGTGCACTTTCTGGTTGTCCAAGATTCTGGATTGCAACAAAACATTTTGAACTGTTTAGTGGTGGTATCATAACACAAAGCTTTTAGAACACTGCATTTCTTTTTACTTTGATTTCAGATTGCATTTCTGATTTGTTTACTGTGGTTTTTGACTTTCAGTTTTGAGCTTAGCCTTTCCTTTGACAAATTTTTATTTTGGTTATTTCAGTACCTGGTCCCTTTACCATTCATTCTGGGTAATGTTTAAGAATCAGGGAAAACACTTAGCCCACATAACAAAAGGTAATAATGTCTTTTTCAACAAGCTCTCCTTTTGGTGTTTTCACCATCCTGGATATTATCTGCTGGTAATGGGCAACTCTGCCTTTTCTTTTTTAAATTGTTATGTGAGAGAACAGTTGTGATCTGCCTGTTTCAGCATTTCAAAGTAGTTATTGCTTAAAGAATTGGGCATGTAATTTACACAGCATGAATGGAGCAGTTTTATTTTATTATTATTTATTATTAAATTTTTATTATATTAATATTAATTAAATAATATTATTTATTATCCATCCATCCATTTTCCAACCTGCTGAATCCGAACACAGGGTCACAGGGGTCTGCTGGAGCCAAACCCAGCCAACACAGGGCACAAGGCAGGGAACCAATCCTGGGCAGGGTGCCAACCCACCGCAGGACTTATTTATTATTATTTATAATATTTTATTTCTATTTTACTAAGCATCAGATTGCTCATGGTCAAAGACCAACAGCTCTTTTCATTAAACTGGGTTTAAAAAATAGGCAACTTCTGCAGTTATTTGGAGCAATGCTCTTTTATGCTAATTTAGTGCATAAAAAATAATGAAAAATTCCACCTCTAGATATCTACCCAGTCCTCACTTGCCAGTTCACTAGCATAACTACATAGTCTGATACAATGAGTATATTCAAAATAGCCTAAGTTGATTGCTGATGACCATTCAAAGTGTCATTAATTGTATATAAACAGCTCCTGGAGCTGGAATGGGTGGATGTAGTTTGTTAACTCTGTTAAATAAAAAATAGTTAAGAATAATTGAGATGAAGAATGGTTTTTCCAGAAATGGAAAGACAATTTGACTAAGGATTTTGAGCAGATGGTTAAAGCAAGTAGGGAGGAGAAAGAGAGGTACTAGAAGTGCTGGAGAAAGTTGGGACAGACTCCTGGAATTCACCCTTATATCCTTCTTTACCAAAATATAAAGAGTCCATTAAACCAAAGCAAGATCAGATGATGATTTTTTTCCTTTTACCTACACCAGTCCAACTTTATAATTCAAGCTTTTGATTCAAAAAGTGAATTGTCACCCTCAGTTCTCATTTTATCAACTCAACAGTGGGACGATTCCCTAATGGGAGGGGCTTCTCTGTCCCTATTCTCTACCGAATGTGTAGTTATGTACTTAACAGTCCCCTTCATGTTTTCCTTAGCTCACCATGTTATCAACTGTGGATGCTCTCTGACTTTCATGATTTACTTAGGTCTGTTCGAGATTTTAAAAGGGCCCCTGTCAATTTCTGGGACAGTAAGGAAGGTATACAGTAATTGTAACCCAAGCTCCTACAGGGGGAAATATGGAATAACCATTTAAAGCTCTGTTTTGATGGACTACTTGGGAAAATGTTAAAGTAAACATAGTTAACAATGTTCTGTGACCAAGGTTCAAAGCTTGGAATGACCAATATGAAGTTGATGATTTTCAGCAATATAAATATGAAGCTAATTGAATGACTGTACATGTGAGGCTAGAGTTGTTAAATGACACCAGAATTGGGGCATGCAGTCTAAACTACTTAGCAGACAGCACTTTGAAGGGAAGGTGCAGATAGATTGAAAAAAAGACACAGCACAAATTAGTAGTAGATGGTGGTATATGAGTGGCTATAGTGGACCAATCTGGAAGACTCTCTTCTTTGCTGAGTTGTGTGGTTCCTTATTGAAGAGAACCTTGTTGGTTGAAAGGAACCTTGTTCCTTGGCAAAGCACCATTTCATTTTGGGAAGGGTTCTTTACATATGAAGTTGGTTCTTTCTGCTTTGAAAACATTTTACGTAAAAAAAAAGAAATCTTTACTGTTAGGTAGGCTACCTGACTTAGCCTGTGCTGTTGTATGCATTGAGAGGCCTTTTAAAATCATAAACCTATTAGTATTTCACAAATCAGTTACCATCTATCTGTTGTTATTTACTGTATGAAACCTGTAACAAATCTAAATAAATAAATGGTTCTTTCTCGAGCCGTCATGTGAATGGGTCTCTTAGGATCTAAAAATGTCTCCACTATGGCATCACACTGAAGAACCACTCTGGAAACTTTATTTTTAAGAGTTGTGATGGCCGGTCAAATATTCCGGTCCACACCTCCAGGCCGCTAGATGAAGCCCTCCCAGCAGCATGGAAGTTCCCCAAATTCCAGCAGGGCATTATGGACATTGTAGTTTTTATAAACAACCCTGCTGGATACCATGGGGACCACCAGGAGCCGCTGTAGGGAGGCTTACAGAGTGCTACGTGCCCTATAACCCAGAAGTGCATCATGATCACATGACCGGAAGGAACAACGTGCTTCCGGGTTGAAGAAAAGGACTTTTAATCTGACCCGGAAGTGATGAGGAGTTATGGATTGTTGGGCTGGAACCACTTCCGGGTCAGGGACTATAAAGGATTCTGGGAAACCCCAGATGAGTGAGCTGAGCTGGGAGGAAGGGTGGCTAAGTGTCTGGGAGAGGAGGATTGGGAGTAAGAATTGTGAATTAATAGTATTGAGTATTGTATGTGTAGTGTGGAGTGGAGGGTGCTTAGTGCACTGTATTGTAATAAAAATAAGAGGAATTATACTTTTACCTTGTGTTTGGTGTTGGAACCTGAGGGTTCAAGGGAGCAATAGCGCCCCCTACTGCTAAAAGTGCATATACATTAACAGAGAACTGGTCTCAAGCAGACTGCTGTACCTCTTACAAGGCTCCTGAGGGTGTCCCCAATTCCCCACTTCTCCCTCTCCTTTGGCTTTACATCCTGGTGCTTTAAGTGAGAAAAAACTTTGTGTGTTGACTAAGGCTGAGCCAAAGGTAAACGGTATCATCTGTCATTGATTGGCTGGGCATATTGTCAATGTAATAAATAAACTTTGTTGATTGGCTCCAAACATTTACAGAAATTTCCTCAAAGCACCAAACTGCAACACTATTTGTTTTTTCTTGCACGCCTCACAAGGAAGCTGTCAGAAACTCATTCACAGCAGGAGGCACAGGATATTTCTGACTTTAGCTTGTTTATCTGTAGCATGCTATAGATGAGGGATGGCTTAGTTAAGATTTCAGCGCTCCGTGGAATTCAGTGTCCCTTCTGATTTGGCGCAGGCACACCAAAGTGTGATTGTCAAAAATCTCATCGTGTTTGCGCATCTTTGTGAGCCATTTCTCTTTTAATTTAATGCATGCTCCATGCAAAATGCTGGCCTATCTGTCAGTAAACATGCACATGCAGTCGCCTGCCCCCAGTTTCCTCACACACAAAGATATAATGAAGTCTACGTTCTAAGGTTTAAAGAGTACTATAAGTCATTATATTCTACTGAGTTTAAAGAAGACAAGACACAATATGCGTTTTTCGGTGCATTACAGATACCACAGCTAGATGCTCTCAGTGGAGAGGAATTGGATAAACCTCTGACACTCTCAGAATTACTAGACACTATAAACTCACTTCAGAGGGGGCAATCAACAGGCCCTGATGGCTACTCTGCTGAATTTTAACTCATTGACAGCAACATGTAAATCAAATGCTTTTTTTTCCTTTGGTTATATTCTTGAATAAAAGCGAACATGTTTATTTGATATTTGGACTAAAGTCTTCACACATTATACACTTCATGCCATTATTAGTATAACATGGAAAAAGTTTCTGTATTATCTATGTGTTTAGCAGTTCCTGTCATTCTACGCTTACACAGATCGTTGTGGACACGGAACACACATGAAATGTATGTATTCCAAATAACTATATATTATTTACCCTATACATCCCCAGGCACCCCACTGCCAGATAAAGAGACTTGAGCTCTGAGAATTTTGCAATGGACTCAGCTCTGTCAGTTTGGGTTGTGGGGTTGGGGGTTTGGTTTGTGGGATAGCAGGCTGCTTGCTGCTTGTGGTGATCAACACATCTGCAAAACAAAAGACACTGATGGAGAGGTGCAAAGGAATTTAAGGTGGCCCGGGATTACGAGTTTTTTTGTAGGCTTCAGGGATTCTAGTGTTAAAGGCAGACACTTAGTTTCCATTCTTTGACACCTGTTTAATGTAATATATTCATCCACAAAGTCTAACACCCTGGAGATCTTATTATCGTTGGATACAGAAAAAGCTTTTGATATGGTTGAGTGGAACTAATTATTCAATACATTGCACAAATTTCGGTTTGGCCCAAACATTATGTGCATGGATCAAACTACTGTAAACCAGTCCACAAGCTTCAGTTTGTATTAACAATATTATTTCAGACTACTTCAAACTAGAATGTGGTACTAGACAAGGATGCCCCCTGTCATCACTGCTATTTGCAATTGCCAGTGAGCCACTGGCAGTTCACTGTTGAAATGTTTCTGAGATAGATCAGAGAAGGACTTGAACAGAACATATCACTATATGTACATATTTGTATATATGTACATTATATGGTACTATATATATTGTAAAATGATGAGACCAAACACTGCAAAAACGTTTGGCATAGCCACCCCGCATGTTTGAAGTTCGGGTTCAAGTAAGGCAAGTAAATACCTTTGCAACACTGAGTCCAAAACAGAAATATTGATGTTCTAAATGGCATTTTTAAATCTGAATGGGAGGAACCGGTATCATCTGGGCCATTACAGGAAATAATGTCACCGGGCCTGGAATTGGAAATGTCATAATCAGAGCCAGAGCCAGAAGTGATGTTGCCGGGGCTCCTGAAATTGGAAGTGATGTCATTGGGCCCTGAAACATAAGTCACATCATTGGGTTCAGGTAGGATTTTGCGTGGTCAGTCTGCAGAGGAAAGAAAGGATTATTGCACTCCTCCACTCCCTGGTACAGCATGGAATTACCTTCTTTCAAGCCCTTTAGCTGCCTCCCATGCACACATGTGACAGTATCAGATCCACAAAATACTGTGCCTGCAGTCCTAACCAGCACTAGTAGAATTTCAAAAGATATCTGGACTCAAAATTAATTTAAATAAAAGTGTGCTCTTTCCAGTAAACTCTCTAGCACACAATATTAGATTGGACACCTTCCCTTTTATCATCACAGATCAGTTTAAATACTTAGGGGTAAACAGCACAAGTAAAAATAAACCTCTTTTTCAACAAAATTTTGCTGCCTTCATGGAAAACCTCCATCTTTCTTTAGCGGGGAGAATTAACACTGTCAAGATGAATATCTATTTCTATTTCAAAGCATCCCCATATACATTAACAAATAATTTTCTAAGAAATAAGATTCACTCATAACCTCATTTATTTGGAATTCAAAACATCCACACATCCAAAGGGTGGCCCTACAAAGACCTAAGGCGGAAGGAGGCATGGTGTCTATCTAACTTTCATCTTTATTACTGGGTGGCAAATATACAAGCCATATAAACCTGGACATTGACACAAATAGATGAACACACACAGGCTTGGTCCACAATAGAAATAAAATCATGCAGTACTTCTTTATATTCATTGCTTTGTGCCTCAGTAAATACAAGTTATTGTCAATATACTAACAAATCGATTGTGCTTCATTCACACAGAATATGGATCCAATGTAGGAAACACTTCAAGATTGAGAAGCTTTTATCTGTGGCACCTCTGCACAATAACCACCTTTATCCACCTTCTCAAACTTACACAGTTTTTAATGTGTAGAAAACGTACAGGATTAAATCAGTTAAAGATTTGTACATAGACAACATCTTTGCATGCTATGAACAATTACACTCCAAATTCAGCTTCCCATTAACACAATTTTTTCCACTATATCCAAATAAGAAACAAAATCTGCCCAATTTTCCTCACCTCTCACCTACTTCTATTCCAGAAGAAATGTTGATCAGTCTTGAGGACTCATAGAATTTCTATAATATATAAAAATATTTTAAAGTCCCTTGCTTTCAAAGATCCCAGAGTGCAATGGGAAAAGGATCTCTTACTCAACATCACTATTAGCACGTAGACTTATCTTGCTCAATTTTTAAGTCAGGGGGTAATGGATGTTATATACAGAGGTGGGTAGAGTAGCCAAAAATCGTACTCAAGTAAGAGTAGCGTTACTTCAAAATAATATTACTCAAGTAGAAGTAAAAAGTAGTCATCCAAAAAATTACTCAAGTAAGAGTAAAAAAGTATTTGGTGAAAAGACTACCGAAGTACCGAGTAACTGTTTGATCATAATAAATGTTATATTATGATAACATATACTATTAGAAATTGGGAAAAATCAAATTCATACTGAGAGGATCTGTTCATTAAAATAACATTTTTCAATATGCAATAATCCCCAGAAGGGATTTAAGTTGCTCTGCATCAGGAAACATACTGTGTCTACATACAGGAAGCGATTTTGGGCAAAAGCTCAATTGCAGGGAGAAGAGGTCAGTTTCATGACAGAGTGAGACTGAGAGAAGAGATGATAAGGGAGTACATTGGTGTCAATAGAAAGGTGAGAAAATGTTTCACCTACTCTTTATTTACACAGACCACCTTACTTCTCTGCAGTTTGCCTACCAGGCTTTAATAGGGGAGATGACATTCTGAACTACATGCTCCACAATCTCTTCCAATTTTCACAAACCTAGCAGTAATGTTAGGATTACATTCTGTGATTTCTCCAGTGACATTAATAACAACAATTTATTTTTTGTATGGTGCAAAATCACTAAAATCCAGCATTAACAGTATCCAGTTCATCTGGTTGGAAAATAGGGTCAATGTAATGCAGGTAGATGTCCCTATAATGTCTTGAATCACAGAATGTGCAACTGATGAGCAATAATATGCAAGGATTCAGGGCTGTGTGTTGGACAGGGGCAGGTCAGGTACCTGAAGTGGTGGCTGATGCAAAGAATTTGGGCAAGGGGAACAAACTGAAGCAACACTTATCTATTATATAGGGCCTTTCACATCTATCTGTATATTATAAAGTGCACGTCACATCTTACTATCTATCTGTTAAAGATTGCCTTTCACATCTATCTATTGTGGTGGACGGCCGGCAGCTCATCCCGACTTGGGACGCCCCTGAGATGGAATGATGGGGGAAGGGAGCTTTTCCAGGACACTGCCTCCCCCAGAATGTTAGATGGCAGCTCCCCTGGAGTGTAACAGCGCCCCGGATTCCCGCAGGGCATCTTGGGACTTGGAGTGCGGTGTCTCAGCCCTTTTGGCTACCGTGGGTGCCGTCAGGAGGAGCAGTGAGAGGACCGGAGGAGCCATGCCTCATCCATAGCCCAGAAGTACTCCCAAGTCACAAGGACAGGAGCCCCGAAGTACTTCTGGGCTGAAGAAAATACAAGTTCTCCATCTGACCCGGAAGTGCTGATGAGTCACGTGGACGGAAGAACAGAAGCACTTCCGGGTCAAGGACTATTTAAAGGACTGCTGGAGATCCAGCAAGCGAGCCGGAGTTGGGAGGTAGAGGTGTGTTTGTGTTTTGGTGTTTAATTACCTGTTTATTGTCTTTGGGGTGCATTAAAGCATTAAAACAACTTCTGGGTGGTTTTAAAACATGTTGTCAGTGTCTGTGTGGCGGGTTAAGCGCTGGTATAGCACCATCTAGTGTTACACTATCTATCTATCTATCTATCTATCTATCTATCTATCTATCTATCTATCTATCTATCTATCTATCTATCTATCTATCTATCTATCTATCTATCTATCTATCTATCTATCTATCTATCTATCTATCTATCTATCTATCTATCTATACTACTAACCACAAACACATACTGTATATATCTCATCTATTATTCTGGACAGGATGTGTTGATTTTTGGTCACTTTGTTGTGCCTTCTAATACTAATCCTGTAGCCTTCATCTAGCTGTTCAGCAATACTAAGCCTGTCAAAAACATTTAGCGTCCTGCTATTGTCTAGATGACTGGAAATATTTTCATGCTGCTTGCATTTTTCAGAACAGCAATCAGGGAAAGTAAATAAGGCATTACTTACACCTTAGCCAAACCTATTTGTCATAACAAAAGCTGGAAAAAGTCCATGTGTAAGCTCATCCTCAAATTCTTAAGTCAGGTCATTCAGTTCAAGTTCCTTTATATTGTTTTTTATTTCACAAAAACAATTTATGAAGGGGTGTTTTGTTAAAGAAATAACTGAATTTTGTTTAATTTCTGAAGTTATGGGTGTTGCCATTAAAGTTGTGCTCGCCCATCTTTAGTTATGTAATATTAAAGGCGGGAGTGAAATGTGAACCACTGATGTCAATATAATATAATACGTCTAATCACATTAAATTAAAAGAACTTAAAACAATACTAATTTGCTGCCAATAAACGTGGGAGTATCCATGGCACAGAGAGCTGCGTCCCTGGAAAAATCTGAAAGCAACCAATTAAAGGGTAGGCCTGCTTGCCAAAACATTAAGAAATTCCATAGGCTCTCATTTGGCCAGCGTCCTTCATTGCAGAAATATAGCTATTCACACAGAATTGTTTTTTATTCACACAGAAATTAAACAAATACAAGTTGGAACCAATTTTTAATGGATATTGACATGCACTGACACCAGGCACATTGTGCAAATAAACAAATTTATTTAATGATTATTTCACATTACCGTTAAATTTAAGTATAGTTTGTAAAATATTGGGGGGTGGGCAACACCCCATATTACACACCACCACTGGGTACCTGTCCTATTTCTGTCTCAAATTCTCTCCGTTCTTTACACCATTAATTTAAAGTACAACTCCACATTGTAATATAAAGCAGCTCTCACATGACTTCTTCGTTGCCTACATCAACAATGGAGAGGTGAAGAAATGTATAAAGGTTGTGGGTAGCATTATAGTTCAGGTATAACCATCAGCAACTGATCATTACCAAGATGAAAGAGCTGATGGTTTATTTATGACATGCCAGAGAGCCTTTGTTTTTATCTTGAGGGAAGGTGGAAAAGGTGGTGACTTATAAATACCAGTGTCTCCATCTTTAAAATAGACTACATTCAGTTAACAACATAAACCTGCTATTCAAAAGATGAACCCTTTAATGTATGTGTAAAACTGTAAAACTACAGTATATAGCAGGTAGATGCTTCTGTGGGTGTAACATTTGGTCAGGGGATGTCAGATGCCTGAATAAACTAATCAGGAGAAATGGGCATCACAGAACCTACCCTATGCTCACTACAGACAATTGCTGAAATATGGATGAAGGCAAAACTAAAGGCATGCTAAGAGATGCTACTGGGACTCTTTTTTGCCTAGAACCATTGTGCCCCTCTCTACACTAGTCAGTTTTACACATCTATGCAAAACTGATATTTCTTTGTTCAGTCACCCCTGTTTCAGGTTAATTGTACCTGTTTGTAATTAGTAGCTAATTTGATGTGTAATTGATGCTACATTTGGTAATTAAGTGATTTTCAACTATCTGTAGTTAGACTCAAGCCATATTATTGATAGCAACAGACCCAGATTGCACCACTGGATTGTAAGCAGGTGTGTGTAGCATTATCATTTTATTTAAGAATGTGACTATCTATTGTGAGTCCTGCCAGAAATGGATGTAGGCAACCAAAGAAAATCCTACAAAGGCAAGACCTGCCCTATTTTCAGGTCTGTACCCACTTGAACCCACCCCAGACAGCCAAGCCCCAACTCAACAGGCAGACGTTTAGTCTGCCTAGGCCCAAAAAATGAAACTGGTTTTATTTAGGGTGAAGGGAGCTAATGTCTATAACTGCAGCTTCAGTTCAAGGCAGGAACCCATTCTGGATGAAGTGCCAATCCATCACAGAGAAAAGTCATTAACATACCTAGAAATAGTAATTTGACAAACACATCTTCGGAATGTTGGAGGAAAATCTGGTTACCTTGGGAAACAAATGGGACAACATGCATTCACCACATAGAGAGAGACCAGCCTTGGATCCAGTGCTAGTACAGGCCATTTGTACATTACATTAAGTCTAAATAGTACTCCTAAAGCATGAGAGCACCATCAATATTAATTAGCTTGAGAAGTAATTACAAGCAAATTTCATTTGTTTATTTGTTGCTTTAATTCATTATTCATTAATTTAATGTTAACAGCCTGACACTACAATATCTCATAAAGTAAACATGTAATGCTGAAATATGCAGGACAAAAATATTATACATTTAAAGGAGGGAGGAAATTATATTTTTACATTCCACATTGTGCAATCCTCTGGTGAGATTTAGAAGGAAACTAAGAAAATGTCTTAATGAGAAAATGTTATGAAGAGAAACATAACTTTACAGTTCATAATAACATAGGGTCTGTAAATCAGTTCCTAAGGTGTATCTCAATGCCATTCACTGTAGAAAGTATGTTAGAATACATAATTGACAAATGGAAAGAGCTTTTCATGCTTTCATCAGGTTGCTACTCCAAAGTTAGTATAAGAAAGTTATGGAAACTTCCAGGAGGAACAGCTAAGAAATCTACAGAGGTGTCGGAAAGAGAACGGAGAAAATGTTCACTACTCAATGACACTTATTCAACAAACCTGGTCTGTGGGTCTGGTCGGCAAAAGGAAACCACCTCTGTAGAAAAACCATATGGTACTGTTTGGAAAAATGTGCTTGTAAATGTATACTGTGCACTGAGTGCTAATGGGACAAGGTTTAATGTCATGAAGTGAAAATGAAATATGTGTTGCATAAACTAAAACAACACACACCCTGATAACACAATCCCTACAATAAAAAAAAATGGTGGAAGCATTATGTTTGCTGCTATGGGTGCAGAAGGGCTTGTGAAAATCAAGGGAGACTCTAATTGTGCAATGTGAGAAAAAAAATGTTATTCAGAAAAAAAGACGTGAACATTAATGACTTCCGGCTTTTCATTAACAAAATTTAACACCAGACAAACAAAGACTTTGTATTTATTCTAGATACTTTATGTAGTAAACACTACTGTTAGCTGCTTTACAGGTACTGTAAACAAGTGTTTTATTCATACAGTAAATCTATAATATAAGCACAAACATGATAAGTAACTCATTCAGGCTCATAGTGAGTCAGTGGTGGATTTACCCACTAGACCACCAGCAGCCTATGATTTTGTTCGTCCCAGTAAAAAGCTCAGTACAACCACATCCTGTGTATGTAGAAATAATTTAACATGAAACAAGGGTACTGAACATTGTTGTTTGTAAAATAAGAAAGCTATGTTGAGGTCTTATTCTTGTCCTAAGAATTATCAAAAGCATCAGTAAAGTTGATGAGAAGAATTACTTTAATGACATGTGAAAACTGTGGTAGAAATTTAGTAAGACTGTATTCGTGATAGATTCAAACAAACTATCAATTAATCTTGTTAGAGCTGATGCTCTGATAACTTTTATAAAGTTTTCAGGACATGATATTGGGACAGTTCTGTTAGGAATTACAAGTATACAGTTGTGTTCTTTTTTTTGAGAATCTTATGTATATTTTTTCCTCTTATTTTGGCTCATGGTAAAGATTTCATATGGTGCCATCATTTGGTCACAACAACATTTGTAACCAAAAATATGTGTGTGTGTGCATCAATCAGGGCACCCATTTTATTTAAAGACAAGCTGCAGCTGCACTTTGTTGATACAAATATAGGAAAGGCTAATATATTGATATTGAAAATCTTGTTTTCCAGATTTCTTTTTGATGGTTTTACCTTTTGTTTTTGACACTTGTTTTTGTCCTGTATTATAAGCCTGTATTGCCTTTGTCTTTTGGTAGCTTCTCTGACTTTTTGTAATGACCCTTCTTTGCACACTCTGGCTAATTTCAGGGATTGTTCATGAAAAATCTCCACCTCTGTCTCTTCCATTCTTTTACTATGTAGTCATTTACTATTTAGTCACATTACAAGCCGTTGGTTAACCAAATCATCTTAAAGGACTAAATGCTACTTTCTCATTTTAACATTTTGCAAGCTCTAACCATGATATGGTCATTGGGATCTGATGGCTTTGGGTCTTCAATTCCAGCATTTTGGCATTGAGTCTCCCGGTGTTATCGTAACAAACAAGTCTAACAGAAATCAAGATGTGTTCACTAGGAAACCTAACTAGCCCTGGTACAAGAATTACTGGGCAGTGCTCTTAAGCATATGTGATGCCATGGGACCGGAGTGACAATGTGTTTTACTGCGTAAGGGAAAAAGGTGTTACACATGTGCGAATAGGAGGCAGCTGAAGGGCTTAAAGAATAATGGTAACACATCTTCCCAGGGGGCAGTGGGGTACACTAACTCTCTTTCTAAGTCCCCTGCAGACCTTTCCCGGGAAATCCCACCAGGAACCACTGCATCAACTCGGAACACGCCACTTCCGGTCCCAGCCCCGAGGATGACATCACCGCCGTTTCCAACCCCGAGGATAATATCACTTCCGGTCCCGGCCCCGAGGACAACATCACTTCCCCCAGACCTCCTATAAAGCCTGACTGCCTTCCTCTGGAATTCAGGTCTGTTTTGGACTCAGTCTTGTAAACTACTCTGGTCTTATAATTCTTTACTTCTGCAGCCAGGAAAATATCATACAGGTGGCTGTCCCAAACCTTTCCCATGTCTGAAGCCTCGTCTTGTTACAAGGGAAACATAAAGCATTGGGAGTACCAGAATAAGTAGTGGAATTTAAAGTGGGTGATAATGTGTAGAGCATTCGTTTATTGGTGGATTAGTAGCTGCAGAGGGTCCATTCTGGTTCCTTTTTGCCAGCAGAGATTTATAGGCATGTGTGTCTTGCAAGCAAATGTATTGTAAATGCTGCACTTGTTTTGGAGTGGACGCACAAGCTCATCAGGTATGGGGTAGTTTCGTTTTCATTGGTTGGAAGTTTGCATTCATTTCTGTGATACTAGGGGGCTCCGCCCCCTGCTCGCTTCGCTCGCCAACCCCTGGTGTTGGGAATGACAAAGAGCGTGATGTATGAATGAGATATAGAATAGTGTGACGGTGTAGATGATGCAAATAGAAAGCAAACAATAAAGTGTGTGGCACAGTGTAAAGGTTTATTTGAAAATTTCTTTGTACACGCCGTTTAAGTGTAAAAGGTAATTCCAGCTCAGAACTTGTAAGGTCATTTAAGATGGTTATTGTTGTGATCAGAGTCAAGTTTGTCAGAGCTTAGAAAGAGTTGTGTCTTTCCAGGAAGTAATGGAATGACTTGGGTATTTATGTTTTCCACATTAATATTTTTTGGACATAATATAGTGCGTTGTGTTAAAAGGGGCATTTGGTCTAATGAGATTGCTGTTCCAAATCTCTCTGTAACTAAGTCGTCGCAGATAAAGGCTTGAGGAATTGTAATAATATGTGGCTGAAGTCCATCTGTATTGGTGAGTGTACCATCTCTCAGTTGTAATAAGCAATTGTTATGATCTGGTTCTGGACATCGTATCTTTTTTACTAACTGTATCTTTTGAAAGCAATGCCAATTGTCTGCGTATTTTAAGGTGCACTGAACAATAGCTGAGTGCATGGTATCTGGAAGAATAGCTAATCACTGTCTAAAATCTCCTCCTCATAAAAGTACCTTTCCTCCAAATCGAATATTATTATTCATAAACGTTTGTTCATGCCATTGAACATTCATCAATAAACATTTTTTCAAGACGGATGTCACGTGCAGTGCCACTGTTAATGTTCATAGTGGATACCGATTTGTAAGATCTAATGTAGTTGATAAAGATTTCACTTTCAGGTACATCGTCAGTTATAAGCTTCTGTAGATATTCAGTATATGAATGTAAAGAAGGCAGTCTAATTTGACCCTTTTGACAACAACGTGTAAATGTATTACTTGTATTGCCAGTTGTTTCTTCAGGGAAGTGAACTGAATGACAATGATTGCAAATGACATTCATTAATCCGAATGAATTTTCCTGGTGTATGTTTTGCTTGTGCCGTTTGAGAGGCGCGTTGTTGCATGTGTAGTATTTGGGACGTGTTGTTTTGGAGCTGTAATCGATTTGCCTGTGCTGTGTGAGAAGCCTGTTGTAGCCTTCGCTGCCATCAACGTATGTCTGAGACGGGAGGTGTTTTGTTTTGAATCCGTGCCTGTTGCGATGCAGCACTTTGATTGATAGTTTGCGTCATGTGGATCTAGGATGTAGATTTGTGCATATTAAATGAAGTATTGTAGGATCTAATGAAGTTCATAAAGTTTTTACTTTTAGGTACATCGTTAGTTAGAAGCTTTAGTTGAGCTTTGCGTTTTTGGAGTCGAGTCATTTTTTCTTTTAGAAATATGGATAAGTAATAAGGAGTATTGCACTCACTGTTAATATGTAGCCTTTTCTGCGGTTGAACGGTTAATAGTGCCTTATTGTAATGAGATCCACCTATGCTGCATAGCCGTCTATTTTGTTGTTTCTTTCGTGTTCGTGTGTTTGTTCCTGTTATCCTTTCCTTTTCGTTTTGTACCCGTGACCATGTATTCATGACTTGTTTCTTTCTCAGCATGCGAAATATGGATAAGTAATAAGGAGGATCGCAGTCACTGTTAATATGTTTCCTTTTCTGCAGTTGAAAGGTTAATAGTGCTTTATTGTAAGGAGATACACCAATGCTGACACCTATGCTGTCTAGTGTGAAGGTGTTGATGTTCACTTTAGAATATGTGGCTTTGGGTGTCACTTCTTATGGATGTGTGTGTGTGTGTGTGTGTGGGGGGGGGGGGGGGGGGGGGATTGAGGATTGTTGTTGCGCGAGCGTCTTCTTTCTTTTTGTGTTCCTGTGTCTTGTTGAATCCCCCTGTTTGTGTGTGTCCCGTCCCTTGCTTGTAGGGTCTGTGGGGTGGTTTTGTGTTCTTTTTTTTGTGTTCCATGGGCTTGTTGAATCCCCCTCTTGGTGTGTGTCCCGTCCGGTGCCTGTAGGGGGGGGGGGGGGGGGGTGCCTTGCTGTTGTGCGCGAGCCTCTTTTTTTTTTTTTTTTTTTTTTTTGGGTCTAGTTTCGTGTGCAATGTGTTTCGTGCTTTGCCTGCGTTTCCTCATTTCTCCATTTTTCCTGTGCTCACTCCTTTTTTCTGTGGTCTTGTCCGCCTCTCGCGGCCCCTCATCCGCCTCTCTCGCCCTCTTTTGTCCGCCTTTCTCGGCTCCTCAGCCGACTCTCGCGGACTCTTTTTGCGCCTGCGCAGTACGTCTTTTTGCAGCTACGGCCCATTGCCGGATGTGCCTGCATCCATCATCCGGTTTAGCATTCTCGGTTAGTAATATGGATTAGTAACAGTTAGAGTTTTAGTTGATATACTGTATATCCATCTCTGGTCTATTTGTATAGAAGCTGGGTAATACTGCCGGTATAAGCACAGCAGTGGATATCAAGTCTAAGTGGCATAGTAGATGGAGTAGCGATGTGCTCAACAGTGACTATAAGGAGGTTGGGTATCACAGCAATTGGTTGCATGATGGGAGTTTTAAAGGTTCCTATAATCCAGGAAAGTCTCAGATTTTTCAATCTGAGTGGAGTCATTGTTTTTGTGTATTATTTCCTGCATAGTTTTTAGTTTTGTTCTAGGGACTGCTCTACTTCCCTGTGGCTATTAATAATAGTAGGGAAATGAGCCTTTATTGTTTTTTAGGATTTTTTTTTTTTTTGCATTTATGCTTTGGATTTTTCACTTTTGTGTTTTTTTTTTTGGATGATTGCATCCAACTGAACTGTATTATTTTACTGTAAACATCTGCCATTTTTATTTTTCTTTTGTCTGGAATTAGTTCCCTTGTAACATTTGGCAGCCAGTGTACCTGGCAAAGTCATAGAGTTGTCACCAAGGAAGCAATTAAATCAAACTCTAGTACAATGAAATGTGAAGCATCCGAGCCTCCCAGAGGTCAGGGGAAAGTAGTGGGAACACAGATTGCTACAAAAGTAGATGCGACACAGATGTGAGGAGTTGTTTACAGAGGCTTGAGGTGCATGTCATTTTGTACTCTATTAAAGCCAGCATCCTAAAGGCACAGTATAATTTCCAAAAGCCAAAACTGTTTCATGTTAGACAACACTACACAAAAATGAAAAATAGCTTTTTGTTGGTGTAATACTCTGTAGGAGGTTAGAGTGATAAAGGATAAAGATGAAAACGTATTCACAAGAGAGGAGAGTGTGTTAAGTAGATGAAATGAGTACTTCAACAGGCTGATGAATGAAGAGAATGAGACCGAGAGAAGGCTGGATGATGTGGATATAGTTAATCAGAAAGTGCAACAGAATAGCGAGGAGGAAGTTAGGACAGCTATAAAGAACATGAAGAATGGGAAGGCTGTTGGTCCAGATGACATACCTGTGGAAGCATGGAGGTGTTTAGGAGAGGTGGCAGTGGAGTTTTAAACCAGATTGTTTAATGGAATCTTGGAAAGTGCAAGGATGCCTGAGGAGTGAAGAAGAATTGTACTGGTACCAATATGTAAGAATAAGGGGGATGTGCAGAACTGTAGTAACTACAGGGGGATAAAACTGATGAGCCACAGCATGAAGTTATGGAAAAGTAGTGGAAGCTAAGTTAAGAAGGGAGGTGATAATTAGTGAACACCAGTATGGTTTCATGCCAGGAAAGAGCACCACAGATGCAATATTTGCTCTGAGGGTGCTGATGGAGAAGTAAAGAGAAGGCCAGAAGGAGTTGCATTTTGTCTTTGTGGACTTAGAGAAAGCATATGTCAGAGTGCCTAGAGAGGAGTTGTGATATTGTATGAGGAAGTCGGGAGTGGCAGAGAAGTATGTAAGAGTGGTACAGGATATGAACGAGGGATGTGTGACAGTGGTGAGGTCTGTAGTAGGAGTGACAGATGCATTCAAGGTAGAGGTGGGATTACATCAGTGATTAGCTTTGAGCTGTTTCTTGTTTGCAATGGTGATGGACAGATTGACAGACAAGATTAGGCAGGAGTCCCCGTGGACTATAATGTTTGCGGGTGACATTGTGATCTGTAGCGACAGTAGGGAACAGGTTGAGGAAACACTGGAGAGGTGGAGCTATGCACTGTAGAGGAGAGGAATGAAGGTCAGTAGGAACAAGACAGAATACATGTGTGTAAATGAGAGGGAGGTCAGTGGAATAGTGAGGATGCAGGGAGTATAGCTGGCAAAAGTGGATGAGATTAAATACCTGGAATTGACAGTACAGAGTAATGGGGGAGTATGGAAAAGAGGTGAAGAAGAGAGTGAAGGCAGGGTGGAGTGGGTGGAGAAGAGTGTCAGGATGATTTGTGACAGACAGGTACCAGCAAGAGTGACAGGGCAGGTCTACAAGATGGTAGTGAGACCAGCTATGTTATATGATTTGGAGACAGTGGCACTGACCATAAAGCAGGAGACACAGCTGGAGGTGGAAGAGTTAAAGATGCAAAGATTTGCATTGGGTGTGACAAGGATGGACAGGATTAGAAATGAATACATTAGAGAGTTAGCTCAGTTTTTCGGAGACAAAGTCAGAGAGGTGCGATTGCATTGGTTTGGACATATGCAGAAGAGAGATGCTGGATATATTGGAAGAAAGATGTTAAGGATGGAGCTGCCAGGTAAGAAGAAAAGAGGAAGGCCTAAGATAAAGTTTTTTGGATGTGATGAGAGAGGATATGCAGGTGGTGGGTGTAATGGAGCAAGATGCAGAAGACAGAAAGGTATGGAAAAAGATGATCCATTGTGGCAACCCTTATCGGGAGCAGCCCAAAGAAGAAGAACACTCTCTAGGAGGTGAGAAAAATAAAGAACCAGAAGATCAATTGCTAAAAAGAGCAAACTCTAAGAAAAGTCTAAGCCAGGCTATGATTTGGTAACTAAAGTAACATTTTTGCTGGTTAGTGGTTATAGAAAAAATTCTAAGACAAAGTCAAAAGCAGGAGTCTGTTGCCAAAGCTTACTCGAATTTTCCCTAACCAAGAAAGTTCAAGCTCTAAGTCTCTTGCTTGGTTTTTCTTTTAATTTTGATTGCTGCATTTTATAACATGGCAACCATGAAGTTGTGTGTCACACGGCATGTGCATCACACAAAATGCCTGCGGTTGTGAAAACTAGAAACATAAAAAAGCTGTGTCCATATAAACAAGAAACAAAAATTTTATTATAATTTTACTGAAGCGATCATAAAATGCATACACTGCACTCTTTGGAGTTTTATATTTATTTGTGTGGTGGTTTATATTTTGTATCATTTTCTGGCATTGCAATTTTGTGTTTTGTTTTAAATCGTCACCACAATTTTCAAACTGTCTTTGCATGCCTGCAGCCATATTATTTACAGTAACCTTGCCTACCGCTAACCATGTTTCACGGATGTCATACAACAACTTGTGTGATCATATCCAACCTATATAAGATGGTTGTACAAAGTTTCTGGTATCCAAGCTTTCAGTTCAATAAATAAAAATAAACGGTTTAGATAAAGTTAGTTGGGAGCAATTAAAATTAGATAGTACGTGGAACTTTGTAACATTTATCTGACTTTAATTCTGGTTTAGTGTTTCTGGCTTTGCCAATTGGTTCTGTTTGTCTCTTTTGGGATTATGGCCCAAGGCCTCTGAAAGGAATTTCATGAGGTCATGCAAAAATGATTTCAGGGAAACTTTCCTGCTCCATTACTAATACTTTTTATTAATTATGATTTAGTGGTGGTTGAAGATAAAGATAACTGTGGCTGCATTCTGTAATGTTACTGGACATTTCTAATTTTTTTACTAGCTTCTGTTGCAAACCCTTGATTGGGAAATGGTCAACCTGGAAGTGCTAATGCACACATACTGATGAGTTCTCCTCAGGAGATCTATGTGCAGTTTTGGTCTGCAAGCTAAAGAAAAGACATGGCAGTGCTAGAAAAAGCTTTTAGGAAGGCAAGACATGCGTTATGAGGAAAGGTTGAAGCACCATTCAAGCACACAGAGACAAAGAATTGACATCATTTAGGTTTGAAAATTATGAAAGAAATCAGTGCTGTTCTTTAAAATGAGTGAGACACATATGAAAATTCATTAACATTAGATTTTTGTTCTTCAAATGGAGAACTATAGGCACATGAAATAAACTACCAAGAGGTGTGGTATAAAGTAGGAATTTAAGTACTTTCATAAACAAATTTGATGTGAATTTAGAGTTGGTTCAAAAAATTTGATAAGCTTTGTTAGGCAGAATAGCCTAATCTCATCAAAATTTTCAAATTTTATAATAAATCTGAGGTCTGCAGCACTGTGATAACAGCTGACAAAGAGAACCAGACCACAGATAACAAGAAATGAGAATGCCAGATTGGTAACAGGGAAACTAAAGCAAAGAGGGGTTTGATTTAGATATGCTGTTGGCCATCAAGCTGAGGTATGAGTAGCATCTCAAGGAGATATGTAAGAATATTATTAAATATAAAACACATATTAAATATAATAACCATAACCCAAAGTTGATGAGGAATCTTTTAATGTGATCTGCGATCAGGTTATAAATGTTTGTATCTAATTGCCCTAAATGTAGAACTCTCTTAACAGTATGTGTCATCTATAAAGTTTTTGGAAATCATTGTCACCGAATTTTGAAGCCATGGTGTTTTGCTATAAAACTGTTAAGCTATTGGATTGAATCATAGATTCTATGTAAAAGACTAATGCTGAATTTCTAGTTCTGACAGTTACACTGTTAAAAATTATAAAATGAAGGTAAAAGGATTTAAGATATGTTTTCTGGAACTGGTTAGTGAAGACTATTCTGTGTTTCCTTTGGCCAAAAAATCTTTCTGACAAATACAAATGATAAAATCCAATGGCTGTTTTCTTTGTATCTGATCATTTTGACACCAAAATGTGCATCAAGACCACATGTCATGCCCAGGCCTTCCTTCAATTTCGTTGTTCCTTTGTAAAAGTGACAATGACAATAAAGATCTACAGTTAGGTCCATAAATATTTGGACAGAGACAACTTTTTTATCTATCTATCTATCTATCTATCTATCTATCTATCTATCTATCTATCTATCTATCTATCTATCTATCTATCTATCTATCTATCTATCTATCTATCTATCTATCTATCTATCATCGTGAACTTCTTACACAAAGGAGCTGGAAGTGCAGAACAGAACTGCTGAAGCCTCTTTAAACATGTGGATTGTCTCTCCTTTTTCTGTCTTTCTCTCTCTCTCACACACAGACAACCTGCAAGCAAGACAGTAATAGACAAAGAATTATACTAAAGGCTAAATGAAATGACTAAATATCCAAAATGCACAAATAAGCAAGAAAACATTGAAACACGTTAAAAAAAACAAGTGCGGGGGAATGCAACACAACTTCCACCATATAATAGGATCAAAAATGATAAGAAATAACACATACAATAAGTCCTTATCTAAGAAACTTAACACATTTTGTAGACAGGGAGGCACAGTGTGAAAGTAGAAGATCAGAGATATGGCATAAAGTTCATAAAGTGGGATGTGGTGGCAACACTTGCGCTAGCCAAGTAGTAACCAAAATTAAAAGACAGAAAAAGAATAGCAATAAACCCAAGGTAAGCCAAGTGTTAACCTAAGTGTGTAAACCAAGAGATAGATAAGAAGCAATGATGTTCATACTTGTGGAGCGTCAAGATCACATACCTTACATTGGGTGAAGTCTGTTTATTATGCAGTTGCATGAAAAAATCAGTCAACACTTTCTTGTGGTAAAACCAAAAATTGATATTTACATGAGATATTTCTGTTATGAGTGATCTGATGGGTTGTGCTGTTTACTTACAATGCTCAGGTTGCAGGTTAATTTCACTTCCATATTAACTTTTCATCTTGCCCTCCAAACTTGCTTGTGCTTTCTTTGGGAAGTCCCTCATACATTCGAAAGATGTAACGTAATGTAATGTTGATTGACAGCTCTAGAAATGTCCCCTGTCAGATTATACATGAAAGAGGTTGGTAGTGGGCTTTTATTTAACCAATGTGCACTTTTGCCAGGATAGACTCTGGCTATCTGTGGCTGTTACCTTAAAAAAGCATCTAAAGAAAATGGACAAAGAGAATGAATTTAATGACACAAATAGATTGTTCAAAGATTCAGCTTCACATCAGTTTTTCAATAATCTGTTGTTTAGCTGTTAGTGTTCCATAAATGTACTGTACCATTGTGCTCTGTTTTTGAATCTGGTTAATGTTTGTAGCTTCTACTTTGTGATTAGCATTGTGCTGTGATGTGCAACTGTGACAAAGAAGGCCCCAACACTAAGCTCTGTTGTTTGTTAACATTTATTAATACAGTGATGCTGACATGGTAACAAGAAAAAGCACAAGGAAATGAGCCACCATATTCTGTTAAACTCAATGAATACTGGTTTCTGATCACTATAAATACTCACGTACCACTCAGTACAATGACAAAAGATAAAATGTAACCAGAGAAAGAGATAGTGTAATTGAACAAAAATTAATCTTACTTTTAATGTTAAGAAAAAAGACAACAAGGAAATAAACTACTGTGTTCTGTTCAGACATTGCCTATTAACAAAGTAACACATGGAATGGCCATTAAATGCTCATTTAACATATAACCACGATTCACATTTAAGAAATTAACATTTTAAAACATCAAAAGCATATTCTTTAAAGGATCATATTATCAATTGCTGTCAAATAAAACTTAAACTGAAACAAATTAAAATATTTTAATTATTTGCAATATATAGCAAGTACAGCATGCTTATCCCCTCTCAGATATACTTAATGGGATACACACTGATAGCAGCACATAACCAGAGAAATATACTGGGGACAGTGTCATGGCTATAAAGCAGGATAACGATAATACGGGAAAGTCTGAAATGTCCCATTATTTTAAACAGCTGTTACAACAGGGTCAACTTTCTTGATTTATCTGGGTTATATAACACGAACATGTCTACTTTTCACAGGGCACATACTTCCTGAAAAACACATATTTTGTAACTCACAGCCTTCACTAACTGCTAGATCTTCACACATACCTCCAAATCAAGCAATAGAAGCAACAGAAAAAAATGAATTTCAAACATTTGGGAGAACCAGAGCCTGATCTGTGACAACATATTGAAGCAGCAAATCATCAGAATGAGAGTCTCAGTGGAAACAGGAGTGTAGGTGAGTTTCAAATCTGTTGCAGAGTTTTTAGCCCCTCAGCATTGTATTCAGGTGACTTGGTTCAGAGAAAAGGCATAGAGGCTGGACAGTTGGATGAATTTCCACAAGACAGCTCTCTGCCGCTACCCACAGGGGCCGACAGATAGCCTGGGAACCACAGAGTGTAGTGATTGTTCTTTATGTCATTTTATTACATACCTTTATAAACAGCAGTTCAATAAATGATGCCATATCCTATATGCCCTTTTAAACCTCTGATCAGTACCCAGAATATTAAGTCATATTCTTTATATAAAAGAATTCTGTACCTTACTTTCAGCTGTGACTTTTTTGTAATTTATCTCTGAGTATTTATACTTGAAGTGGCCTTATCTTGCAGTTGTTCAGAAATAAGTTTCACATAAAGACTGCATTAACATTTATGCTACCTTTTCAAATGTCAGTGTAAAAGCAGTCTGTATTGCTGTAAATACTTAAATAAGGCAAAATCATAGCATATACCCTTAGTTTCTACTTTATTGGGTACACCTATCTAGTACCTGGTAGGAATCGCTTTGTGAGTTCTCTAATGATTAAGCACCCCAGTTTTTATGATGAGCTAGCACACTGTGTAAAGTCAGTTCTAAGCAATGTGTGACTAGGGTTGCCATATACCTGAGTAAGCCTAGGAGGACCCAAAAGACAAAGGAGAATGCATTGATAGTTTCACTCAGAAGCAGCACTGGCCTAAGTATTTGAATATTAATTTGAACTGTGGAAAATAGGGGGGGATGAATGTCGCCTTTGGATATCAGAAGGGTTCAAATCCAAAAAGCCAGAAAATTTTCCAGGTTTTTAGCTTTGCTTGCTGGACGGTGGACATGAGGCCAGAGGATATGTCCTCTTTTTGCAGAATATCTGTCAACGCAATGTGTGACACTAAACGCAGACATATTAATAATAATAATAATTCATTACATTTATATAGCGCTTTTCTCAGTACTCAAAGCACTATCCACACAGGGAGGAACCGAACCCACAATCTTCCACAGTCTCCTTACTGCAAAGTAGCAGCACTACCACTGTGCCACCTATGAGGACTAGCTAACATGAAAGATGGAAGTGACATCCATAGGAATGTATATTAGCAAAGCCTTATGTTATGAATTAGGATAAAGTAGGAAATCGATTTCAATGTTAGTTATGCCATTTATCCTGTGTAAAATATACCTTTAACAAAATGTTTAAATGAACTACATTATGATCTCTGGGAGGCTCAGCCCATGACCTTCCAGCTTATTTCTCTAATGCTGCATTACCAAGAGCAGGAGCTCAGCCAACAGCTTTTTGGGGAACATTTTCAGCACATTTATTTAAGACATTGACACCTCTCTACAAACTTGAATAAATTATTACTGGGATTAGTTACACAATAATCTTAAATTTTAAGGAACCTATATGATAAATAAACTTTAAATTCACAAAAGTAATTCAATTGGTAAATAAAATCCATAAGTAATTTTGAAATGGTGCTTTTGTGATAGAAGCAAATAAATTAATTAATTGGGAATAAGCTGAATTAACATAGGTGGCACGGTGGCACAGTGGTAGCGCTGCTGCTTCGCAGTTAGGAGACCTGGGTTCACTTCCCAGGTCCTTCCTGCGTGAAGTTTGCATGCTCTCCCTGTGTCTGCGTAGGTTTCCTCCCACAGTCCAAAGACATACAGGTTAGGTGTATTGGCGATCCTAAATTGTCCCTGGTGTGTGGGTGTGTGTGCCCTGGGGTGGGCTGGCACCCTGCCCGGGATTTGTTCCTGCCTTGCGTCCTGTGCTGGCTGGGACTGGCTCCAGTGGACCCCCGTGACCCTGTGTTAGGATGTAGCGGGTTGGATAATGACTAACTGACTGAATTAACATTTTTTATTTCTTAAAAAGCAGTAAATGCTCACTCATCATGTCTAATTAAATACTTTGAATTATTTCTAAATAAATATTTTCCATTGTAAAACTAAAATCAATATTAAAAGCTCAACCTACAGCACTTGCCTACAGAGGCAAAGGTTTTCCTGTTTCCGTGCTTGTGTTCTTGCATTTTCAAAAAGTGCTTAGTAAAAAGGTTTCAGAACCCAGAAGGTGCTGCCGGCTATTAATTAAATCTACAAGAAAACCACCTGACGTCACCTGTCAATCGTTTCATTTGGTTTTTGGTCAGCTTCCTCCCATATCTTTTCAACAGCGTATCTTGTAAATCTAAAACCGTTTAAAGAAGATTTCAAACCACGAGTCCTACTGCAAAACTCGCTCCCTTCCTGTTAGTGTTGCTGCATTTGTGCTGCTAAGAACAACTCTTAACTCTTCCCCCTGCTGAGTTGAAAGTACTGATATGAACAATCAAGAAAGAAATTATCAAGTCATCCTTTAACTGAATCTTCCGGATCTTCATAATCATCCGGATTCAAGTACATTTTGGAAAATGCACATAACAGTTTTCCTAATTTCTTTTGATGTTGGTTTAAATGTAGCCATTTGACATTTATACTGTGTGTCTTTAACCTTTTTAATTGACTACTAACACCTACAAGTACCTACACAAAATGCCCACTTCTCAATGTGTCATTATGGAAATGCCCATGATGTTCACATTAAACCTAAAGATATATTAATATTGACACATGGCAATAGAAAACGCAAGGACATTAGTATTGTTAGTTCAAGAACTACATCTCTTTTTTTAAGAACTACATCTCTTTTATTAACAATATTAATAATTCTGTATTTGAAATCTTCATCATTTAATGTTCTATTTAAATACAATATATTCTGTCATACTACCTATTCTACTATTAAATGTTATACTTATAAGAGATGCAATATTTATATTTGTGGCACACTTCTACTTGCCAGATGTAGTTAAACTGTCTTTGGAAACTCTGTGATAGTCAAATGAGGAGTAAATCAAAATGAACAGTAGCTTTTCATGCTTGTATTGCATAGCTAATTATTTACTGTAATTATAGAAATTAAAAACTGCGGTTGCTGTGCCAGATACAGCACTTCATTCAAGTAGCATTCTTTAATTAGGAATCCTGAGCAGTTTAGAGATGCATAGTCAAGCATTAAGTTCTTTTTTGATTTTATTTTTTTTATTCTAGACCTACTACTTTTATTTTAATATTTTCTGTGTTGTATAAGAAACATGTAATTTCTGGTTTACCACTTTACACCCAAAATTGTGAGTAGTATAGAATATTGTACTCTTAAAATTGGTAATCTCTATGTATTAGAGAAGTATTATAAGCACATAAGAAAAGTAGACACTATATAATATTAAGTATTAAGCTGTAAGAGTTAGGAGTTAAAAAGCTCATGCTTAAATATTTCTATTACCCTATATAAGCCACAGACCACCATTATCTCTCATGTTAAAGTCTGGACATGCAGGAGAGTTGAGAAGAGATGGGCCCCTTGATAATGAGGAGAATGTAAACTCTTGGGTTGTAAATAATGGGTGAACGCTGGGAAAGAGGGGGGGGGGGGGGGGGGGGTGAAGGTAAGGTCTGTCAGACAGATATGATGGACAGCGAAGAGTTTGACACCCACCCAGCGAAGAAATCATGGTAGATTAATTAGGGGAAAGACTAGAGCAATGGAATGCTAGACGTCAGATGAGGAAGAATAATGGCTTAAATGATAAGAATTATAATAAAAGAAAAAGGTGCATATTGCTGGATGCTCATTGTTCCATCTTAAGTGAGCCTGTATGTGCGCCATACAATAAAGCTTAATTTTGCTGTCTTTTCTGAAGTCTCCATGTTGCCTTCACTGGGGCTGAGGACACCCATGCTGCTAATCTGCTTCAGCAGTAACCACAAAGAAAAAACTACAAAACAGAGCAATAATGGAGCCAAAGCAGAGTAGAGAAGCATAATACCAGTGAGCAAGAAATTGTCTACAACAAAGACAAGGAATCTAGTGAAATCAGTTATTAATAAAGGAACGCGTTTCTTGAAAGTGAAAAGGAAAATAGAAGTTGCATTTTATTCTAAATGTGTTTAGATTCACATTTATTGTAGCTTCCTCCAGTATCATCAGACTAAGGAGGACTGAACCAGCTTTCAAGCGAAACCAGTTTATCGCAAGGCACATCCACACTGATTCATGGAAAACCCATCACACTAAACCACAGATGTTGGAGAGGTAGGAGGAAACTGAAATATTTAGGGAAAAAACACAGGCTGTGGGCGGACAAGGAAACTCCAAAAAGACGTTAACCTGGCCAGAAATACACCCTGGGATTCTCCAGCAGTAATCACTGTTCATAGGTTGATGTTATTTAATGTAGCATTGCCCTGCCTCTGCAGTTCATACTATACTTTACTTTATCTCCTATGGATTATGTTTTATTTATTTTGGTTGCTTCTTTTTATGTTAAGTATGTTATGTATACAGGAAAAGCATATAAATATTATTAGAAACATTTTAGGGGCAAAAGAACTCTTAATAAAACATGTCCAGGACTATATAAGAAAAAGAGAGTGCATTAGTCTACAGATTTACCTGCCTTTTTATGCTATTCCATTTTTCTTTAAGATGCATTGAATTCATCATGACAGCAATCAACTGTTCAACGAGTATTCTCAGTTGAGAAATAATCAAAGTAATCTAAAATGAGTTAAAAATTGTGTCACAGATGATCAATCACAAAACACACACATTATTACTTACTTCTATATGAGGTACAAAGTGGTTTTAGGACTGCAGGTAATCAATTGGAAATCATTTGAAGATGTCTATGTCTTCCTTCACAAAGTATCAACTGACTACAATTACTTCAAAGAACAGCCGAGGCTCTTAATCTATGGGACCATCTAATAAGATCTAAGTCTCGTTAAATATGAAGGCCACCAAAGCATTCCTTTACACTTTTTTCCAGAAAATGTATAATTTACATAGAGTTGTGAAAGACATTCCCCCTTCTGTTTTTGAAAGCATGTAATCATGGCTACACGTAGACATCAGGATTACTTTATCTTTATCAATTGTGATCACAAAGATAAGCACGTGTCAGGATACCGGAGAAGCCAAACCAAGAATGTGTGACCAGAATCAAAGGGCAAAAAAACAATGAAATTCAGATTTAGAATTAAAAAATTGTTAACAATATGACCTACTTGGAAATAAAGGTAACCAGCCCCAGGAAGATTAAAAGAGTTTTTGATCCAGAAAACATACAGATAAAAATACATGTATAAATCATTATTAATACTTCAGTATGAGGTGCAAAGCTGAAGCCAGTTTAAATTTTTAACAAATTAGACTCACGCCATGGAGACCTATACTCTTGAACTCCAGAGAATTTCTTTTCTTTGGTTATAGTTAGAGTTGGATGAAACAGGGTTGTATATACATTGTCTTCAAATGTGTTTTTAGACAAATATGCAGTGACTTTCAAAGGCTTATAAAATGTTTTACACAATACAAATGCATCTCCTTTTTCCAAGCACAGCCAGCCATCTTTCGACAGTAGAGCTACAGCAGAAATGCTTTCTGTACCTCCAATTGTTCCCTGCGGTTAAAATGATCACATAGTCAAGACTAAAGTGGCCTTAATTGTTAAACTGCTAAAGAAAGAGATTAATCTCTTACAACTTGATTATAAAGTGCTATTGACTTTATCTCTGACAAACATGAATGGCGCAAGCAATCACGCACCCCAACTACACAGTCCACGGACACCTTCCATGAATCCACTGAAGTGACATGACATAAAGTGGTGTGAGTCTGTGAATGGATCCAACATACTTTTAAGAGGAAAGTTATGTCACCATTTTATAGAATTCTACTTACAGATTTAAAAGTTAAAACGTTTCTTTGCTATAGCGTGCCGATTTCTATTTCCACTGTTATCTTTAAGATAATGTCCTTCCTAAGGTTCTGTTGTGTGTGTTAGTTCTGAAGTCTACCTCTTTGTACTTCTTTCTTAATGAGAAAGGTGCTA
This sequence comes from Erpetoichthys calabaricus, assembly GCF_900747795.2. Lineage (NCBI taxonomy): Eukaryota > Metazoa > Chordata > Cladistia > Polypteriformes > Polypteridae > Erpetoichthys > Erpetoichthys calabaricus. The sequence continues at coordinate 118,003,121 of NC_041396.2, forward strand.
CATAAAGAATAAATAAATCAATAATAAATAAATAAACAACAACAATAATAATAATAATTATTATTATTATGCTAATGAGTTTTTCATTCTTATACTGTCAAACAGGGGTTCTCAGGTTTTAGAACTGAACTACCCCTGTGTCTGTGGTTGCCAAAAAAACGGTTCAGATTTACTAATAAATGATCTAATTGTTCAATTACTCATTTTCATTCACAAATATCATATCAAGTCTTCAGTATCTGGATATATTTAAGGGAGTAAACTCCACAGAAATAAGTTGAATTGAAAAGAATACGGTAAAAGAAAGTTCACTTTTAAAGAGGAACAGAAAACACCAGTCAAGTAGCATGTGGCAAAAATTCAAATTTCTGAATCTTATTTACCTGTAAATATCATATAGCACATATTTTTCATACAAAATAAGAGGCAAAAAAGACTAATTAATCAATTCAATCATTTAGAAGTAATGCTGAACACTTTATTTGTTAAACTTCTTGGAATGAAAAGTCACAGCCACAGTGGTACACCAGGATGGAATTTGGGATTCCTTGCTGTACAGGAATTTTCTTTGTACTATAAAGCACCTGAAATGTTGTGAAAAGAATTACAGATATATAAAATAAATGTTTTTCTGATGAATGGGAATAAACCCAAAATATTGTGGAATAAAGATAGTGGGCAGCTGTTTATTTGAGAACTCTGGCACATCTATAAGGCACAATCTTTCTTTGTTCTTTACCACAGATCTGAAATTTGTCACAGAGGTGCTTCTCTCCATAAGTCCGGAATAACTTTTGGTTCAACCTCAGGAAGAAGGCCAGGGTGGCTCAGAGCAAGTGGTAAGAGATACTACAATGTGATCTAATGGAGTGATAATTAGCATGCCTGCATTTTAACCAAATATTCCGGGTTCAATTTAATTCAATTTTCACACCGTACTTTTACCTTTTCCTTTAAGCATTTCCCTCACTATATTTATCAGGGTCCATATTGTTGTCACATTTGCTGTATATCTCATGTATTGCAATTTGGTGTCACTGTGTAATTTCTCACAATTACACCGCCATCACAGCCAACCCAACACTGCTTCTCTGTCATATTTGAAGCTGCATAGGTCAGGTTTTTGACATATAATCTTTAGCCGTACTTCTCAGGGATGGCGGAGATGTCTTGGGGTTGGAAATGATTGGTTCTAACTTCACAGCAGACTAAAATCTCAGCAAATTGTAATTACGGATCATTTTTAGTCTAAACATAATCATTTTTGTTGTTTCACATTTACAACAGTTTGTAAATAATACCCGTGCAAAGCAAGAAAATAGTTTCAGTTTCAAAACAGCAAGTAGCAATAAATAATTTGTACTTACTTTTTACTTATTTTTTCACACATGCAAAGTCAAGTAACTTGGCTAGTATGGTAAAGGCTCAGGGATGCAAGGACATCACAAGCCACTAGCCTGAGATGAAGCCTATGGTACCATGGTATCTGCAATCAGAAGGACTTTGGGGAGTGAAGGCTCAGTAATAGGAGAAAGAGGCAAGAACCAAAGAAAAAATAAAAATGTGAATGAATTTCCTTGATGGTACTTTAGATGTAGGCAAAGGGGAAAGCCACCACACCAATCAGAAGGGGGTTCAGATTTGTAGCTACAGTGGGTCTGTAAGGGCATCTAGAGTCTGATTTGTTTATCTTTAGATGTGTGATTTTCTGTTATCATCCTTGTGTGTCTATAAAAATTAAACATACTACTTATATCATTTTGACCGATCTGATATAACTCAAGTGGCAGGCTGGCGCCCTGCCCAGGATTTGTTCCTGCCTTGCACCCTGTGTTGGCTGGGAATAGCTCCAGCAGACCCTGTGACCCTGTGTTAGGATATACCAGGTTGGATCATGACTGACTGACTGACTGATATAACTTTGAGTGTAGGAGGAGACCAAAATGATACCATCTTAAAAATATAATATAATATAATGATATCATCTTAAAAATAACACTGAAAAGTTTTGTACGGTATTATTGAAGGAAGGATTGTTGATTAATACATATAGTATAGTAACTTTGGTTTACATGATTTGATGAATTATGGTAGAATGGAGAGTGTGGTGTCTGATCCATATTACTAACCGAGAATGCTAAACCGGATGATGGACGCAGGCACATCCGGCCATGGGCCGTAGCTGCAAAAAGACGTACTGCGCAGGCGCAAGAAAGGGCCGCGAGAGGCGGACAAGACCACAGAAAAAACCAGTGAGCAAAGAAAAAAGAGGACAAAGAAATGAGACGCCGAAAGGAAAAGGCAAAGAAAAAAGTAGTCAAAGGCAGGCACCGCACGAAACCCATTGCACACGAAACTAGCACACAAAAAAAAAGAAGACGCTCGCGCACAACAGCAAGGCTCCCCCCCCTACAGGCACCGGACGGGATACACACCAAGAGGGGGATTTAACAAGCCCCTGGAACACAAAAAAAAAGAACACAAAACCACCCCACACACCCTACAAGCAACGGACGGGACACACACAAAGAGGGGGATTCAACAAGCCCCTGGAACACAAAACGAAAGAAGACGCTCGCGCAACAACAATCCTCACCCACACCCCCAAATCAATAAGAAGTGACACCCAAAGCCACATATCTAAAGGAAACGTCCATATTAAACATACGTCATCTCAAAACCTTCACACTAGGCAGCATAGGTGGATCTCATTAAAATAAAGCACTATTAACCGTTCAACTGGAGAAAAGGCTCCATATTAACAGTGAGTACGATCCTCCTTATTACTTATACATATTTCGCACGCTGAGGAACAAACAAGTCATGCATACACGGTCACGGGTACAAAACGATTCGGATCGGATAACGGGACCAAACACACGAACACGAATGAAACCAAACAAATACACGGCGGCGCATACAACGCGCTTCGGAAAACACGTGAGAAAAAATGTCTCGGATCAAAAAACGCAAAGCTCAAGTAACCCCGTTACAGAGACGTGCCCAAATGAACAGACACATTGAACGTAGATGCATACAGCGCGCGTCTCAAAGTGCTGCATCGAAACAAGCACGATTTCAAAAGAAAGAGCTCGCGTCTCAGACATACAAAAAAGGGAGCAAAGCAACGCGCATATGACCGGCCAGAAAACAAGCAAGCAGGACTCAAAAAGCAGAAAGCTCAACTGACCGACATACAAAAACAGACAAGGCTCAATACAAACAATGCACGACGTAGAGTGAAACGGACTTTGCGCAAAGCGGAGGCGAATCAATTAAAAATCAAAAATAGCGCGTCACAAATAATGGACATGCAACAACGCGGCACTCAAACACCACAAGCAAAACATGCCCGTCACAGACATCAACGCCAGACGTCTGCTAAACGCTTACGCCAGTTGGCTGACAACGCTTTCAATAATGAGTCCACTATTGAGGAAAATTCATTGGGATTAATGAATGTCATTTGCAATCATTGTCATTCACTTAACTTCACAGAAGAAACAACTGGCAATACAAATAATGAATTTACACGTTGTTGTCAAAAGGGGCAGATTAGACTGCCTCCTTTACATTCATATCCTGAATATCTACAGAAGCTTCTAATTAACGATGTGCCTGAAAGTAAAAACTTTATGAACTGCATTAGATCCTACAATAGTTCATTTGCTTTTGCATCTACCGGAGTACATATCAGGCCACCAAAAGGCAATGGCCCATACTGCTTTCGCATATGTGGTTAACACAACGCACTATATTATGTCCAAAAAATATTAATGTTAATCACATTATTAACCAGGTCATTTCATTACTTCCTGGAGAGACAAGGCTCTTTCTAAGCTCTGACAAAGTTGACTCTGATGACGACAATGAACATCTGAATTTCCCCTTAGAATATTTGAACACTATTAACCCGGACGGATGACCACAACACAACCTTACCCTTAAAAACGGAACAATAATCATGCTATTAAGAAACCTTAACACTAAACAGGGTTTATGCAATGGCACACGGTTAGTCGTCAACACCATAACACACAACTGTTCTCATTCTTGGAATTGACCTTACGAGTTCTGACCTGGAATTACCTTTTACATTGAAACACCGACAGTTCCCCATTAAACCTGCATTTGTCATGACCATCAACAAATCACAAGGACAAACCATGGACAAAGTTGGCATCTACCTCTCTGAACCCGTTTTTGGACATGGACAACTTTATGTTGCCTTCTCATGTGTTCGACGTTCATCTCACATTAAAGTTAAAGTTAAAAATGATCCATGACAAGGAAGACTCATTCAAAGACAACACACCATCTTTACTACTAATGTTGTATACAGAGAAATATTCCAATAAAACATTACTCTATGCCAAACACTCTATTTTGTATTTATATAGGCATCATCCAAACCTGCACACTATTCTATATCTAATTCATACATCTCACTCTTTGTCATGCCCCAACGCCAGGGGTTGGCGAGCGAAGCGAGCAGGGGGCAGAGCCCCCTAGTATTTTATAAGAAGGCGATAAAGGATTTCCAGTAGATATAATATTTTACTGCAGTGCTGCATTCTCACACCTCCAGAATCTTAAGTTTGAATATGGGCCTGGGCTGCCTTAGTAAAGTATGAATGTTGTTGTCATAACTGAGTGAATTTTCTTCCCATAAACTAGTTTTTTTTCCCATTTCAAAAAGATTAGTTTAACTGGTGACTTGAAATTATCCCAGTATGAGTTAACCCTGAGCTCTATCAGGGTTGTGTCTGGCATTGTGCTCAATGTAGTAGAATAGGCCCAGGCTTTTTGTTGGTCTCAAATGGATAAGCGAGTCATAAAATAGATGGACTAATTAACAGTAAACAGATACTGGAAAAAAATGAGTTGATGCTAGGACATACTGTAAGGGGACAGTTGGGAATTCCTAATAAGACTGGCATGGGAGACAATAAAAAAACTGCATGAATATGCCATCAACAGACAATTAAATTTTTAGTTTCTAAAATAAAGTTAATAAAAAAGTGAAGGGAAAAGTTTAATTAACTTACTGTAAATCAGGTGTGTCAAATTTGGATTCTGGAGGGAAACAGTGGTTGCAGGTTTTTGTTCCAGCTATTTTCCACAATCTTCAATCCAACCAATCTCCTATTACCAGTCTTCCATAATTTATTCATCTGTCTTCCCACTAATGTGCCAACCTCCCACGCAGATGGGTCTCTCTTCTTTCTAACCTAATCTTTCTTCCCTGAAGGTCTTTGATTTCTCGAAGACTGTGGAAATGTCACTCAGTTTGCAACAAGGCTGATTTTATCACTGCCTATGCCTATCATCTTTCTCTTGAATTCCTAGCTCTGACAGAAACGTGGATCACCTTATGTAGTTTTGTAACTTCTGCTGCATTTTCCTCCTCATACAGGTTTTCTAACACTCCACATGCCTTTGGAGGAGGTGGTGGCTCTTGTCTCCTACCTGGATATTTACTGCTCCTGATCATCTTAGCACCTTCTCATTTTCTTGTTTTGAATTTCATGCTGTTCAAGTAACCTTTCCCTATACTGTAATCTGCTTCTCATCGTGATCTATTGTCATCCAAATCCAAATATGAATTTTTTGGATGAACTTGATTTCTTTCTTTATTCTGTTACCCCTATGCTCAAATCCTGTTATCCTTCTGGGAGACTTCAACATCATCCTTGACTCTAGATCATGTGGTTTCCTTACCCTCTTCTCTTACTTTTCCTTATCCCAGTATCTGTCCTCTCCTACACATTCAGCAGGTCATCAACTTGATCTCATTTTCACATGCAACTTCTTCTCTCCTCCCTCTCCATCAATCGCTTCCTTGCATATCCCAGACCACTTTTTCATTTCTTTTTCAATTGTTCTACCTTTTCCCCTGCCCCACCTTCACCTTCACCTCCAGCTGTCAAAATGCAACAAAATATTTCTTCTCTATACACTACTATCTTTTCCATTTCTGTTCTGTCTGCACTTTCTTCTCCCAATTACTTTGCCCAGCTCCTTGTAAACTCTGCAACAAGCACTCTTTTATCTTCTCTATTTTCTTCTCTTGATGTCCACTGTCCTGTCTGTTGTTCTGGTCTTACCACTACTCCCAAGTCCTGGCAGTTTTCCACTATCCATGCTGCTCACAGGAGTTGTGTAGGCTGAAAGTGCTTGGCGTAAAAAAAAAATTGCCATCCATTTTGGATAAGTACAAGTCCTTCCTTTCTTCCTTATGTGCATCTCTGCTATCTGTAAATAATTCCTTTGTTCAAAACTTAATCACATCCTCTGAAAGAAATGTCTGCCACCTCTTCTCTACCTTCATGTCTCTCATAAGCCTTCCTGCACCTCCAAAACCATTGGCTTTGTCTCCTAATGATGTTACTTCCTTCTTCTCTTTCAAAGTCATTGAACATCCCAAAAATATCCACTGATTTCAATAAGTCTCATACAATTCCTATTCACAAGAAACCTGCTCTAAACCTGTCTGCCTTTGAGAATTTCCATCTTGTTTCTCTTCTGCTGTTCCTGTCAAAGACTATAGAACTTATAGAACTCTTCATTTCTCTTTGAAAACAATCTACTAGATCTGCTTCAATTTGGATTCTGCAAGAGTCACTCTACTGAGACTACACTGTTTTCTGTCACTATTTCTCTTAGACATGCTCAAGCCGGTTCTCTTCCTTATCCTCCTTGACCTTTCATCAGCTTTTGATACTTTTAACCACTCTTTGTTTATCTTTTTCCTTAAGAAACCTGGACTTAACAGTTCTGATTTAGACTGTTTTTCAAGTTCTACCTGTCAGACCGATCCTTTTGTGTCTCCAGATTTAACGCCTTGTCTTCTCCACATAAACTTTTACAAGCGTGCCTCAAGAAACATTGTTGGGTCTACTTCTCTTTTTTCTCTCTATTCTTTCTTTAGTCAAGGTCATTTCTTCTCACAGTTGTTTTACCACCTGTGTGCTGATAATGCACTGATATTCCTCTCATTTCCCTCTCAGAGGTTTCGGCCCAAATCTCCAGCTGTCTCTTTGCCATTTCATCATGGGTGAATGATCATCACCCTAAACTTAACTATTCTAAATCAGATATCATATACTTTCCCTCTGATTCTCCTTCCACAGATTTGCAGCTAAACATCATTTTAAAGATGTCACCCTTTCGCCGTCAGTTACTGTCAGAAATCTTGGTGTGACTCAGGGCTTTTATTCATTGAACATATTTCTTCAATGATCCAGTCCTGTCATTTCTTTCTTTATAATATCCAGAGGATTCAGTTCTTCCTCATTTAATTATACCATGCAACTTCTTGTTCAGACCCTGCCTCTCTCTTAGCTGGACTGTGTCCTGGTGGGACATCTTTCAGTTGCTTGCAGACCTCTCTGGCACCTCCAGAATGCAGCTACTTGACTAGTGTTTTCTGTTCCTTGTTTCTCTCCTACTACTCCCCTGCTTTAGTCTCCCCACAGGCTTTCTGTTGCTGCAAGGATCCTGTTCAAAACTTTTGACTTGATCCATAGTTCACTGATTGGTTCTGTGTCTAAATATCTTTAATCAATGGTCTTTCCTTATGTCCTTTCAATAAGTCTCTGTTTTACCTCTGCCTGTCTGCTAACTGTCCCTCCTCTTGCCAGACATGCCAAGGTTGGACAATGTTTCTCCATTATTGCTCCAAAGCTGTGGAATTACCTCCCTTTATCCATTCAAACTGCATCCAACTGACATTTGTTTAGGTGTCTTTTGAAAAACACCTCTTTTCATTAAGTATTTTTGATCTACTTAGCTTCTGTCTTACATGATAGCTGCTGATGTACTGACAAAGTGTTTAGGATACTAATTTTTGTCTTTTTGTCTTGTTCTAGTTGTAGGTATAATTATTTTGTAGTTCTACTCCCTTGTGCGCACTTTGTATCTTGTGTTGCTTTGATGCTTGCACCTTCATTCTTGCATGTATTATAGCTTACTTTGTAAGTCTCCATGGATAAAGGTGTCTGCTAAATAAATAATAGTAATATAATTCTGTGCCTTGTTAAGTGAGTATTCTAATTTTTTCACACCAGTCATTTCCAGAACTAATTTTCATTTTTTATAATAACACCATTCAGGCAGATGGTTTGCAAACGACAATGAATTACGACTTTTTTTTCTTTTCTTATATTTTCTTGATAAATATATTGCATGAGAGATACAGAAGAAACTGGGAATTACAGTAAGTTATTGGGGTCATATGTTGTCTCAATTTACTCTCATTTGTTTTGGCTGCTGTTTCTTAATTGGAAAAAAGGAAATAAAATGCAAATCTATTAAAATCAAGGCAACATACTATACTCCATTAGCATTAGTAATGGTCTACTAGTGGAGAATATGGCCAGAACGAATACCTGAGGTCCTTGAGGAACTGAGATTGACACCTTTGCTGTAAATGGATTGCTAGCATATAATTACATAAGTGATCTCTAAATTAAATGCTATTTATGTGTAGGACTAATACAATTTATTAGCATCAGATTTACAGATGAGTGCTATGAGCACTATGATGCCATGATTGGTGCATGCTCATGAATCTAGGTTAATGCATTGAAATCGTATGTCTAGTTGTTGTCTGTGTGGAGTGTGCACCCTCTCCCTGTTTCTAGAAGTGTTTTCCCAAGTGTATACTAAAGGTTTCTCCAACATCAACAAAGGTACTTGTCTTATTTTGATTGATGATTCCAAATTGGCCCTCTTTATGTGTGAGGGCTTGGGCTATGTGTTAGACTGGTGCCCCATCCAGGGCTGTTTCCTGCCTGGGGCCTGATACTGCTTATCCCCTAATCACCCTGAAATTGAAGTTGGTTTATGTGATAGCATGCTGTAGAGAACAACCAAGAAACAGCATTCCCCATTTAATATACAATAGCATTGAGCCCCACTTGAGAGCTAAACAGAACAAAAATACAGGGTCAATTGAACTATTGTTGGAATTATCTTGTTTCTTGTAGGTTGTATTCTCTTTGAAAGTCACGGGTTTATGGTCACATAATCTCATAAATTGGTCCCTGGGTGGAAGGGGTGGGGCAAGGATTGTGGGACTGGAAATGTTGTCATTGTTTTTTGCTGTACTGGTCTTCCCCAAAAGGGAAACACAGGGGAATCAGTTACAGACCAGTGCAAACCTGTCTTCCATTTCTGTGCCTGTCCTTATAGAGCCTGGCAGTCGCTACTGCAACTTGTGTATGTGACAATCTGTATTTACGTATCATGAGTTTCAAGTGTGGTGATGACTAGAGAATAAAAATCAAAGATACAGGAAAAAAAGTAATAAATATTATAACAATAAGGTAATACAGTATGTTACCTTGCTGTACAATATGAGACAACAGTTTTATGATTCATACAGGTTGGTACTATAGTTTCATAGCATTTGAAATAATTTGTTGAACAGTTTGCAGACATCATGGTCAAGTGGTTTAGTCCTGTTTTTTTCTGGTTGAATAAAGTACATCTATATATTAAATCATTCTTGTATATTTGGGATGAATGTAAAATGTATTGGCAGCCGAGTGTGAGAAGAAAGCATTAAGCCTTAGAAGTTTTTGAGTATGTCCTGAATTTATACAGGCAAACACAGGATTGGCAGTTTACAGTTTTGGAAGCTAATAGACACCAACCTTAGTTTATTAACATTCTCACAGTTGTGCTTGTGGACAAGGTGAATTTGTCCAAGATCTGGATGCAATGGAAGGAAGAATTCACCATTTGTCATTTATGTAGACTTTGTATGAACAGTGTTTGCTGAAGAAACATCAAAGGGAAACCATTTTACTTTATATAGGAAGCAGTAGAACAGAGTTCTATGTGTGAGAGTATGCAGCATTCTACTGAGATAGATACATTTTAAGAGTGTTGAGGGGAGCATTTAACAAGCATTGTAACCCAAAAGTAAGAATAAGATTAGATATTATTGCATTTTTACAGGTATAATTTAGCCTAACATTCTGAGTTTTAGAGGCTGCATAGACTAGAGACAGATTAGTAAGAAGCACTATCAATTCAACTTAAAAAAAGAAACCTTTGTGGTAAGAAAAAATGTTTGCAGATTAGCAAAGCAGCCAAATTCTTGTTTGGAAAGCACAGAAGTGGCTGTGGTTACAGAAATACATGCAGTGAAGAACAGGAAAATGTAGTCAAAGCAGAATGAGATCCTTTCACATAGACATGATGGAAAAACGTGATATTAAATGTCCAGCATTAAGGAAAGAGTGAAACAATGAGAAGAGCAGAACAGGGCACCACTGGAAAAAATGTAAATATGGAGAAATTTTAATTTGAAATAACTGAAACTATCAATACCCAATACCCATTGTGGCCGATGGCCAGTGCCCTTACCCGGCTGGGACGCCTTCATAGCGGAAGGACTGGGGGAAAGAACATGCACAGGGCATTATTTCCCTAAGAGCACTAGATGGCAGCCCCCTAGATTGCTACAGCACTGCAGGTTCCCACAGAACTTCATGGGATGAGGAGTTTGGTACAGGGGTTGTAGCGGGAATTGGCAAGCCCTACTTCATCTGGTTTACACCTTACCCAGAAGTGCTTCTGGATGATGCTAAAGAGCCAAAAGGAGCCTGCTTCATTCTTCCAGGAGCCAGAGTCGGGAGGGAGAGGACGATGCTTGCCAGGAAGAGTTGAGGCACAGACAAAGACAGAGGAAGAGCAAGAAGACAAAGTGGATGCTGTTACTATGTACTGCTTGGTTCTGTATTGTACTGTGCTGTGCAGGTGGGACACTATTGGGAAGAGTTTCACACAGCTGAATAAAAGCCTGAGTGTTGTGCTGAACTCGTGTCTGCATCTGTCTATGTCGGGTTTGCAGACTCAAAATCAATAAACATCAAACGGTATAGTTTGCAACTCATCTTGGTTCATAACAGCTCAAGTCCTTTTCTTTAAACCAAAACAGAACTTCCAAAGTACCTAGTAGAAGTTCAATGTCAAACTATATAGACAGTGGATAACAGTGCAAAATAAGAAAGACTTGAAATAGAATCATGGACCCCAAGCACAAAAATTATATGCACTCAGATATATTATGGGTGGCTTCTTGTAAGGGGAGGCCAAATCTGGGAATGGCAAGAGTATGTAGCTTTAACTGTAGCACTGAGGACTGCCAAGATTATTACATAAAGCTATTCAGACCTCACTGAAGTTAGAGTGAAATAGAAATTGACTAAAGGAACAGAATTACTTTGAATTAGAAAATGTGAATGCCTGAGTCTCTCTTTCATGTAAAAATGAAGAAATATTTAAGTTCTAAAATATTTATCCTGACGGTCTATGTTTATTCACAATAACAAGGGAAATTCCTGAGATTTCAATAGACCGTGTTCATTGATTTGGAAAGTCTCCCAGTGTTCTGCTGCTCTGGAAATACTGGTTTAGCTTACCACAATAGATGCGCTTATTAATAGTGGGCTTATTAATTTACTCTGCTGCAGAACAGGGGACTTCCCTTGTTAGGAAATAAAGTTTTAGACATACTAATCAAAGGCTGAGCATGTGGTGTACTATACCTAATATACTGTACTTTAGAAGTAACAAAAAAAGAAACTAAACAAAGGCCTTGCTGTAGAGCTAGCAAATGTTTACTTTCCTCACTTCATCCTATGAGGGTCATACATGAGTGCCTGCCTCAAATAAGATAGCAAAACATCATGGGGTTAAAAAGGGTAAAATGCAAATTAGACCTGCACAAAATAAACAAATAGGGTAACAAAAAGCAAAATACACAAGAGACACACTCTGGCAGGAAAGGTGACATCTTACCGTGGTTTAAGCCCTGCTTTTCAAGCGTGGCAAGGGTAGTCTTCATTACTTTGTACAATGTTTTATATGAATGTGATTACTGCAATGCGTAGTCTTATGTGATGTCACAGTGCCATGGTCTTCTGCGCAGCAGATAATTCCATATTCCATAAGAATTGTTCAAATAGTGATATAAGCATGAAAGTTGGCAAGGATTTTCTTTAGGGTCCACTCTCTTCAAAAAGGGAGTTGGCCATTTCAAAATTCAAGGTGGCAGCCATTTTTCAACATGGCCATAACACAGGCTAAGTCCAGGTTTTTTATTCTGTTGGTGTTTTTTTTTCTTAGTTTCACATTCATAGCTGAATATACTTGGTATAGCACTTAAGTCTTCAATCTGCCTGAAGAATGATTTCAGGTGTGAAGAGGTAGAGGAAATGATGGCGAAGGTGGTAGGGATGAGAACGGCACCCTTATGCATGTGCCACACGGCTACCCTGCTGGCCACTGCCGAGAGTTAATTCTAAAATAAAATACAATAAAAATAAAAAGAGGAATAACCTTGGAGGTCAATCATCACCAAAAGTGGATAGTAGACGTCACATAGTCAATAGGTAAAACGGTTTGCAAGCTACAGGTGATTGAACATCCTGGACAGACAAATGAACAACCACGGTAGCGTATTACAGTATATATAAAGATAATATGTTGCTCATAATTTCAGATCATGCTTCTGTTGTTTTATTGTTATCCATACACCTATTGCATGCTCTCGCTCCCTGCTCACAGACTGCTGTTCTTGTGTAGTTGCTATTCATATCTTGGCTGCTCCTAAACCTTGACACTACATACTAGTTTTTCTGTGGTTCCCTCTGTACAGCTTGGTGAGGCCCAAACTAGGATTTAAGTCCAAGGGCCCCCTACCCATTAGATCTCCACCTGGAGTTCATGATCATATGTGTCAGAATGCAGTACAATCTATTTTTCTGATTATTCATAACTTTTCAGGGCTGCATATGGCAAATTCTATATGAACTTTCTCTGACTGAAATGGAACTAAAGATCACCATGGGTGGTAGAAACACACAAAGCTTGAGGGTGGGAAATTTTTTTAACATAACACTGAAAGATTGCATGCTGCTAGCTCTAACCTGCAATAAGGTGTTGACTTTGGTGGAATGGCTCTTCTTGAAGACCAACTGATTAGGGATCGCGCAGTTTGTCCTGTAGAAGAAAGCAAGAGACTAATCTAAACATGCTCAATTAAAAAGAAAATGATTTTTTATTAACACAAGAATTATTGATCACGAATATATGTGGAAATACTCGGACCCGACACACACAGGCAGACACAGAACATCTTAAACACGCATGTTTATGTGCAACCCCTATTTACAAGTCCAATCCCCAATGCAGTAATCACCCAAACATACAGTCCTTTCAACCCCCTTGTTCTTCCTCTTCTTCGATGACGAACTTCCGGCAGCACTCCCCCAGTGTGGCGGAAGTGCTGCCCTTGCACCCAGAAGCACTCCAGGCGTACATCATCCCTGGTCCTGCAGCACTTCCTGGTGTGGTGGAAGCGCTGCCTTCCAGGGCTCCACAAGTATTCGGGCACCCGCTGGCGGTGACCATGGGCCCCAACCGGGTTGAGCTTCCAAGCTCTGCTCCCGTTTTCACCACACAAACCAGGGTAGCTGCCCTCTCGTGGCCCGAGGGAGGTATTGCTCCTCCCCCAGACCCTCCAGGCATCCCAGCTGGGCAGGACCCCCAGCCATCTGCCACAGTATATATATATATACAAACACCAAATGCAATTAAAAACAACAGAAGATATAATTGTTATCTGTTTATCAATCTTATTCTCATATATTTTTTTTATTTCTCCATTGTGAATTTTTGTTTAGAGAATTAAAATATCTTTTGAAGAATTCTGTCATTGGGTAATAAGTGCTGTGACAGGATTTATAGCCTGGAAACCCTTTAGAAGGGTAACCTTCAGACTTGATTTCTAAAATCTTTAGTTTCTGCAATTAACTGCACTGATGGGCTTCCTTTCTTATCTGCTCATCTGCTGTCTGTGAATGTGAGTGTATGCATCTGATCACAGGCATCTAGGAGATGCAACTGAGCCAACAGTTGCTATTTTAATAATGGAAGGAGAACCTTTAATATTATAAAATTACATACACATATACATACATTGACATACCTGTTTTCTATTATTTTGGAAGTAAATCATGAAGACTAAACATTAAACTGATGCATACAATTTACTTTATCCCTTCTATGTTTATCCATCCATCCATCCATTTTCCAACCCGCTGAATCTGAACACAGGGTCACGGGGGTCTGCTGGAGCCAATCCCAACCAACACAGGGCACAAGGCAGGAAACAATCCTGGGCAGGGTGCCAACCCACCGCAGCCTTCTATGTTTAAACTAACATAATTTACCAAAAATATTAATAATGTACATTCACTAGCTTTTACTCTTATTATAAAGATACATGAACTATTAGCCTCCAGATCATCACTTTCATGCTTTCAGTCGCACAGAGATTTTTCACTTTGGGGTTCTTCTGTCTAGGTCTGTAAGGTTCACCATGCCTTGCATTGTCAGTTTGTGATGCAGCTACAGTTCTTTGAGGTCTCATGTGATGATCTTTTCTTGGTAATATGAAATATATACCTGTGGAGGGATAGTGACCATTGATTTTTTGTTTCAGCAAGAAAATCGTATAATTTTGGAAACTGTAGAAAGAGAAGTGTTGCTTAGTTTAACAGGACTGAAATTAAATTAATCGCTGAAACCAAATGACATTTATTCCAGAGTGCTTGAGAAAGTTGTGGAATACCGGGGGCATACAGCTCCCCAAACCCAGACACAGACAGGCACAGAAGCACAAGTCCAAAGCAACGCACGTTATTTCTTGTGCGGCAGTTCTTTTCCCTTGCTCCCCACCTCAATACACACAAGCACAAAGCACACAATGATCAGTCCCTTCTTTCTTCTTTTTCTTTCTCTCCTTCTCTGCTACCTCCATTCCTCTCGCAGAAATCTTCATCCACTTCCTCCTGACTCTGCCTCCTCAAATGGAGTGAGGCGGCCCTTTTTATAGGGCACCTGGAAGGACTCCAGGTGCCTAACGAGTTTCTTCCGGCAGCACTTCTGGATGTGGCGGAAGTGCTGCCAAATAGGATCCAGAAAATGTCCACGGGCCCCAACAGGGTTGAGCTTCTATGCTCGTGACCCATTGCCCCACTGGAAACCAAGCGGGCTGCACTCTGTCAGTCCGGGGAAGAAACTGTCCTGGAAATACTTATTTCCTTGGTCCTTCCATAATCAGGACGCCGCCACAATGTAAATCCAAATCGTAACCTTAGATCTTCAAATGAGTGTTTGCTTAATATTCAGAGAGCTAAACTTAACAGAAGTGGTGAAGTGTCCTTCTGCTGTTATGCACCTAAAATCTGGAATAGCTTGCCAATAGGAATTTTCCAGGCTGATACAGTGGAGCACTTTAAAAAACTGCTAAAAACTCATTATTTTAATATGGCTTTCTCATAGCTTCACTTTAGTTTAATCCTGATACTCTGTATATGCATTTAATTATCAATATCATTCCTGGTGGCTCCGTAATCCGCATTAACCCCTACTTTCTCTTCTGTTCTTTTTCTGGTTTTCTGTGGTGGCGATCCCTACATTGATGGATTAAAGGCCAGAAGTCCACATGACCGTCATCATCAAGTTCTTCCATGTGAACCCTGAATACAATGAGGACTGATTGTGAGGTCATTGATGTTAGGTAGAATGCCTAGAGGGGGCTGGACAGTCTCATGGCCTGGAACCCCTGCAGATTTTTTTTTTTTTTCTCCAGTCATCTGGAGATTTTTTTTGTTTTTTCTCTCCTCCTTGGCCATCGGACCTTATTTTTATTCTATGTTAATTAGTGTTCCCTAATTCTATTTTCTTATTTATTTTGTCTTTTTTCTCTTTCTTCATTATGTAAAGCACTTTGAGCTACATCATTTGTATGAAAATGTGCTATATAAATAAATGTTGTTGTAAATAAGTACATAAATATAAAAACTTAAAATAATACTCCACCCAAACAATGATACAGTATACTTTTATTATGTTACTTACCGAAAGTGGTTTGCAGTGATGACTAAAACAAAATTGTAATCTCATCTTTTCTTGGAGAACAGAGATAACAAACTTTCTGAGAGAAAGGGCATCACCCGCTTCTTCCTCTCATTCACTGGTCAAAAGTCCATTCTTCAGTTCAAAAGCTTGTTCCTCTGTGCATGTGCACATAATTCTTGTGCATGCACTGCTCTAATTTGCAAGAAAATATTTAATCATCAATATTTTACTAAACAATACATGTGTTTTGTTGTGAGCATATAACTGGAAGACTTGACGTGTGGGTTATGCAACACATGTAACACAACATTTTTTCATGGATGTTTTTATATTGTATGCTCTGGTCTAATGGTGATCAAACTAGATATCTATTCTATCAAAAGTTTTGTCATCTCCTTTCTGTATGAAAACATGAAAGTAACAATTATTCTTGGCCATCACCCCCAGATTGCATGGGGAAAGTAACATATAAAAAAATTTAATTTTTGGGTCACCTATTCATTTAACACCTGCTTTTTCAAAATCACTTAAAGTTCACAAGCAAGTAAATGTTGTCCCATCATATAAAAATTGATCACATTAATTCTAGAAACTATAGGCCAGTAAGTAAATTATATACAGTATATTGCAGCTAAATTTATGAAACAATTATTAAAGAAAAGATATAGCAACACGCATTGAGAACAGGAGTATTAATAAGCATTTAGCATTGGTTTAGAAGACAAAACTCATGTTTCATTAATATGCCGAAATTCTACGAGGAAGCAACAAAAACAAAAACATAATGATCAGAGAGTTGCATGTTATATTATTTTTCTTGATAACAAAAAATGTTTGAAAAATTACCACACATGAGATTCTAGGGGAGTGATCAAACATAAGCAGAGTTCAAAACTGCTTTAAACCCTGGCAGCAAAGGATTATGGTATGAGGATTTGTTTTTCATATTACCGCAAGGTTAATAGTGATGTCCCTCAGGGGTCAGTGATTGGGTCACTGCTCTTGTTATATATGATCATTTGTATGATAATATAATTCATCTCGATAAAAATAATAAAAAACAAGTCAGTAAAATTTATGGATGATACTAAACTAAGTGGAACGCCACCCTAACCATTGGCCAAATCATTTCAAATAAACCTGGTCAGAATTCAGACTTGGACGAACTTAGGGCAGATAACATTTGAGTAATAATATTATATTTAAATGTAAAATGAGTAGTCTGAACTCTGAGGAGTTATTTAGGATTTGTGAATGTTCATGTCCAGACAGTCAACTGAAGAAATTAAAAAATGCTAATACTGTAGAATATTAGGTTATCCAGCACAATATGTAGAGTATGAGAAAAGGAAAGTTTAGCTACTGTACAGAATACACTGTTGAGGACTCATTTGGAGTACCATGTGCATTTTGGTCTCTTTGTTACAAAAAATACATAACAGTTTTAGAGAAAGCAGAAGTACTGTTACTAGACAGATTCCAGGACTACAAGATTTGAGCTATAAGAAGAGACTGAAGGAGCTGAAGTCGCCTCTTTGCCTAATGACTATAGACCACTGGCACTTACATCTCACCTCATGAAGATCTTTAATAGACTGGTCCTGGACTATATGAGTCCTCTTGTAGTAGACCACCTGGATCCACTGTATTTTGTCTATCGAACAAAGACAAGAGTGGAGGATGCAATTATCTATCTGCTCCACAAAGCTTATTCTCAAAGATGGCAGCACAGTGAGGATTATGTTCTTCAACTTTCCAGCACCTTCAATACCATCAAGCCTTTCCTTTTAAGGGGTATACTCAGAGATATGCAGGTGAATGAGACTATGATGACCTGGATAATAGACTATCTGTCAGGCTATTTGTCAGGCAGACCACAGTTTGTGAGACTCAAGGAATGCGTTTCTGCTACAGATGTGAACAACACTGGAACACCACAAGGAACAGTCCTGTCTCCTTTTCTCTTTTGCTCCGTACATCTCTAAATACAATTATTACACCAGGCCATGTCACTGGCATAAATGCTCAAATGATTTGGCACTTATGGGGTATATTGATAAAGGGGATGAGACAGAGTATAGAGGTCATGTGGAGAAGTTTGCTTCTTGGTGCAAAGAGAATTGTCTGCACTTTAACATCAGCAAAACCAAGAATTGGTGATAGCCTTTTGCAGCACCAAAGAGCCTTTATTTCTAGCCACTATTCAAGGAGTAGCTTTAGAAGTGGTCCACTCCTACAAGTACTTGGGGGTCCACATTAATGACAGGTTGCTCTGGACTTGGAACACAGAGGAACTACATAAGAAAAGGCAGAACAGGTTTGTTTTCCTTGATGTGAGAAGTGACATCCTTTATATCTTCTACAACTTTGTGATGGCCACTACAAATTTCTACATTGTGGTGTGCTGGGCTGGCAACATCACTTCAAGAGATGCCCTATGAATCAACAAGCTAATTAAAAGGTCAAGCACAGTTATAGGATACAATCTACAGCACCTGGAGATAGTTACAAAGGAGAGAATTAAAACAAAACTGAGCTCCATTATGAACAATACTGCACATCCTTTTTGTGGCACACTAACACTTACGACTTTCAGCCAACAAATTATTCAGCAGAAGTGTGTCAAGAAACACTACTGGGGCTCCTTTATTCCAACAGCAATACAGCTGCATAATTTCTCATTGTGACTGGGACAGCCAAGTCAGAAGTTTTCTTTCTTTTCAGTTTTCTTGCTTTTCAGTCATTCTGGTGTGTGTTCAGACCAAAGTGTATGTATATACACACAGTATATTTATTTATTTATTTATTTAAAGAGCTTCTGTAAAATGCAAAATTCCCCACTGCAGACAAATAAAGTTTTATCTATCTATCTATCTATCTATCTATCTATCTATCTATCTATCTATCTATCTATCTATCTATCTATCTATCTATCTATCTATCTATCTATCTATCTATCTATCTATCTATCTATCTATCTATCTATTTAAATAGTGACATGATGGGAGTGTTCAAAATTATGAAGAGAACTAATATGATATATCATAATATTTGTTGCCAGTTCTCTACATCGATAATTCATCTTTTAAGATTCTTAAGAAACTGTGTTTGGTTAGAAGGGTGAACTAAGTGAGCAACTGATATTCCAATTTGCATATTCTCAGCTAAGATTACATCCTAAATCATGCGGACCTTTGAGATACTCCTCCTGAACTATATAAGCCCTCTTGTGAAAGACCACTTAGAACATCTGCATTTTGCCTATTGAACAAAGATTAGAGCGAAAGATGTAATTACCTATCTGTTCCACAAGGCGTACTCCCATCTGGAAAAAAACTGGTAGCACTGTGAGGATTATGTTTTTTGATTTCTCCAGTGCCATCAATATCATCCAGCCATCCCTGTAATGGGGTAAGCTCAGAGGTGTTCATGTGGATGAGCCTATGGTGTCCTGGATAATGGACTGACTATCTATCGAGCAGACCGCAATTTGTGAGGTTCAAAGACTGTTTATCTGATAAAGGTGTGAACAACACTGTCTCCTTTTCTCTTCACCCTGTACACCTCAAACTACAAATACAACAACAAATCATGTCACTTTCAGGAATTCTCAGATGATTATGCACTTATAGAGTTTATTGATAAAGGAGTTTAGACAGATTATTGGAGTCAGATGGAGAACTTTGTTTCTTGGTGCAAAGATAATTGTCTGCATCTTCACATCAGCAAAACCATAGAACTAGTTACTAACTTTTACTACACCAAAGAAACTCTATGTCTGGTCACTTTTCAAGAAGTGAATGTAGAGGTGGTCCAGATACTTGGGGGTCCACATCAATGAAAGACTGGGCTGGTCTTGGAACACAGAGGATTTATATTAGAAAAGGCAGAGCAGTATTTTTTTTCTTAGGAGACTGTGTTTCTTTATTGTGGAAAGTGACATCCTTTACATCTTCTACAACTCTTTGATAGCCAGTGCAATTTTCTATGCTGTGGTGTGCTGGTCTAGTAATATCACTTCAAGAGAGGTCCACCAAATTAATAAGATAATTTAAAAGGCAGACTCAGTTATGGGATGCAGTCGCAGCCCACTGAAGCCATAGAGGAGAGAGAATCAAAACAAGATTGATTGTCATTATGAACAATGCTGCACATCGTCTCACTGAGACACTAACACTGTTCAGGAAACACTACTGGGGCTCCTTGCCTTTACAAGGCCTCATTATGACTGTGACTGCTCTTTTTATCTTTAGCCACCTAAGTTTTTATTTCATTTAAGTAATTCTTGTGTGTATTATCTTTTTTTTATCATATTTATGTATTTATTTACTTACTTAATTATTGAGCTTCCAAAAAGGTCACATTCTCCTTGACACAAATATTCTATCCATCTACCTACCTTTCTAAAGTTTAATTTGTCATACCGAACCTGATTTGTAATAATAATATTCAAGTTTTTTCGGCTTGATTACTGACTGTAACATCTAGTAATGAATAAGAAAAAGTGGTGCATATGCATTTATTGATTTTCCCCATATTTATGTATGAAACTAAAATAGCTAATACATGTTTATTTCTGTAATAAGTAAGATTATTATTTTAAAGCTTTCATATTTTAACAAATTACATTGTAAATAAATTCAGCTTCCACACTATAATCCTATATCCAGGAGCTATTGTCTATTTTCCTCGTTCTATCCGAATTCAGTCACAGTAATGATGTTTTAAAATACTTTCTATAGCTTACATTTATTTATTATTTATTTATTTTTCTGTGGGCAATTTGATGGTTTGAGAAAAATGAATTGGTAAAGCCCCCTCCTGTAACATGTGTGTATGTGAGTGTGATTTTTAAGCATTCCGACTAATATGAACTGCCCCTACTGGTAATGGGACATTCCCAAAAGAAAGAAATAGATACATTTTCTATTCCATTACTAAGATGTTATATATTTCTTCCCACGTGTATGAAACAGTGTGTGATTGTGGTTTTGTGTAGACTTCTGCTAGACAGACCACTTTTGACATGTACTGTATAGTCAGAGCTACAGCAAATGTAACCACATGAGGTTACAATAAAGTGGAACTTTCCTTCTAAGCTTGGTAGCTGAAATGTTTACTTTAATTAAATTACTGAATGTTAATAAAAATAAAATTTGGTCACAATTTTTTACCTGAAAAATATTTAAACAAATACTTAACAATATGTTCTATGTGAAGCCTTCACCTATTTCCCATGTTTCCATGAGCTTTCCTCCAGGTATTTTTGCCTTCCTCCTACATACCCAAAGTTATGCCTTTGATTTGGCCCTGTGTGTATGAGAGTCTGGGTATACCAATATGGGGGCCTTACAGTGGACTGGGACCTTGTTCAGGGCTGTTTCTTGTGTTGCCCATAGTGCTGCTGGGATTGGCTTTGGCTCCCAATGACCCTGAACGGCTACAGATATCCAGGGCTGCTGGAAATGCTGGGAATTGTAGTCCAGTAGTGCAATCCTGCTGCAAGGGGGTGCTGCAGGTGTTACAGTCCCTACTATTTGGGACTTTTGTATGGCCCATAAGTACTTCCAATGAGCAAAGCCCTGGCACTGGAACTACTCCTGAGTTTTCCATAAAGAGACTGCACTGCCTTGTCCAGGTGAGTCGGAGCTGGGAGCAGAGACAGACAACTCTTGGAGGAGCAGCACTGTTTTGGAGAGACAGGAAGAATGAAAGAAGGACAGACAACCTGTGAATTGTTTGTACAAAAGGTATTTGGGGGTTTGTGGCTCAATGGCGCCCCCTAGCCTTCACATTCTCTAGGTGAAATACGGTTTATTAGTATATGTAGTGCATCATGCAAATATGGACTAGTACAAAATGCCTTTTGTCAAATTTAGCCTTTCCTCCATTCATCTTCCACCTCACTTAATCCTGTTCAAGGTCTTGTGGGTATCAGTGCTTGTCCTGTATAGCACACCCACATTCACTCACACCTGACCAGGTTAATGCTGCCAAATAACATAATGAATTTTACTAAATATAGCTTTAAAATAAATAATAATTACAGTAAAGCACAGCATTTTTCTATTCATTTGCTCATTCAGAATTGTTTCATGTTTTTTTGTCTATTGGGCAAATGGATTAAGCAGGTTGGTTAATGGATGGGCAGATGAATTAATGTTTCTGTTTCGTATTTCTTGGTTTTTAGTAGTTTCACCTAGAACAGGATATGCAGAAATAAGTGCTATATGCATAATTAGATGTCCGATCAAAGGTAGAAAAATAAAATATGTACTTTTTACATAGAAATTAGTCTCACTGTGGTACATATTGACTAATGGGAAAGGGAGTGGTGATGTTGCTATGGTGAAATAAACAGCATAGAAGCTCAGCATAAAAATACAGTCCTCTCAAACAAAATACTATGCGCTACATTGTTTAAAGAAATTATTCTCATTTAAACTTTTACAAAGACCTCACAATAACGTTTGGATTAACTGAGGAAAAATGCCAAAGGAAACAGCATCTTAATTCAAAGGTGTGAAGAAAGTGTAAAAAATGCAATGAAATATAATAAAAGCAACACTTTAGAATATCAAAAGATGCTTGTCCTTCTTTTGTATTCTTTGCAAAACTGTGTCTGTTCCTCATGTTTTGCTTCCCCTGGTATTAATCTCAGATGATAGACCTACAGTGGATTCGGAAAGAATTCAGACCCCTTCACTTTCTGCACACTTTGTGTTTAGATTTAATTTTAAATGGATAAAATTGACATTTTTTCCCACCAGTTTACACTCAATAGCCCATAATGACAAGTGAAATATATTAAAAATGAAAAACTGAAATCTCTCACTGACATAAGTATTCAGATCCTTTGCTGTGGAACTTCATATTGTGGTCTGGTGCACCTTGTTGGCTTTAGGTATCCTTGAGATATGTCTAGAACCTGATTGGAGTCCACCTGTGTCAAACAGAATTGATTGGACATAGTTTAGAAAGGCACACACCTGTGTATATAAGTATCATAATTCACATCTCAAATCAGGACAAAAGCCAAGCCACAGAGTCCTAGGGGCTCTCTTATGGTGAGATACAGGGTCACGGTGAGGATCAGGGTCAGGGTGTAAACCTATTTCCATGAGTGAGTGTTCAAAGGAGCACAGCAGCCTAAATAATCGTGAAATGGAAATAGTTTGGAATCACCAGGGGCCTGATGCATAATGCTGTGTGTAGAATTCACACAACAACATGGCGTACATACAAAGCGTAAATGTGCATACACACAAAAAAATCCAGATCCATAAATCTGTGTGTGCGCCAACTTCCACGTTCTTCTGCTACATAAATCCCGGTCAGCATGAAAAGTAACGCACGTGCAAGCACCTGCTGCCACTCCCCAACTCCTCCTAGAATTATGCCTCTTTGAATATGCAAATCAATATAAATAGCTCTTAAGCTCAGCATTCTGTGAAAGACAATGGCAAAACCACAGGGGAAAATAGAAGAATTTTAGCGAATACCAAGTGGAAGCAAGGGAAAACATATTATTTGTTGGTTTAAACAGTTGTATAAACAACAAAAGGAAGCTGATCAAGTGACATAGAGTGTTGGAGAAACTCGAAAGCTCAAGTTCACAAAGTCGCACAGTGCCCGAAATAAAAAAGAAGTTGTCAGATATTAAAGTCGCCGTGAAAAGGCAATTCGTAGCCCACCGTCTGAGTGTCATATGAAAGCTTATTAGGTACAGAGAAAAAAAAAATAGGCACACAATGAAAAAATAAGCTTGAAATGTCATCTTTAACCCTTTAACCGCCAACTCCCTAAATATTCCCCACGCCAGGCGAAATCTGAACAATTTTCGTTTTTTTACTTTTTTACATTTTTTTTACATTTTTTACATTTATTCAAGCAGTATTGACCACTAAATGTTGTGCAAGTTGCCAGTGTATACACGAAATCTATAAATGTAACCTGAATTCTCAGCTAAGCAAAACATCTTGATACCAAACCGTGCCCTTTTCAATGGTAGATACTGTCGAAACTGTAAGCGGCCCTTCCACGACAATAAACTTTCATCAACTGCAACTGACGGTCCTGGCATGTAGGGCAACTGAAATGCTTCAAATAAATGATCAATCAAAGGACGTAGCTTGAACAAGTGGTCGCGGTTTGGATCTTTCTTATCTGGCTCGTTTCTGTTGTCATTCAAATGAAAGAATTTCAGCAGCAAAGAGAATCGGTTACGTGTCATGACAGCTGCAAAAATAGGTGTTGCATACATAGGATCTGTAGACCAGTACATCTCAATATCTGGTTTTCTGATTATTCCCATCAACATCAAAATCCCAATGAATTTTTTCATTTCGTTTTCATCAGTGTCAAACCAAGCACAAACACGGGAATGTGGAGGTAAATTGGGATTTTTCTCAATAAACTGTGCTGCATACAGATTTGTCTGATGAACAAAATGTCTGACACAAACAGCTCATAAAACTGCTCAGCAGTGTAATTGTTTACATCAACAATAAAGCCACACGTTCCCTCAAACGAATGCAGAAAAGGTAGTTCACCACGGGCAGCAGCCCAGCTGAGATGCTGGGGATACACCCACTCAGCGCCGTCATCCGATGCGTCTTCATTCACAGTATCATGCAGCGCACGTTGCTGCTCATCACTGTAGCTAAAATCTTCTTCAGAACTGCTACAATCATGATCAGAACTGTCCAAAATCGCCTGCAAAGCCTCACTTGAAGTCAGTTTACATTTCGCCATATTCACAGCTGTTACATGCGAATCACGTCACATGACCGGCCAAAACAACCACAGACCTGTCGAAATACAACGTAGTAATAATACCCACGCCAAACCGTCAGTTATACTACTTGCCAGGCATTCATATAACCACAGGCAAATGTGCCGGATAATTCCGGCAGTATGGCGTTAGCAATAAAACAACGGTGCCGGATATATCCGGCAGAGGGCGGTTAAGGGGTTAATCTCGAAATTTCCACTTTAATCACAAAGTTTATTTTGTCATTAAAGTAAAATATCATAAACTTAATCTTAAAATGTTTAATTTACTAGTTTCTCAAATGCCATCGTTAACTAAAGTAGCACGTTAAATGCTTTGTTTTGTATGTGTTCTTCTATGTGCTCTATGTGTGTGAATCACTATGTGCTTCTTAAACAGGCTTTCTCTTCATCTGACAAGACACAGAATCCATTACATTCGTGATATTACAGCTCTCTGAATAATTAAAATACTGAGATGTATACTTGATATCATTTTCATGATGATAGGAGTTAAAGCATGTTATTAAACATGGGAATACGGTGGCGCAGTGATAGTGACAAACTGGTGCCTCGTCCAGAGATGGTGCCTGCCTCCCGCAAAATGTTTGCTGCGCCGTGTGCGACCTTTGATGAAATAATTTATTGTAGCAGTACTGTCTCTTTCAAACGTACTAATCATCACCTGACCTTTGTTTTCTTTCTCCAAGTAACCGATCACCACACAATCAGCTCTGTAATAGATGGTAAGCCATCTGTAAGCTTAGAATGCAGATTCTTCAAAACTTTTAAGGAACATTGAAATATTTTCATAGTACATGTTTAATTATTCTATCCATCTGTCCTTCCAGTGTCGCACCAGTCCCAGCAAGAATACAGCGCGAGGCAGAAACAATCCCTGAACGGGACACCAGCTCGTCGCTAGCGCTGAGACAATGTGTCCTCACATGTTTAATTATTAAAATAGAGATTATTTAAATGATGTTAACATTTTATCTGTATAATGTAATAAACATATTTTGCTGCATTTCATCTTAAAAATGATATCATCATCATATATAAATACGTGCTTTATAAAGTGGCTCAGGTTGTGCAATGTTATAACTGTATCACAAGTTTACAGTGAGGTAATTGTACTTATAAGTACAAAGCGTTCTACAAGGAGCACTTGATGGACTGATTGATTGAGTTTATAGTTCTTGGGATGAAACTGTTTCTGAACCGCGAGGTCCATACAGGAAAGGCTCTGAAGTGTTTGCCGTATGGGAGCAGTTCAATTAGACAGCATGGCTGAGGCAGTGCGTGCTAGATGCTGTATACCAATAATCATCTTTCCGATCAGCTGCTGTAGAGCTGTGATTCCACACTCAGATACAGTGATATAAATAATAAAAGATGGTCCGCTGTGGAAATCCCTAATGGGAGCAGCTGAAAGAAGAAGACGGCACAGTGAGAGTAACAACGCTAAAGCAGCTATGGCATTTGAAATAGTTTGGCCATTTCATGGACCATTACATTGTTACAGGTTAACTACAAATAGATGCCTTAAACTAATAAACAATATGCAGTTAATTTCAGTGTATATGATAAAGCCGCGTCAGGGATATGGATCTAAAAAAGAAAGGGAAACCACACTGGAACAAATGTACTGATTTGATGCTGGGTGCTGCCAGTTTGCAAAACTAAGCGGAGAACTTGCGTATGCCAGGGATTGAGCTAGCGTGAAAATGTGCATGGCTTTATGCCAAGTTTAGTTTTTATACATCGCGAGTGTACGCAACATTTTTGTACGTATGCACCATTTATACATGAGGCCCCAGGACTCTAGTTAGAGCTGACCAACCAGCAAAACCGTGGAAGAAGACAAGAATTGCCTTAGTCAGGGAGGTGAAAAACCCAGTGGTCACTGTAACAAAGTTATAGAAGTCTTTTGCTTTGAAAGGAGCATCTGTCAGAAGGACGACCATTTCAGCAACACTTCCTTATTCAGGTGTTTATGGTACAGTGGCTCTGAGAGCACAAGGAAAAAGATTCTATGATATGATGAGACAAAACTTGAACTCTTTTGGCAAAACTCCAAGCACAACGTATGGTGAAGACCAGGCACTGCTCATTGTGCACATAATACCACCCTTACAGTAAAGCATGGTGGTGGCAGGACAGGGGGGCTGGTCAGAAATGAGGGAAGGATGAATGTAGCCAAATGCAGAGAAACCCTTGAAGAAAATCGGTTCAGAGTGAATGTGACCTTTGACTGACAGAAAGGTTCACCTTTCACCACGACAGTAACCAGAAACACACAGCGGGGACAACGCTGAAATTACTTTGTGAAAAGTCTCTGACTGTGCTTTAGTGGAGCCACCCCATACTTAAACCCCCAAAGAATATCTGTGGAGAGACCTGAAGAAGGCAGTTTACAGATGCTTCCCATACTATCTAAAGGAGCTTGAGAGGATCTGCCAGGATGAATGGGATAAACTGCTTAAATGCAGGTGTGCAAAGCTTGTAGCAAGAAGACTCAAAGCTGTTATTGCTGCCAAAAGAGCTTCTACAAAGTACTGAATTAAGGGTCAAAATACATGAAAGAGATTTCAAGTTTTGATTTTTAATAAATCTGTAAGCTTTTTTGAAAGCATATTTTCACTTTATAATTATGGGGTATTAAGTATAAATTGATAGGTAAAGATTACTAATTTTTCAATTCAAAATTAAATTTATAACACAAAATAAAGTGTGCAGAAAGTGTAGGGGTCCTGAATACTTTCTGAATTCGCTGTATAAAGACAAGGCTTTTATTTCCTTTCATATTTTTTCTAGACCTATTCCTTTTGGCTAATTATACTTTGGCATTTTTGACTTCCTGCCTCTTTTTCTATGTTGATTTTTTCATTTTGCCTAATGATGAGCCATTTTGTATTATTTGTAAGCATAAAGTTCATAAAAATAACTTAAAAAAACTTAAAATAAGTGTTTTATATCTAAACATGTATGACAAGACAAAAGTGATAAACTGAATATAAAGTGAATGTGATACACTACATTGAATTTGTAGTTGAATGTGGCTATTACTCAAAAAGTTCTTATTGGGGTGTGTTGCTATTACACAGCAAACTTAAATTTTCAAATTTCTTATTTGCATTGGTGATGGACAGGTTGATGGACGAGATTAGACAGGAGTCCCCGTGGACTATAATGTTTGCTGATGACACTGTGATCTATAGCAAGAGTAGGCAACAGGTTGAGGAGACCCTGGAGAGGTGGAGATATGCTCTAGAGATGAGAGGAATGAAGGTCAGTAGGAACAAGACAGAATATATGTGTGTAAATGAGAAGGAGGTCAGTGGAATGGTGAGGATCCAGGGAGTAGAGTTGGCGAAGGTGGATGAGTTTAAATATTTAGTATCAACAGTACAGAGTAACAGAGGATGTTGAAGAGAGGTGAAAAAGAGGGTGTAGGCAGGGTGGAATGAGTGGAGAAGACTGTCAGGAGTAATTTGTGACATACTAAGTTCAGAAAGAGTGAAAGGGAAGGTCTACAGGATGGTAATGAGACCAGCTATGTTATATGGGTTGGAGACGGTGGCACTGACCAGAAAGCAGGAGACAGATGCTGAGATTTGCATTGGGTGTGACGAGGATGGGTAGGGTTAGAAATTAGTACATTAGAGAGTCAGCTCAGGTTGGATGGTTTGGAGACAAAGTCAGAGAAGCAAGTTTGTGTTGGTCTGGTCATGTGCAGAGGAGAGATGCTGGGTATATTAGGAAAAGGATGCTAAGTATAGACCATCCAGGCAAGAGGAAAAGAGGAAGGCCTAAGAGAAGGTTTATTGATGTGGTAAGAGAGGACATGCAGGTGATGGGTGTAATAGAACAACATACAGAAGACAGCAAGATTTGGAAAAAGATGATCCGCTGTGGGGAGCAGTCAAAACTAACGGGAGCAGTCAAAACAAGAAGAAGAAGAAGTGTTTGCTTTAAATGAATACATATGTTGACATATGATACATGATGCAATGTAAATAATGCACACCAAGCAGAAGTAAGTTAGCATGTAGAACACTTGTAGTATCTGATTGAAATGGAGGTCCTGGACATGCATAGTTACTGGCACAGTAAACTAAAGGAATATATTTTTCTTTTTACTTATTTTTACCCCATGGGCAACATCTGACTCAAAAACATACTCTACAAAGCAGAACTGACAAATGTAGTATCTAATTGATATGAAGCTACCAGACATTTTTATTCACCTACCCAGTAAAACTGTTGCATAAAGGAATAGATCATTTTGTTGGATTTCATAATATCTTATTTATCTCTCTATTATAAAAGAAAATCTTGAGACAAGAGATCTTTTCAAGTCCCGCCCTCCTCTCAACGATTTCAGGTTAATGGCCCTTTCTGCAGCCCTCTCACCTCTCATTCGTGTGAATGTTTTTGTTAGACACAGTTCCGGTACTCTCAGTTCTTATATATTTTTACGTTTTCTTCACTTTAAGTTCCCAATAAAAGAAGACATTATGTCCAAATCATCCTGAAGGGTTATCAACAGAAGAAATGAGTACATGGGCAATCCTAGAACCGAGAAATGATGAAGTCAAACAAATTAACACGAAAATTGTCGAAAGATGACACAGCAATGACATGTAAAATTTTAACAGGCGACAAGAAAGGTAATGTAGTACATCTTCTGTGGATAACATTAGACACCAAAGGAGATCTTGATATGCCATTCGTATTAAAACATGTACAGTTTCCTGTTACAATAACTTTTGCTATGACAATTAACAAATCACAGGGACAAACATTAGAAAAAGACGCATTATTTATTAGAGAGAAATAAGCGATATTCATTCAGTTATACGTTGCGTTGTCACGATGTAAGTCCAAACACGGAATCAAAATTCAATGCGATATTGACAAAAAGTTAATTAAAAAAATTGTTTTTACTGAAGTTTTACAGTAAAAGTGCAAGTTTAAAAACTATTTGCATGTTAATTTCAAAGTCAAATAGAACGAAAACATATAATGCAATAAATACCTTTAACGGAACATGAAACATAATTTTCTTTCAATATATCACGTTTGACTATTTTTTACTATGGTTTATTACTCACTGTAATGTAAAATAGTTCGGTCTATTATGCATATGTAACAATTCCCATGAAAATAGCAATCTGTTTAAATTGTACATCCGCATCCCCATACATGATTGGCGGGGGTTGGCAAGTGAAACCCCCTAGTATCTAAGCAAAGAAAACAGATCTAATTGGCATAGAATCACCATTCTAATTAGAATGTCATACAACAATGTCTCCAAGTGAACAGGCTGCCCCAAATCAAGTGTTTTTTTTACATTTTTCAATGGGGAGAAAAATAAGCTTGGGCAGAGATACAATTTTTTGTGATATTTTCCAGAATGTTTGTTCATTTTTTCTTATTATTATTCTTCATATTATTAATATTATTATTATTTTTCTCTGCAAAAATGTATAATAAGCTTATTTGCGCTAAAGGATTACTCTTTTTGTAAAGATATTGCAGAGTTTGTTCAATGGACGGGAAAGATTAAGACTTTGTACATAATGGTACTGTTTTATTGCCAAACATTTGTGTGGTCATGAAAGCAGCTTTGGGCTCATGTGCCTTTCATAAACTGGCAAGCCAATTCCATACCCAACATCACAGTTGCATGTTTGTCTTCACCATCTGGTGCCATCGGTTATTTAACTCTCTGAGTTCTTTAGGCTGCCTTGACTTGTCCAGTCTGGAGAGTAATGATATACCAAAGGACTGAAGCTAATAAAATCAATAAAATGTACTTAATAAGATTATTGGATGTTGTACATTAGATCTGCACATTTGGTTTAGATTAGGACAACTATTAACACTTTAGTTCAGATACTTCACAAATGCATCTATCATTCATATTCAGTTACTGCTATGTAACAGGACCCTAAGTAAAGCTTCTTTTGGTCTTCGTAACACTTAAAAAACATCAATAGTGTGGTTATTCTTCTCTGCATTACTGCCTATTAAAACAACTTTGCTTTGGAATGATCAGAGTTGATTTCGCCAGGAATATTTCTTTTGCTATTAAATATTCTTCATATTGACAAGTAATTTTACTAGTGCATCACAAGCTCTTAATATGCCCCACTTTGCATATAGATGAATAACTACTTTAGTGATTCTTCATACATGTTAAGATCAAAAGGAGCCTTTGTTAAGGTCTGGTTCCATAAAAGTATGTGAGTAAATAGCACCTAAACTTAACAGCACCTAACCTTAACTGTTACCAGACAACATAGTTCAATTAAATGGAAGGTGATAGTTTTATTAAGCAAATCTAATAATTTATTATGCTCAATAAATCCTCGTAATAACAAGATATGACAATGTTAGAGGCATACATTTGCTTTAAAACCACTTAATTCTATTAAATAAAAATATATGTTCTTAATTTGATTTTTAAACATGTTAAAGGTTATTTCTATGCTGAAAATGAAAGAACATAAGAGACGGAACATATTGACTGTTTAACCTTCATCGGGTATGTCAGTATTTTTAATTAGGTTAATTTTAAAAATTATTGTGTTTAGTGTAAGATTTCTAGTTTTATCTGCGGAAAAAAAGAGTTCAACTTTCAGTCAAATTTACAAAGCTTTCCAAAAGTTTAGATTGAGAAGTCAGCATCTTTCTGTTTCTCACTAACCTGACCACATACTCATTTGCCACATTCTTTTAAATGCAGAGGTCTGTTTCTGTAGAAGAGCATATAAAATACCAAAAAGCCTACACACATTTCTGGTGTTGGATGTGCAGTGAACATTAACCAGAAATAAGAAGATACACCAATGATTTCTCTGGCTTTTCAGTATGTACACTTTATAAATAAAGGTGCCAGAGTGGTTCTTCAGAACGATACCATAGGGAAAACCTTTTTGGTTCCCAAAAGACCCATCCAAATGAAGATTCCAGAAATAACCTTTATTTATTTAGATCAGTAACAGGCTCCATAGATTAAATAACTATAGGTAGTTTGTAACAGATTTGTGAAACACCAATAAGTCATGATTTTAAAATGACTCTTGCTGTATATGTAAAGTAACACAGGCTAATTTCAGGTTTTCTTAATCTGTTAGGGGCCTGCTAGGTAGCACACCATACATTAAAGATTTCAGGTTTTTTTTATACATAAGAGGAAGTTTTTCAAAGCAAGAACCAACTTCATATGCAAAGATTCCTTCCCAGAATGAAATGGTGCTTCTTCATGGTGCGAAGAACCACACAACCCAGTAAAGAAACATTAAGTGGCATTAAAGAACCAGTTTTTCTATGAGTGTGGCCCATCCTAGAAACCAATGATGCAGAGTAGTGATTCCATGCATTTGCTGTGCCCTATTTCTACCACTGGGTGGGCTTGAGGTTCTACTTCAGAGTCCAATTCCCCTTAGTAAATTCAAGTTTTTACAACTGGTACAGTGTGCTAGCATACAATTGTTTCTTTGGTGGCTGTTATGATGCAGAACAATTAAATGTGTTCAGCTTTATTTAAAGCACTATTTTCCTCATGAATTGACTTGTATGGATCATATGTTGTTCCCTATTGCCACCCCACTAATCTCCAGAAATAGATACATTCCAATTTGTATAAACCACTCAGTGTAAAATCTCCTCAGCTTTTAGGTCCTTATTAAGTCCAAGTGTTCATTAATGAATCAAGTCTGCTCCAAAAAACAGTCATTGAGCTGCAACAAAATATACATTCTGTAAGTAGCATGCAAACATGGTTTATTTGCAGCCTGACCAAATATTAAAATGAGCCAACATACAAAATGTAAGTTATCAACATCCTAGAAATAACTTCCCTCTTTACATGTTGTACAATCAAAAGTTTACAGAAGATGAAAAACATCCAGTAAGCAACAGTTCTGCAAGCAGCACCTTTTTATTGAAAAAGGTCAGAGGAGAATAGCCAGAATCGTTCAAGCTAACAGAAAGTCCAAATTGCCAAATGGCAGTCTTTACAGCGGTGTGTAAAAGGGTATGTATGAATCCACATCACATTGATCCTTTGAAGCAGGCAGATACACTACAACTGTAGAAATCTACACCAGGTTCCACTCATTTCAGCTAAAAACAGGAAGAAAAGGCTGTAGTGGACATAGGATTAGCAAAACTGATAACTGGGAGTTATAATAATGTCACCTGTCTAATAAAGCTTTGTTTCTGCTGTGACTTGCAATGAAAAGGTCAACATTTACCATAAACAGCAAAAACAATAAAGGCTGGTAGCAGTAGTATAATGATTTGGCAATTATTTTCTTGCCACACTCATAAGCTACCCCAAAATGGCTTTCCAATTGAGTGTCTCAGAGTTAGGAAAAACATTAAGGTCAGTTACCTTATTTGATAAACAATGTCAGATATTAATCCTGTTGATTGGAGGGTTCAGAGGCTTCCTCGTGTGTTGTTTCTATTCTTGTACCTGAGATCCTGCAACTGATTTTTTTTTCTTCCATTAAGCATTATGTAATATTGCCATTGTTCATCAAGTTCATAGAAATAAACAATTTCTTACTTATAGAGCCTACTAAATGATTTGATAGGTTAAGTTGAGACAACAATTGGGTGTTTCAAGGCACAAACACTCAACATAAAGAACATCAACTCCCCACTTAATTTTTTGGAATTTACTGCAAACTATGGGATAGGATGATATATGAAAATGTGTTTAATTAAACAGTTCTAAATCTTGTGGGTCTGTAGTGCCATGCTAAAGCAATAGCTTCTTCTCTCTGAGTTTCTAGTTCTCCAACAAAGAATACAAAAAGTCGAGTCTTGTTCCTTAGAAATTATCTTCAGGCAGTTGAAATGACCTCTTTACTGTCCATGTGCACTAATTCAGTCCTGCTCAGATACACTACATGGCCAAATGTCTGTGGATATGCCTCTAAATTATTGATTTCAAGTGTTTCAGCCTCAACCATTTTTAACAGGTATATAAAATCAAGCACATGGCCATGCAATATCCTTTGAGAAACATTGGCAGTAGAATGGGCCACATTGAAGAGCTCGTTGACTTTAAACATACCATAGGATGCCACCTATAACACAAGACGGTATTTGAAATTTCAGCTCTAATAGACAAATCTGGGTTTGGTAGATGTGAAGAGAATGATACCTTCTGGATTGTATAGTGTCTACTGTAAAGATTGGTGGTGGAGGGATTATGGTTGTGGACTATTTTTCAGGGTGTGGGCTGGCACTCCTTCTAGTAAAGTGTACTGTTAATGCTACTACACCCAAAACATTTCAGACAATTTTGCACTTCCAACTTTGTGGGAACAGTTTTGGAAAGGTCCTTTTCAGTTCCAGCATGATGGCACCCCTGTGCACAAAGCCAAGTCCATAAAGACTTGGTTTGATAGGTTTGGTGTGAGGGAAGCTGAGAAGCATGCACAGAGCCCTGACTGTAACCCTATTGAACACCTTTTTTTCTTGACCTCCCAAATGCTCTTTAGCCATTATGAGCATAGATACCCATAGATACACTCTAAAATCTTTTGGAAAGCCTTCCCAGAATAGCGGAGGCTGTTACAGCTGCAAATGGGGATAACTCCATATTAATGCCCATGGTTTTGGAACGAGATCTCCATCAATCTCATATAGGTGTAACTATTCGAGCACATTGTGTATATAGACAGTGGATGAATAACAATGTTGAGCTTTTATAAACAGAAATGCTTGCGGTTCTTTTATATTGCCATCTCAAAAGTTCAATAATACCCTGATTATTCTATATCATCTTGTTAAAGTTTTCCTTTCTGTAGAATTTCCTGATTCCATGCATGACCAAGAGAACCCTGTCACTGCTGTTATGACAATAGACACTGAAAGAATAGGACATTATGATACACACATCTTTTGGAATTCTCCATCCCATTTTCTGTTCTTCATCTATGTTTGGTCTAGACTCTATTCTATTTGTTTATTAAATTCCTGTTTTTTGGCAAGGTCCAGGGATAACTCTTTTGCCCCAAAAGAAAAATCACCATAGTATCTTTGATTGAAAAGAAGACCTAAAGTTAATATTTTGCTTATGTAATACAATACGTACATGTGCTAAAGCCAATGAAATGTAAGTTAAATCTTTAATATATTCACTGGTAAATCACTAATGCACAACTTTACATGCAATGAATACAATGTACTTTATTTATTGAGATTTGATTGTCTCAAACATATATTACTTATACAAAGTGTTATTAAACTTTAAAGTAAACAATCTAAAAAACACTCTTTTTTTTGCAAAAAATAATGGCCACTCATTATAATTATGAAATACAATCCTCTTGTGAAAATTAAAATAGATCTACTACTACTATGTTTTCTATTACCATTACGACTACTACTACTACATCCACTCTAAATCAACAGTACCGGGCTGTATAGGGAATATAAATGTTAATTCATCCAACCATCATGGACCTCCTGAAACTCATCCATGGACCCCCTAGGGATAAGTGTCCACAGACCTCAGTTTAAGAACCCCTGTCCTAGAGCATTCTACCAATGAAATGTCCATATAGGAATTTCTTAGAAGAGAGATGCTTCACCTTTCAAATTTAGGTTGTTGATCACTGGCACACCACAGATATACTGGTATTATACTGAAATGGTCACAAAACCTGAGAGGCAGCATTTGTGAATGCAGTGATGTAATGCTTAACTAAACATTTACTAAAATTGTGGAAAGCATTCAAAAGGCTTTTAAATAAGCATATTAGGGATTATATATATATATATATATATATATATATATATATATATATATATATATATATATATATATATACAGTCATATGAAAAAGTTTGGGAACCCCTCTTAATTCTTTGGATTTTTGTTTATCATTGGCTGAGCTTTCAAAGTAGCAACTTCCTTTTAATATATGACATGCCTTATGGAAACAGTAGTATTCAAATCATCCCATAGATTTTCGATGATATTCAAGTCAGGGGACTGTGACTGTGATTTATTGTATTGATTATTGTGTATTATTGAGTATTGTGGAGGTGGAGGTGCTTTGTGCACATTATTGTAATAATTAAATTCATTACTGGGACTTATTTTATCTGGTGTTTGGATGTGTTGTCTGTGGGTTTTACGGGGCAACAGCGACCCCTAGTATCACAGTGGCATAGTCCGCAGGATTTTCTGGCCATCTGTTTGGCAGAAAACCTGAGGAAAAATATTCTGTGCACACAACCCGCAGGACAGCGTCATAACATGCAGGCACCCGCCAAACCTATTCGCCAGTCCACCATGGGGGAGAAAAAGACAAAGCAGACTGGCAACACAAGTGGAAGTGAAGCGCTCAATGTTACCTGTGCTCAGAATGAGCCACGAAGCAGCTACACACATCGGGAAAACCTTGCGGAGGATAGCTTCTAAGACGAGGTATGTGCCGGGGAAAGAATTGAGAACACTTTTAAAATAATGCACTTTGTCCATTGCTAATACCACGTAGAAGATCATCCGGAGGTTCTGCGGGAGGCAGAAAATAATCCTGAAGATGGTAGCACGCTTACACAGGATTGTACAAGCGATGAGGACTTCCACCTGTAGTTTGCCGACAAGGGACACGTGACCTACCCCGAGGTATTCTGGGAAGGGGAAGGTCCACGTCCTGCTGTGTTCTACTTAGCCCCTGAAATGACGGACTTGGACTTTCCGAAGAGGAAGGGGGAGGCGAGCGAGGCATCGCTCACCCCACATAAAGGTAAGGGGGTCCGAGAAATGACTGATTGGTCTGTCGATAAATTAAAACAGGCGGATCACAGTCGGCCGATGACGGCACCGTGGACCCCTATAGGGAAAAACTCCAAATCCCAGCCGCCATTGCGAAACCCAACAGAGCACGTGCCAGAAATGGGTGTGCTCATTGGCTCATGGCCGGGAGGAAGGGCTGATGATGGCTCGAGCCCACCTTCGGCCAATTTAGCTAATAATATGAATGTACGGGAACTGGAAAAACTACTCCAGCCCGTACAAATGTTTTTACAGGTGGTGAAGACAATTAAGAAGATCGTGGAGGAGCTGGGAGCAGCGGCTGAAGCACCTTTTAAAAGGGGGGAAGAGCACCTGCTGCGATTTGGTCGGGAGCCTCCAGAAATGGTTAATGCAGCGGTACAGGTAAGGGTTACCAGTACCGTAAAGGAAAGAGGGACGCAGAGTGAAACGGGCCAGCGATTAATTAGTAGCGGGTGCCAAGTAACCTCAAGCCCTACAAAAGAGTCTGGAATGATGACCGAGTGTCTGGTGGAAGGATCAAACAAGTCGGAGCAGCAGGATAGTGCTGCCTCCCGGAGCAAAGCGATCCTAAAGACATCGGAGTCGGTCATTCATAAATCTAAAGGGGTTCAAAGAGCTAAGGGACTCTCTCTTACACATAGAGAGACTCAGACGGTAAGAAAACCCCAGATTAAAAAGGAGATCCCGGAAGAGAAACGGGGATCTCCTGATAATATAGAGCGTGGAGCTGTGAGCTCATGTGCTGCGGATGACCCCTCCTTAGCGGTGAAAAGGGCAGAGCAAGGGTTTCCAAACTGTTTTCAGTCTCGCAGGGGGACACTAGCAGGGGGAAGGCAGCTGTGGTACGAATGCCGCCGGCCGAGCCATATGTGGCGAAATTGTCCATGGATAACCAGGGAGAAAGTAAAGTGTTTATACAATGTCTCCCCTTGGTTCTCCCGTGATCATTTTTCAGGACAAAGCCAAGGACAGGCCACAGCCAGAGGCTCCTCCTGGAGGAAGACGACCCTTGCAGGGCTGGACGCTATGCCCCACTGCGCTTCGCTAAGGGGGAAGGAACTGTGAGAGATGGCCGGCAGCTTATCCTGGCCAATACATCCACACCACTAGATGGAGTCCTCCCTGCAACATGGATGTGCCCCGAATTCTCGCAGGGCATCATGGACAATGGAGTTCAGCTTCACAGCCCTTCTGGATACTGTGAGGGCCGCTGCAGGGAGACACGAAAATTGTTTCTATTATAACCCAGAAGTACTCCCAAGTCATGGGGACGGAAGAACAGAAGTACTTCCGGGCTAAAGAAAAATATAAATCTTCATCTGACCCGGAAGTTCCATTGGATCACGTGGGCTGAAGGACAGGAGCGCTTCCGGGTCAAGGACTAATTAAAGGACTGTGGTAAACCCAGCAAGCTGAGCCGGAGTTGGGAGGAAGTGTGACAGAGCTGCTGGGTGGAGAGGAGGATTTATTGTATTGATTATTGTGTATTATTGAGTATTGTGGAGGTGGAGGTGCTTTGTGCACATTATTGTAATAATTTAATTCATTTCTGGGACTTTTTACCTGGTGTTTGGACATGTTTTCTGTGGGTTTTATGGGGCAACAGCAACCCCTGGTGTCACAATATATACACTAGGGGACTTTGCCTCCTGCTTGCTTCGCTTGCCAACCCCTCCCCCCACCCCCCCCCCCCCCCCCCGCCAGTGCTACACGCCATTGTGAAGAGGGGGGCCGAATGCACCCAAAGGAGACGTGGCCGCTCTTCCGAAACCCCTCTTAAATGGTGATACAATGGGAAACATATAACAGTTGTTTTTTTAACCTCCTCTTTGTTAGATCAGCTGCTGGCTTTCTGCTGCTGCTGTGCTGTGTGATCTACATTTCATGCGGCGCTTCAGACGTTTAAAAGCCTGTACAGCACCTGTTCTTTTGTCTTACTGCCTTGTCTCTCTTGTCCCCTAGACAGCCTCAAACACTATGCAACCTCTTTTCGCTGTTCCGTTATTTCACCGAGTAATATTTTTCATTTGTTTGCGCTAATGTGATCTTTACTCTAATTTTTTTGAGACTTTCAAATTTTCCTATTTCCATTATCTCTAACCTGCTCTGCATGTGTATCACGGGACTTGCTTCCAAAGATTGTAAGTATGACGTGACTTGTCCATCTCGTGGGACGTGAAAGTGTCTCTCTGTCTCTCTTCAAAACATCTCTCTTCCAAAGATCACGTCTTGTTGTAAGATTTTTTTTATAATATACTAGGGGGTTGTGCCTCCTACTCGCTTCACTCGCCCACCCCACAACCCCCACCCCCGGGGGTGCGCTTCATGCTAGCCGCTTCTGCTGCTTGCTTTGTGAAGGGGGGGGGCTGAACTCACACTAAGGAGAGATGGATAGATCAGCTGCTGGCTGTCTGCTAGCTGCTACCGAGCTGTGTGATCTGCATGTCACGCTGTGCAATGATCATTTAAAAACCTGTACAGCAACTGCTGCTGCCGTGATGCGTGATCTGCATGTTGCGCTGTGCGATGATCATTTAAAAGCCTGTACAGCAGCTGTCCTTTTGCCTCACTTCCTTGTCTCGTGGGACGTTAAAGTGTCTCCGTTGTTTATAAGTAGGGCATGACATGCAAGAAGTGTCACAGGACTTCAAAGTGTCTCCCCGAGATGATCACGTCTCAACCCCAAATTTTTTATATTTTATATATACTAGGGGGCTCTGCCCCCTGCTCGCTTCGCTCGCCAACCCCTGTGTTTGGTTAATCCATCCATCCATCATCCAACCCGCTATATCCTAACTACAGGGTCACGGGGGTCTGCTGGAGCCAATCTAAGCCAACACAGGGTGCAAGGCAGGAAACAAACCCCGGGCAGGGAGCCAGCCCACCAGAGGGCACGCACACACACACACACCAAGCATACACTAGGGACAATTTAGAATCACCAACCCACCCAACCTGCATGTCTTTGGACTGTGGGAAGAACCCGGAGCACCCGGAGGAAAGCCACGCAGGCACAGGGAGAACATGTAAACTCCACGCAGGGAGGACCCAGGAAGCGAACCCAAGTCTCTTAACTGCGAGGCAGCAGTGCTACCCACTGCGCCACCGTTTTGCTGTTTGGTTAATCAGATATGCAATTTTAAAAGCTTTTTTTTTCTTTGGAATTGTTTCAATTTCATTAGTTGCACTTTTACTTTAAAGGTTTATTAAAAACAATATTTGGAATTACCTTTTCTTCAAGATCGCATAGAATTTTGAATCCGTTTTTGGAGACACATTGTGACAACGCAATGTATAACTGACCATGAGTGAATATTGTTTCTGCTTCTCTAATAAATAATCCGACTTTTTCTAATGATTGTCCCTGTGATTTGTTAATTGTCATAGCAAAAGCTATTCTCACGGTAAACTGTAAATATTTTAATACAAATGGCATATCACGATCTCCTTTGGTGTCTAATGTTATTCGCGGAATATATACATCACCTTTCTTGTCGCCTGTTAAAATTTACATTGCTTCTCCGTCATCATAAATATACAGTACACCTGACCAAATTGTGTATTCTTTGAAATTAAACTTGTCATTGCTTTAACTGTTGTGGGACCACAGATTCTCATAGCGTATGGTCCATTATTGTGTAAATCCACGTTTTATGCATTGAATGATGCGAAGGCGAAAAGTCTTTGTTTTCTACTCTTCGCCTTTCATTTCAGACCTCGATTTGTCCTGCTATTTTTTCAATTACACCTGGTTCTGATGATTAATTACCTTTTGTTTGCGCTAATGCGATCTTTACTATCTTTTTTTTGATACTGTAGCGACTGATGTAATAAAGTGTCACAAAAGTTTTACTTGAACAATTGCAGACTTTGTATTCCCAAACACAACTGTCTAGCACCCCCTCCACCCCCCTCTTCCTCCGGGTCTCACCTCCCCCTTACCGCATCAATCAGTACTCCGCTATCAGTCTTCCGTGCTGTACTCCACCCCCCTCAATCGGACCTATCAGTCACTTAAAACAAAAAAGGTTTCATCCTGGCTGGGATGCTACAATACTTTCGAATTGTACTGCTTTCATATTCTGTACCTTTCTCTGCATGTGTAGCGTGCCATTGTTTGTTTGAGCCTTTCGAATTCCACTGCTTTCATAATCACTTATCTGCCTTTTTTCTCTCCAACGCTTTTGGGTCTCTTTTCTCCACGCTGCTCTTTCTTCTTTGTGTTGTTTCATCTAGAACATATTGCCCTTATACGCTTTATATGTGCTGAGAGCACATGATCTGTGCATGCTTTACAATTTAAAGAGATTGTTATTTTCATGGGAATTGTTACATATGCATTATTTTCACTTTTACGTTAAAAACTTTTGTAAAAACAATACTTGTCCTTTATTTCCAGCCCTGTGCATGGTTACACCTCTTTCTCACAAGACGTATAACGCTGCTCGCATTGTGACTTGTCGGGTGGTCGGCTGAATGCATGCTAAGGATCAGCTGTCTTTCTGCAGCTGGTGAGTTGCCTGTTCTGCTTGTCGCATGTCGTTGTTTTAAGAGCTGGGAGTACATGATGCTTGTCTGCCAAAAGCAATCCAACAACTGCTTCGTTAGATGTCTGTGGACTTGTTTTAAATGATGGCTCACTGCCTTATCTCGCGTGACATTGTAAAAACAATAATTGCCCTTTATTTCCGGCCCCGCACGTGGTTAAATCTCTTTCTTGCAGGACGTATAACGTATAATGCTGCTCCCATTGTGAAGTGGGGGTATCAGCTGCTGTCGCATTGTGTCTTGCAAGAATCTCATGTTCTGTATCCTGCGAGACGAAAGGGAATGGCCACGGAGTGTCTCTTGGGTCTTTTATTTGTCTTCTGTGATGATCACGTATCGTCTCCTAGTCATTCCATCCCACAGGATTTTCTTTTATAATAGAGAGATATATATACTGCGGTGGGCTGGCGCCCTGCCTGGGGTTTGTTTCCTGCCTTGCTCCCTGTGTTGGCTGGGATTGGCTCCAGCAGACCCCCGTGACCCTGTAGTTAGGATATAACGGGTGGGATAATGGA
Source organism: Erpetoichthys calabaricus (assembly GCF_900747795.2). NCBI lineage: Eukaryota > Metazoa > Chordata > Cladistia > Polypteriformes > Polypteridae > Erpetoichthys > Erpetoichthys calabaricus. The sequence goes on from NC_041396.2 coordinate 118,044,716, forward strand.
TGGATGGAGGGATATATACAGTATATATATATATATATATATATATTGTGGTGGATTGCCGGCTTTCGATTCCGGTTCTCACCCCCAGGCCGCCAGGAGGAGCTCTCCCAACAGCGTGAACGTCCCCCGAGTTCCAGCAGGGCCTCATGGACTATGTAGTTTTTATACGCAGCCCTGCTGGATACCTTGGGGGCCACCAGGAGTCGCTGTAGGAGGACTCGGAGGCTCTTATGTGCCCTATAACCCGGGAGTACATCATGGTCACGTGACAGGAAGATACGATATGCTCCCGGGTTGAAGAAAAGAACTGTTTACCCTGACCCGGAAGGGTTAAGGAATTGTGGACGGATTGGACAGGAACACCTCCGGGTCAGGGTGTATAAAAGGACGATGGGAAATCCCAGACGTTGAGCTGAGCTGGGTGGAAGGGTGGCAACGCGTCTGGGAGTGTGGAGGATTGTGTATTGTTATTTGATTATTGATTTATTACTGAGTATTGTGGAGAGGAGGGTGCTTTGTGCACTATTATTATTATTATTAATAAACCATTATTTGGACTTTTACCTGGTGTCTGACGTCTAGTCTGAGGGTTCAAGGGGTCACAGAGACCTTAATCTGTCACAGTTGGCATAGTCTCGGCAGGATTCTCTGGCCGTCAGATTTGGCAGAGGACCTGAATTTAAATAAATTTTACTGTGGACAGAACCCTGAGAAGACAAAGTCCAGACACGCAGTAACATCACCTGAACCTACCTTCACCACGTCCGATATGGGGAAGAAGAAGGACAAGCAGAGCGACATCGCCAGCGGGAGAGCCACGCACGTAATGGCCGACGCCCGGGAGGAGCTACGGAGCAGCTGCACAACTCGGGAGAAACCTCCATGTACAAACGATCGCTCTAAGGTACGTGCCGGGAATTTAACAAATAATCCATTTGAAATAACTCACTTTGTCCCGTGCATGTACCTCGGAAAAGATCACTTGGAGGCTCCGCGGGAAAGCGGGGATATTCCCGAAGATAGTGACACGCTCCTGTTCGAGCCAATGAGCAGTAAAGGCAACTTCCGCATGTCGACGGTCGGCGAGGAACACGTGATCGACCCTGGTGTGTTCTGGGAACGAGGAGGTCCGCGTCCCGCTGTTTGTGCCTTCGTCTCTGAAGAGACGGACTTGGACTTCCAGAAGGGAATGGGGGAGGCGATCGAAGCACTGCTCACCCCGCAAGAAGGTAAGGAGGACCGAGAAATGGCTGATCGGTCTGCCAACAAATTAAAAAAGACAGACCGCAGTCCGCCGAAGAAGGCAACCCGGTCCTCAGATGAAAAAAACTCCAAATCCCAGAAGCCTCCGCGAAGCCCGTCAGAGCACGTGTCGACAGCGGGCGTGTTCATTGGCTCCCAGCCAGGAGGTTTGGCTAGTGATGGCTTATGCCTGCCTCCGGCTGAATTAAATAACTTTTTTGATGTGCGCGAGCTGGAGAAGTTGCTTCAGCCCGTGCACAGTTTCTTGCAGATTGTGGCATCTATAAAGAAGATCGTTGGAGAGCTGGGAGCTGCGGCTGAAGCGCCGTTAAGAAAGGTAGACGAGTACCTGCGGCGGTTTGGTCAAGAGCGTCCCGTGTTATATGATTTGGCGGTACAAGTAGGAAATACCGGTACCGTATATAATGAAATAGGGACGCAGTATGAAATGGGCCCGCGTTTGATAAGTAGCGGGTGCCAAACCACTGCGAGCCCTACACAAGAGTGTGGGATAAGGACAGAAGGGGCGGAGGAAGCGCCAATCAAACCGGAGCAGTTGGAAGGTACTGTCTCTCGGGGCGATAAGGTGCTGAAGACGCCGCCTCCTTCTAATAAAAAATCAAAGGGTGTTCAGACAGAAAAAGGGCTCTCTTTTACTAATAGAGAGACCCAAACAGTGGATATACCCCAGATTAAAAGGGCGGTTCAGGGAAATAAAATCTGTGCCGTACAGCATAAAGGGACACAGTGTGATCCGGCACCGCGTTTAATTAGTAGCGGGTGTCAAAGCACTGTGAACCCGACAATAGATTGTGGAATGGTGACTGAGTGGTCGGGTGAAGGTCCGATCGAACCGGGACAGCGGTATGAGACGGCTTCCCGGAGCGATACGGACCTCGAGACCCCAACCCGCGTGATGAGGGAGTTGTCGCTCGTTACTGGAGGGGCGGAGGAAGTGCCGATCAAACCGGGGCAGCTGAAAAGTGCTGTTACCCGGGGCGAGGTGGTACTAATGACGCCGCCTCCTATAATGCGTAGAACAACGGGCGTGCAAACAGCAAAGAGGCTCTCTCTTCTCCATAGAGAGCCTGACGCTGTGCACAAGCCCCAGAATAAGCAGGAGATCCACAAACTGAACCACGGGTCTCCTGACAAGACAGAGAGAAGGGCTGAGAGCAGCAAAGTGGCCGTAAAACCCTCCTTGGCGGAGGAAAGGGCGGAGCAAACATTGACGGAGTTCCCGAGATGTTTCTGGTCTCTCAGAGGGGGACAACCAGGAGGACATCATCGGTGTTACAACTGTCGTCGGCCGGGCCACGTGTGGCGAAGTTGTCCCCAGAGGACAGGGGAGCAGTGGGACAGAAGATACACCGTTCCCCCAAGGTTCGCTGGGGAGCCTAGACAACGTAGCCAAGGTCCGGCTAACGCGTCGTCCTGGAGGAGGACGTCCCTCGCGGGGCTGGTCGCTTCGCCCCAGTTGGCTTCGCTAAGGGGGGGAATTGTGGTGGATTGCCAGCTTTCGATTCCGGTTCTCACCCCCAGGCCGCCAGGAGGAGCTCTCCCAACAGCGTGAACGTCCCCCGGGTTCCAGCAGGGCCTCATGGACTATGTAGTTTTTATACGCAGCCCTGCTGGATACCTTGGGGGCCACCAGGAGTCGCTGTAGGAGGACTCGGAGGCTCTTATAACCCGGGAGTACGTCATGGTCACGTGACAGGAAGATATGATGTGCTCCCGGGTTGAAGAAAAGGACTGTTTACCCTGACCCGGAAGGGATAAGGAATTGTAGACGGATTGGACAGGAACACCTCCGAGTCAGGGTGTATAAAAGGACGATGGGAAATCCCAGACGTTGAGCTGAGCTGGGTGGAAGGAGGGCAACACGTCTGGGAGTGGAGGATTGTGTATTGTTATTTGATTATTGATTTATTACTGAGTATTGTGGAGAGGAGGGTGCTTTGTGCACTATTATTATTATTATTAATAAACCATTATTTGGACTTTTACCTGGTGTCTGACGTCTAGTCTGAGGGTTCAAGGGGTCACGGAGACCTTAATCTGTCACAATATATATATATATATATATATATATATATATATATCTATCTATATATATATATATATATATAGTGAAATAAACGACTGGACACACAACAGAGGTATGGGGCAACCACCCGTATAGTTTCCCTAGCTGCAATGTGTACAGGTTCGAGTCCAAAGTAGAACTGATTAGATATGAAGGATGATGGGTTTTAGTCTGTTCCCCGGAAGTGACGTGTGTGACAATATATATATTATATATTTATTGTGGCGGGCGACCGAGTCCCATGCCTGGCTGGGACGCCCCTTCTACTTATGTTCTGGGGGAGCAGCTATGGGCTCCTCAGATTTAGATAGGAACATAAGTAACAAGCTGGTTAAGTTTGCAGATGATACCAAGATAGGAGGATTAGCAGATAATTTGGAATCCGTTATATCATTACAAAAGGACTTGGATAGTATACAGGCTTGGGCAGATTTGTGGCAGATGAAATTTAATTTCAATAAATGTAAAGTATTACACATAGGAAGTAAAAATGTTAGGTTTGAATACACAATGGGCGGTCAGAAAATCCAGAGTACACCTTATGAGAAGGATTTAGGAGTCATAGTGGACTCTAAGCTATCGACTTCCCGACAGTGTTCAGAAGTCATTAAGAAGGCTAACAGAATGTTAGGTTATATAGCACGATGTGTGGAGTACAAGTCCAAGGAGGTTATGCTCAATCTTTATAATGCACTGGTGAGGCCTCATCTTAAGTGCTGTGTGCAGTTTTGGTCTCCAGGCTACAAAAAGGACATAGCAGCACTAGAAAAGATCCAGAGAAGAGCGACTAAGCTGATTCCAGGGCTACAGGGGTTGAATTATGAGGAAAGATTAAAAGAGCTGAGCCTATACAGTTTAAGCAAAAGAAGATTAAGAGGTGACATGATTGAAGTGTTTAAAATTATGAAGGGAATTAGTACAGTAGATCGAGACTGTTATTTTAAAATGAGTTCATCAAGAGCACGGGGACACAGTTGGAAACTTGTTAAGGGTAAATTTCGCACAAATATTAGGAAGTTTTTCTTTACACAAAGAACGATAGACACTTGGAATAAGCTACCAAGTAATGTGGTAGACAGTAAGACGTTGGGGACTTTCAAAACTCGACTTGACGTTTTTTTGGAAGAAATAAGTGGATAGGACTGGCGAGCTTTGTTGGGCTGAATGGCCTGTTCTTGTCTAGAGTGTTCTAATGAAATATAGAATAATATATGTATGTTTGGAATAAAATAAATAAAATTCAATGAGAAAATTCTAATTCTCAGTACCTCCCCCGAGACGCTTGGTGGCAGCCTCCCTGGCTGACGATGATGCCTCAGTTTCCCGGAGGGTTCCGTGGGAGATGGAGTTCTCCACAACCCTGTGGGAATCTGGGGTGGCCGCCAGGGGGGTGGTGCATGGATCACAGAGCCAGACTGGACAACTCTACAGCCCCACCCGGAAGTGCAATCAGGAACAGGTGATCAAGCACCTGGAGCACTTCCGGGTGGGCTATAAAAAGGACCGGCAACCACCACTCGGGGCCAGAATCGGGAGGAAGAGGATGTGGTTACCTGGGGAGAGTGGTGGTGCCAGAAGGAGGGTTGTGATTTGTGCTGTGCTTAGTACTTCGGACTGTGTTGTGGCTGGGGGGTTCACGGGGAAGACGTGCCCTCCAGCTGAAGAAAGAAATAAAGTCTTTGTGTTTATACACGTGCCTATTTGTAAGTCTGTGCTGGGTCGGGCACTATACGGCGTCCAATTCACTATATATATTGTGGCACCCGGCTGGGGTTCATGCCCGGTCGGGATGCCCAGGAGGACCGGAGAGGGGCTTGTGCTTCCTCCAGAATGCGAGGGGACGGTCCGCCCTGGTTGCTTTGGGGGCCACGGGTACAGGGCTTTGAAGCTCAACCCTGTAGGGGCCCGTGGTCACCGCCAGGGGGCGCCCCAATGCCTTTGGAGCCCTGGCCCTCAGCACTTCCACCACACCCGGAAGTGCTGGGGGGAAGAAGACCAGGGACACCTGGAATGTTTCCAGGTACACAGCCGGCACTTCCGCCACTCTGGGGAGTGCTGGCGAAGATTGTTGGGAGGCACCTGGAGCACATCCGGGTGGTTATAAAAGGGGCCGCCTCCCTCCATTCGATGGCTGGAGTCGGGAGTGTAGCAGGACAGAGCTCGGAGGAGAGGAGAGTGGAGGCGGACCTGAAGAGAGGCAGCGTGAGACAGGCCTGGACTTTGGGGGAGTTTTGGGGGGTTGTCTGTGCACTTTGTAAATAGTGCACTGTATAATAAACGTGTGGTGGTGCTTAATACGATGTCTGCCTGTCTGTGTCCGGGGTTCATTCCACAATATATATACTGTATATCATCTGCAGAACACATGGAAACCAAATCAAGTTTTCATTGATTGCTGAATAAATTACTTTTAAAAGAAATTTAATGAGGTTGCATTCTAGGATTCATCTCATATGGTTTTGTGAAGAATTCTGCTTTAGATTTGGAATAAGACGGCACAAGTGGTGCAGTCGTAGTGCTGCTGCCATACAGTAAAGAGACCAGTGTTTGCATCCTGGGTCCTCCTTGCGTGGAGTTTGCATGTTCTCCCCATGTCTGTGTGAGTTTCCTCCGGGTGCTCTAGTTTCCTCCCACAGTCCAAAGACATGCAAGTTAGGCAGACTGGCGATACTAAATTGCCCTGGGGCGTGTGTGTGTTCACCCTGCGATGGACTGATACCCTGTCTGGGGTTTGTTCCTGCCTTGTGCCCTGCTCCCCCTGTAACCCTGTTCAGGATTAAGTGCGTTAGAATTTGATTCACTTACTGATGTTATTTATTCTTCTTCTTTTGGCTACATTATTGAATGTAGAATGCTGTTCAGAAAATGTGTGCTAGATGGCATTTTAATGCTATTTTATACTTATTCCACTGAAGCCAGAGTCACCAGTATTTTTTTACTTTTTTCTGTGGACAGGATGTTTGGCTATTCAGAGAAATCTACCATGTCATTCTTCTTTCTTCACTTTTCATTTGTCTTTTATAATGATGTGAGCACAGTGTCAGTTAATGTAGTACTTTGTGTTTTTACTTTCCATGATATCAATAAGGTTAATGAGAGCTGTCTGGTTTGTGGTGACAGACTCTTGAGTATGAATTATGTTGTGAAGAACATAAATACATGCAGGGACACTGAGCGGCTGTTTTTATAAGACAGGTTTGAAAAATTATATTTTATTTGTCTAGAATTTAATATACACCAGTGGCAATGTAGTGAATAGTTTAGAAATAAAATACCAAACAACTGAGTTTTGTTTTTTTTTTGAATATGCCAATGCCTGATGTTATGTAATCACAGATGGTATAAACCACAAACCGACTTTTCTTATCTGCGGTCTTCATATACATCAAAATGGGTCCAGGGTATTTTTTGACACTAGAATATAGGAAATTGACTCATTTTCTCAAATTTTATTTATTTATTTATTTTTTAATTGCTTTTTTTGTTGGTCAGTAAATTACAACTTATGTACCATAATTGCTGTGAGAAGGATGCAAAATGTGAAAGAGAAATGAAGGAAATAAAAAGGAAAAATTTTCATCTTGGTTCCTGTGATGGCCCAAATAAGTGGTTTATCTTTTCTGTGTTCTGTTAAAAAATAATGCCAATCTGAGTGATTACTATTTTTCTGTTACGTTTCACCAGACATCTCTGTGTCAATGAACCTGTTGCATAACAAATAATGTAAGTAAAATTGTTTTCTTTTGTCTTCATTAAAATAATAGTATATTCCCCCAAATTAAGATATCCATAATATTTTTTCAGAAACCGTTGCCTTTTTGTTTTTGCATTAATGTTTTTCAGTAAGACATCACAGGGGCACGGTGCTTTACACTTCTGACTGTTTTCTGAGCTCCTGGAAAATGGATCTGATTCCTGTTACAGTCACTATCTGCCTTAAATGCACTTGCCTCTCTATCATGAGTAGGAATATGATCTCCAGATTTTATCTGAACCAATCCAAAATGGCAGAGGGGCTGTGTGTTTAGCGCTTGGTTTTTGTGGCTGCTGGGAGCTGGAGAAAAGAGGTGATAGATTCTAATAATTTACACATGTAATTACATTTTTTCAGATTTTTTTTATCTTTGCTATGAAATCAATACTAGGAGGCACACCTGTATCTTTCATACTATATAGTACAATGCATTCTTAAATATCATTTTCAGTCACTTTGTATTTTCATTCATATTTGTCTCTCAACTGTCAGATTGTGTTGGATTTCATGCCATTAATATGTGTTTTGTGATTTGCTTCACTGCAGGTTTGGTGGCAGATGCACGATTAAAACTAACTAAAGCCAAAAGTACTTTCGATTCACAACAAATATGCCTGAAAGTGCATATGCATCAGACAAGAGCAAAGAGAATTTAATCCTACACAAAGCATCACCACAGTTAGTACTGTGGCTCAACAAGCAGAACCAAGCAGTGGTTAAATTAATGAAACACACTTAAGATGACACCCGCAAGAGCACAGGTTAGCACACACAGAGTAAACCCTACAAATGCAGTACCATTCAGAGTGGTGAAAGATCATAAAAGTAAAAAAAAAAATACAGGAAATTCTGCCTGATTCAGCCTTGACAACATCATTTCTGGTTCCAGCACCAAGAAAGACATCACTTCTAGTTCCAACCTAAATGACGTCACTTCCTGCGAAGACCTTTAAAGCCGCCATCTTTGCCTAACTCAGTACAGTTTCGGACTCCAACCAATGCACATCAATGCTATTTTTCAAGCCCTTTAGCAGCCAGGGAAATTATACGGGTGGCTGCCCCAAGCCTTTTTAAGTGTGTGGAGTCTGTTAATTCACAATGTATAAAGACTGAAGGAGGGCTTTTCTGTAATTTAGCCTACTATTTTGTGCAGCTATCAAAACCACTAAAAAATTGCCATTAATGCATTGTCATTTAATATTTAGTTATCAAAACACTTCTCTGTACTGCCCTTTAGTTACTGCATTTTGGACAAATGTTTCCAATTATCTATCCAATATTTCCTCTGCTAATATTGCCCTTTTGCCTCATATACTATATTTCTTATCCTGGATCCATCTTCTCTTACCTTGACTTTTATCCAGCAGAGTTTATTTGGTCTGGGTACCATCTGTGCTAAACTAATCTTAGCCTCTCACTTGAAATCTCATGACTCACTCTCTGTAAACATCTGGAAATTCACTTTCTTTAATCTAACCTCACTTCAATAATACAGATCAATGGATCATCTGGATCCAATATAAAGAATTGTCAAGCTGCTGTGCAGCTGTTTCAGAGATAGTCGGTGGAGGGACCATGCCATGTCACTAATCTTAATCCTTAATTTTCCCCTTTTCTTATTCTTCTCTGTTCTCTGGGGCTCACTGTGTCTCTCTGACCTCTGTCACTGGTGTACACAGGCATCAGACCTTGGTTTAGGGAGGCTGTTCTTTTGTTCAATGATTCCTAAATGCATGCGGTGGACTGGCGCCCTGCCCGGGGTTTGTTTCCTGCCTTGCGCCCTGTGTTGGCTGGGATTGGCTCCAGCAGACCCCTGTGACCCTGTATTAGGATATAGCGGGATGGATACTGGATGGATGGATGGATGGATTCCTAAATGCATTTTTTTTGCTTAATCATCTTAAAATAAAAAATTTTGGATCCTAAAAAAATGAAAAAAAACAAAACACTTCACTGCAGATAAAGTAAAACTGCATCAAAGCTGAAGTGTGGTATTACTAAGTTAGTCATGCAGCATCACAGGCAGATGTTAAATCAAGGAGCTCACTCTGTGTAGGCCTCCTATAAGGCAGACTGTTCTTCATTGTCATTTTATTGATATGTTTTAAATGTTTTTTATGCAAAATAAATAATAAAGCATTTTTTAATTTTTCCATTAACAGAGATTTTAAGTAAAAATTCCAACTTACATACGCACTCTAGTTATGAAGGACTGTAGGAATGAAAATTGTTCATAACCCACCTTCAGGACCCACCTGTATTGATCTAAAGGGACTGAACCTTGGGCTATGATTCCTCTTCAGTTACATGCATTGCAACACTTTCTTGACTTCCACACAACTTTAATATGTATGACATGGTCTCTGTTTGAGAATTTCTTTCCTGGTAACTGGGAATATCGTGAAAAATTAGCTTGGTGAGCATCAGCTTCACAAACCTTTTCTATTATTGCTATTAAATAGGTTCCCTTTGTGGAATCAAAGTGGGTCCATTGTGTAATTAGAAATGCTTGAAAGATGACCCCAATAAGGCAAGCATCCATTCCAGCCCAACATCGCATATCTTACAGATCCATAATAAGATTCTATTGTACAGTACGTTTGTTGTTTTTTTTTTTTTTACATTTCATAGGACACAAACATTACACAGCCTATTAGCCTGTTCAATTGTTTTATTCGAAATGGTCCCCTCCAGCAAGAAAACATTTTACAGCGTACAAGTTCAAGTTTCTTGTAATTTATGCATTCTGCAAGGAAACTCTACATGTCTCCTACACTAGCACCTAGTGTTAGGTGAGTACCTTATTTCCTAACTGAAATTTACACCTCCTTTTACTAAAAGTTGTATCTTATTTTCTCCATGCACCAATGAACATGAGAAACAGACTTAATGAGATTCCTTTCAAAATGATATGCAGATGAACGATACATTATACTCTTTAGTCAGAACGACTGAAAAGGAAAAAAAGAAGTTTAGAGGTCTGCAAACAAATAAATTGAGAGAGGGAATTTGGTTCCCATCCCCTCTATTAACTACTACTAACTTTTATAGCATCTGCTTTATGTCCATGTTCTCCTAATGTCTCTTTAGAAATACTTATGCTAAATCAACACATTTCTTGTAAGTATTATCATGTTTCCTGTCTGGACTTAGATAACTTTCTAGTACAAGGTGGCACAGTCTAATGTGACTGTATTAAAGATCAGTAGCAGGTTTTTGAAAGGCCATAAAATTTCCATTGTGGTATGTTGTGTGACAAGAGGTCACATTATCAAAGAACTAATATGTGTATTTCCTGTGAGTCTTCTGAGAATTTTAAAGTTGTAGATTTGGTTTGGATCAAAGTCATTCTTACAAGTTGTTTTTCTCTGAGAAATATAAACTCTGCACCCAAGAAACTTTGCTAGAAAACTGTTATTTTATTAATTTGCTTTTTGGCCCCAACTTGGATTAATTTGTTTGGATGATAGATGAACATATTTTATTTTACACAGCATCTTTACTTCATGAACATTATCCCAAATCGTTTTACAAATCTAAAGTACATTTTTTTGTGTTTGTATAAAAGATGCACAGGCAAGTTAGCCACAAATCGGAGGCAGAAACTGAACAAGTAGCTTTGTACTTTACACTGCAATGCCTTATCAACTGGGCCATACCTTTTATTAATTGATTTTTAACTGTTGTAGCAACTGTAATAAATTTGATGTTAGCAAGTTTTATTTTTTATTACTTCCACTATGTCACTTGGTATCCTTTCCATTTAATCAATGTATCCGTCCTGATCTTTGAGTGGGCCATTGGAGTGGATGTTATGTTGTCAATAATGGAGCCAGGGTCAGGTCTGGGTCAGAGCATTCTACCAGAATCTACACTGTTTGGCTGCACTATAGTGCATTGTAGAGTGTTCGTTATGAGAATGGTGGGCACTTGAAACCAATATATAGATACTGTATGTGTATATATGTACACAGTGATGGAGTTTAGAGCTGTAAATGGTCAAAGAGCACCATTTGTTCGACATAGCCCAGAGCTAGGTCCAGCAGATAGCTTCCATGAGAAAATAAAATTATTACAGCCAAAACACAACATAGTTTAGGAAGTCATCACAGGGCAGTAAGACTTGTGTGTGGACTGAGGGTACCAAAAGGGAAACAGGCAGCCACATGAGACAGAATAACCCACATTAGGCAGAGAGAGGCAGCAACAATAGTTGAGTGCACCTCTTAATCCCTAGAAGATCAATTAATTCTCAAACCTGCCTTGACAAAGTTTTACTTTTATTAGGAGCCAAACCATAACCAGAAGCACTGGGCACAAAGCAGGAATCAAACCTGGACAGATGCCAGCCCATTGCTGAGCACAGCCACGATCACTGACATGTAAACACACTGGCACATTTTAGAGTCATCAGAAAAACCATGATCTTTTCATTCTTTAAAGCGTTGCGTAGTAGCCTAAGTATATGATTATTGCCATACTATCTTAAAACAGCAGCATTCTTTATTGAGAAACTAATGACTCTTCACCATAGCTAGTCAGATTTGGAAATAAAACAAACAAAAATTTGAATACAAATCTAAATCAGAATGCGCTAAACCTCAGAATTATTACAGTTACCACCTGTACCTTCACATTAAAGTACAGATTGCCTGAATTTGATAACTGAGTGGCAGAGATTTTAGGAATTCAAGAAAGGGCAGTCAGACTGAGTTAAAGTCCAACAAATCATTACCCAAAACTTTAAGGCTAAGTTTAAATTCACTAACAAAAGCAAATACATCAACAAAAATCCAAAGTGTGTTAAAAAACAGATTTCTCACTTAATCACTTCCTCATTTTGCAAAAAACTTCAGACATGTCTTAATCTGAGCAGACATCTAATATATCATCATGACATCACAAGTCATGTGGCATTTGAATCATATGTGTAGCTATAAAACCAGGCAGAACAAAATGGCAGTGCTCAAGAAATCCAAGAGCACAAAATGGTGATATTATGCAAACAAATAACCCATGAAAAACAAATTTGGTGATAAATGATGACATTTGAATAGCAGCAAAACATGTAAACAAACAAGTAAAACTTTTTTTTTTTTTTTTGCAAAAACCTGACCAGGTACACTTAGGTAAAAAATATATATCATTGCATTTATGTATCAGTTAGGGCCAGATTAACCATACGGGCAACTAGGCAAGTGCCCGGAGCACTAGGACCTGGAAGGGCATAGGCACCAATAAACCTAAATACAAACACTGGACTTACTCTTGACAAGTATGTCTGTGGTTTTATTAGCACACGAACATTCACCAGTGGGATGACACAAAAAAATTTAACTCAATTAAAATTTTGTGCAGAAAATTAAACAGAGAGGCATCAGCTTGGGGTGGGTGTGTACAATGTGATTTTCACAAGTAATATGACATCGGGAGTTTGTGTGCGCTTTCATACTTAATGACTCTTTTGAATTGATATCTGATGGGAGGCAGGCTTATGCTATGTGAGTTACAGATGTCATTTTAGTACAGTTTTGCACGACTGCATGGCAAGATTGCTAGGCAAGACTTTACAGTACCTGTACAATTTACCACTGTGAACAATAATGGTCTATTTTGCTGTGATAAATATCTTTCTTAATATCTTTATGAATATCTTAAATCAATATCTTTCATTAATATGACAGTACTAGGGTGTTGTACCGTGTTAGCCATTATGAATGTAGAGAAAAGCCAAGCAAAATGACACCTTTTATTGGCTAACTAGAAAGATTACAATATGCAAGCTTTCGAGGCAACTCAGGCCCCTTCTTCAGGCAAGATGTAATTGGCTGACAAATTTAAACTGGCCTCACATTTCCTGCAATAGATTGGTCATTGTAATCTAGGTTAGACTCTGCCTGCCTGCAACCCTAAAAGTGAATTAAGTGGGTTAAGAAAATAGCTGTCTCCTTCAAAAAGTCTCCAAAGATTTGTGCAATATTCTCTTAGAATATTCCATCCCACATATTTTTAGATACAACTAGTAGGATATTCCAAGATGATTATCATGATTTGGCACAATGTTTATTAGACACATTAGAAGATTTCAAGTGAAAACTTAATGTTAAAAGCAAAAGAGAAATCTGAAAATGCAATTTTTTTCTTTAAATGTCAATAGAACATAATATAGAAGAAAAATTCCTGTTAAATATGCTCCAGCCATTCAGTCGTATTTTAGTGTACAAGGCTAGATGGAACTATCTCAGGAGATGTCTACAGCACAGTGCAGGCCTCATTTAAAGTTTATAGTGACTAACATAGGTAGAAAAATTGTCCCTAATCTCTTTATTTAGTACGACTGTCCACACTGAAGATGGGAATGATGGGAGGTATTATACAGTAAGATGTTTACACTACCTCATAGTATAGCAGGGCTCAAACGGAGTGAGCTTGTTGCAAAGAAGAGGCCTGAAGAATTTAATTACTCAATGGAGATCAACTAGCTAGGATTGTTGCTTTCTGCACCATGTGCATAGAGTGTGGACCTGGATTTACATCCCAAGAATCCAGTTGGAACACACTGTGAAGGTAGCACCAACTGAGCGAAGAGAATCTGATTCTAAAATAACAGTGTGGTCAAATGAAGTTGTGACTAAAGGCTGCTCCAGAAGTAATCATCATGGAGAGGATGAAGTTGCCCTACAATCCCAATTCTCATATCATGCCAACTTTGGTTATGTATACATTTTCTGAATTTCTCCCACATCCTTCTAGTAAATTTAAATTGGTTGGGTATGTGTGTCTGCCTGAGAATATCTTGTAATGAAATAGCTCCTTGACAAGGGATGGTATCTTCATGAAACCATATACTCACAAGCCTGTAATGGAACCTGCTGGGTTAGAAAATGAATAGCTGAGTGAAATTGTCATTCACCTCTTCTTTTTCGATTTGCCTTTCTCTGACTCTCTGAGTCTGTGACTTGATAGAGACAGTAGTGCTGTACAGATAATCATAATTTTATGCTGGTCTCAATCAGACCACATGTCTGTAAATATCTTCTTATATAATACACTACAATGGCTGTTTATTTGTCTGTCCAGGATTTTAAATCACCTGTAGCTCACAAACTGTTTGAACTATTGACCTGAAATTTAGTACACGTACAGTTAGGTCCATAAATATTTGGACATAGACAACTTTTTTCTAATTTTGGTTCTGTACATTACCACAATGAATTTTAAATGAAACAACTCAGATGCAGTTGAAGTGCAGACTTTCAGCTTTAATTCATTGGGGTGAACAAAATGATTGCATAAAAATGTGAGGTAACTAAAGCATTTTTTTAACACAATCCCTTCATTTCAGGGGCTCAAAAGTAATTGGACAAATTAAATAACTGGAAATAAAATGTTCATTTCAAATACTTGGTTGAAAACCCTTTGCTGGCAATGACAGCCTGAAGTCTTGAACTCATGGACATCACCAGATGCTGGGTTTCCTCCTTTTTAATGCTTTGCCAGGCCTTTACTGCAGCGGCTTTCAGTTACTGTTTGTTTGTGGGCCTTTCTGTCTGAAATTTAGTCTTCAACAAGTGAAATGCATGCTCAATTGGGTTAAGATCAGGTGACTCACTTGGCCATTCAAGAATTTTCCACTTCTTTGCTTTAATAAACTCCTGGGTTGCTTTGGCTGTATGTTTTGGGTCATTGTCCATCTGTATCATGAAACGCCACCCAATCAATTTGACTGCATTTAGCTAGATTTGAGAAGACAGCATGTCTCTGAACACCTCAGAATTCATTCAGCTGCTTCTGTCCTGTGTCACACCATCAATAAACACTAGTGTCCCAGTGCCACAGGCAGCCATGCACGCCCAAGCCATCACACTGCCTCCACCGTATTTTAGAGATGATGTGGTATGCTTTGGATAATGAGCTGTTCCACGCCTTCTCCATACTTTTTTCTTGCCATCATTCTGGTAGAGGTTGATCTTGGTTTCATCTGCCCAAAGAATGTTTTTCCAGGACTGTGCTGGCTTTTTTAGATGTTCTTTAGCAAAGTCCAATCTAGCCTTTCTATTCTTGAGGCTTATGAGTGGCATGCACCTTGCAGTGCACCCTCTGTATTTACTTTCATGCAGTCTTCTCTTTATGGTAGACTTGGATATCGATACGCCTACCCCCTGGAGAGTGTTGTTCACTTGGTTGGCTGTTGTGAAGGGGTTTCTCTTCACCATGGAAATGATTCTGTGATTATCCACCACTGTTGTCTTCCGTGGACGTCCAGGTCTTTTTGCGTTGCTGAGTTCACCAGTGCTTGCTTTCTTTCTCAGGATGTACCAAACTGTAGATTTTGCCACTCATTATATTGTAGCAATTTCTCGGAATGGTTTTTTTCTGTTTTTGCAGCTTAAGGATGGCTTCTTTCATATGCATGGAGAGCTCCTTTGACCGCATGTTGTCTGTTCACAGCAAAATCTTCCACCTGCAAGCACCACACCTTAAATCAACTCCAGGCCTTTTATCTGCTTAATTGATAATGATATAATGACGGACTTGCCCACACCTGCCCATGAAATTGCCTTTGAGTCAATTGTCCAATTACTTTTGAGCCCCTGAAATGAATGGATTGTGTTAAAAAATGCTTTAGTTGCCTCACATTTTTATGCAATCGTTTTGTTCACCCCACTGAATTAAAGCTGAAAGTCTGCACTTTAACTGCATCTGAGTTGTTTCATTTAGAAAAAAGTTGTCTCTTTCCAAATATTTATGGACCTAACTGTATACTACATGATGTCTACTATCCACTTTCGGGGTGATGACTGGCCTCCAAGGTCATTTCCTCTTTTTATTTTTATTTTATTGTAGAATCAACTCTCAGCAGCAGCCAGTGGGGCGGCCGTGTGGCGCATGAATACGGGTACCGTTCTCATCCCTACCTCCTTCGCCGTCTCTTCCCCTACCTCTTCACATCTTAAATCATTCTTGAGGCAGATTGAAGACTTAAGTGCCAGCTTGATTGAAAAATTCAAGAAAACGTTCTAAGTAATTGCAACACAAACAGTGACTTAATCAATTTTAACGCAAAAAGATGACGACGAAAGAAGAGAAGAAGCGGGCCAGTAGGGTGGAGAAAAGAAGAGCTGCTCAGGAAGCAGCAAGCGCATCAACCTCTGAGCAAACGAATGCTAAATATACAGAGGAAGAGTATGAAAAATATAAGTCAAGTGTATTCACTGCACGTTATCATGCAGTACACTGTTACTGGTGACTGTATAATTACCTTCAAGGTAGGAGATTTTTTTAATCCACTTCAGTTTCTTTCCTATTACCTTCATAAAATTAAATGCCATACAAAAGCAAACAGACTCAATAGAAGCAAATATTAATTTACTCAAAATCACCTCTTAGTCCATGCAAATAAAAATGATAGATCAGGCTCATCTTTTTGAGGATGCTCATGTCTTTCCATGTAAGTGACAAGCTGCTGAGGAACTTCCATAGAGGCCAGTGTGGTCTGCTAATGGAAATTAACACTAGCTTAGGATATTCCACGTGCCTGAACCATTCATCTGCTTTCTTCAGCATGTGTCATAATGAAGTTTAATTTTGCCATCATCCTCCTGTTCATCACTGTCACTAACAATCTCAGGGTAATTCCTGTAATACAGTTAATCTTCCTCATGTTGGGGAAGAAATTGTACCAGACATCTAGATTCCTCCAGTCTATCCATTATGGACTCTCCCCAACTGCAATTAAACCTGGGAATCATCCTACCCAGACTGCACCTCCAAATGCTTCATCCATTATGGCCTTCTGAGAAGGTAAAGTATTCTATTCTATCCCAGTCGGGACACCTGTCCATCCTCTATGGCATCTACAATATCTAGGTATCATTCATCCGTTTTCTTCACTTCAGGGTCATAGGGATTTGTTCTTAAGATGACAACACAGGGCTTAAGGCAGAAAGCAACTGTTGACAGTGCACCAGTCCATCATAGAGCAGAATGAAACAAAGAAGGCTGTTGACATTGATTTTGACAATATGACAACAGAGTGATTAGCAAACTGGGCTTCAAGACTGTTTAAACAGAAGTTCCAATCCAAATTTGTGTCATCAAAGTTCAAGTGTTGTATTTAGGGGTATCTGTGAAGTATAAATATTCTAAGCACTTACAGTATATGACTAATCGATTCTTCTAGCAGACAATAAACACACAGATCACAGATCCTATCACCTGGCTTTACAGAAACTTTGAGACTGTAAATAAGCCATTTTATGAGTTGCTGACTTGATCTGAAAAACGATTAAATACCACAGCTTCCTGTCACTTTTTCATATTTCAGACTGGCGGTTACTTTCTGTCCTCTAGTGCACTCTGGTTATTTTTATTTGCTAAATGTGCTGAAGTCTAATGTAAGTCTAAGGGTGCCTGCTTGCTTCACTAATTCACCCTCCATAAATTCTCTCTGTAGGTCACCTAATTCCCAAAATCAGTCAAAAATCCCAGATCACTCAGCTCAAAGATTACTCTTGAATCCATGTTAACCTTGGTCATTTCAATGTTTGATGTCAGTAACCTATAAAGTGCAGTTACTATCAAACTCTGAAACCACACATTTAAGAATGCCTGCCTGTGTGTCTTGCCGTACAGAATGAGGGGGCAACTTGGTCCTTTTAAATAAGTCTTTATGCTGCTCTTGAATTGTGATCCAGTGCTTAGCTAGTTACTGATTGTACAACACACTCTTAATATCATGAATACCTAAACCCAACATAAAGATCTCTGTGTTCATTTTTCATTGTAGCATTAGAACTCATCAATTTATTTAATGACACTTCCATCAATCCATCCATTTTCCAACCCGCTGAATCCGAACACAGGGTCACGGGGGTCTGCCGGAGCCAATCCCAGCCAACACAGGGCACAAGGCAGGAACCAATCCCGGGCAGGGTGCCAACCCACCGCAGGACACACACAAACACCAAGCACACACTAGGGACAATTTAGAATCGCCAATCCACCTAACCTGCATGTCTTTGGACTGTGGGAGGAAACCGGAGTGCCCGGAGGAAACCCACGCAGACACGGGGAGAACATGCAAACTCCACGCAGGGAGGACCCGGGAAGCAAACCCAGGTCCTCAGGTCTCCCAACTGCAAGGCAGCAGAGCTACCCACTGCGCCACCGTGCCGCCCTAATGACACTTCATTTTCTTTATTTTATTAAATATCTTTTTATACTGTCTAATTAATTTTACTGTACAGAATACTTCTGTTAAAATATATAAAGAATAATCTTATTTATCATGTACTGTAATGGTAATGTGGCATGTTGACCTTTTAGCTCCAGGAGTTTGGGTTTGAATTCCAATGTGGCATTCACATTTTTTCCCCATCACTTTATTAATTTCTCTCAAGATATTTTACTTTCTTTCCCACATTCCAAAGACATTCATGTTAGGTTGATTGGTGCGTTTAAACAAGATAATTATGGATCTGTACAGGGATACGTGTGACTGTAGCCTATGAATGACTGGTGATCCTTCCAGTGTTGGGTCGTGTTTTGTGGCCTATGCGGCTGAAATATAGTAGGTTGTAACCTATGTGGCCCTGAATTATATGACAATGGTATAGATAATGAAAAGATGAGTTAATCTAGTGAATTGTATTTGCAAAGGGGTTTTGTGGTTAGCTCTGCTGCCTCACCTCAGGGTCTTGTCACAGTCTGTGTAGAGTTTGCAGGTTACATTGTATTGTAAAACCTATTAAATATAAATCAGAGAAAGTGAAGTTTAGACTCAGTAACGTGCTAGTGAGATTGCATCTGGAGTGTGGTGTGCATGTCGAATCATCAACTACAAAAAAAAAGCTCTAAAAGCTATGCAGAGAGATGCATCAAAGTGAAACTCTGAACATAAAGCATGTTCTACTCCAACAGGATGAGATAATTAAACCTCTTTAGTCTTAAACTGCTTAATCCAGATGGGAGTAGATTCATACCTGGTGGCATGGATCATGGACTATCTTACAGACAGACCTCAGTATGTGCGTCTCGGGAACTGCAGGTCTGACATTGTGGTCAGCAGCACAGGAGCACCGCAGGGGACTGTACTTTCTCCGGTCCTGTTCAGCCTATATACATCGGACTTCTAATACAACTCGGAGTCCTGCCACATGCAAAAGTTCGTTGACGACACTGTTATCATGGGCTGCATCAGGAGTGGGCAGGAGGAGGAGTATAGGAACCTAATCAAGGACTTTGTTAAATGGTGCTATTCAAACGACCTACAACTGAACACCAACAAAACCAAGGAGCTGGTGGTGGATTTTAGGAGGCCCAGGCCCCTCACAGACCCCGTGATTATCAGAGGTGACTGTGTGCAGAGGGTACAGACCTATAAATACCTGGGAGTGCAGCTGGATGATAAACTGGACTGAACTGGACTGCCAATACTGATGGTCAGTGCAAGAGAGGACAGAGCCGACTATACTTCCTTAGAAGGCTGGCATCTTTCAACATCTGCAATAAGATGCTGCAGATGTTCTATCAGATGGTTGTGGCGAGCACCCTCTTCTACACAGTGGTGTGCTGGGGAGGCAGCATAAAGGAGAAGGACACCACACACCCAGACAAACTGGTGAGGAAGGCAGGCTCTATTGTAGGCATGGAGCTGGACAGTTTGACATCTGTGGCAGAGCGACAGGCGCTGAGCAGGCTCCTGTCAATCATGGAGAATCCACTGCATCCACTAAATAGTGTCATCTCCAGACAGAGAAGCAGCTTCAGCGATAGACTGCTGTCACTGTCCTGCTCCACTGTCAGACTGAGAAGATCACACTATGCGACTCTTCAATTCCACCGGGGTGGGGTAAACGGTAACATTATACAATGTCATTAACTGTTATACCTGCCTCACACTCTCCACCTTGCACTTTTTAACTTGCACTGTGTTTTTATCACTCTTTAATTTATATTGTTTTTATCAGTAAGCTACTGCTGGAGTATGTGAATTTCCCTTTGGGGATTAATAAAGTATCTATCTATCTATCTATCTATCTATCTATCTATCTATCTATCTATCTATCTATCTATCTATCTATCTATCTATCTATCTATCTATCTATCTATCTATCTATCTATCTATCTATCTATCTATCTATAATCCAATATTCAAAAGTTTCAAGTACATTGATAAACCTGTTTGAGCAGAATTATTTCAGTTAAATAGAGTAAAAATCATTGAAACCTAAAGAAAATCACTCCACATAGAAGTGGGAAAAGATTAAGAGGAAGAAAAGAATCACAAACGTGAAGGCACCAGTGGAAATGAAGGGGTAATACATTTAAAAAGAAGGCAAGGAAGCACTACTTCACACAAACAATTGTTTCACCGATGTATGTCGCCAGACTAGCATCACACCAGATCCCCTGTGTTCACCATGTGGGTGATCAGTATGGTGGCTACCATATGTCAATTCAGGGTGAGCCTGACCAAGCTACATGATGCATGACAGCAAACACAATTCTTGTGTATGATTTCAGAAATAGGTATTTATATACCTTTTCTAGTCTATGTGCCATTATGGAAAATTAAAGGAAAGTTAATTCAAGATGTATTCCAGGAAGGGCCTTCTTTACACAGGATTATAGAACTCTGCAATACATTATGACGTCAAGTAGTTGAAGGAAAAATCTTGACTTTCAAAGTATTTCGATGAGATATTGGGACAATTTAGCTGTGAGCTAACCAAAGTGGTTCTACTGGTGTTTGTCAGACTTCTTAGGATCTTATTGCATACATGTCCATATATCCACATGAGTTTTACTCCTGCAGTGGTTCAATTTTGTAGCTGATAAAATTCACTCAATGGTTATTGTAATGACTCAGAATTTTTATTGAAGATAATCAAGACATGAAACAAAATTCAACAATCAAACCAATGTTCTTACCAAAAGTCTAACTGATCTGTGATCAAGTTCTAGACACTAACCAAAACTAAATATTAATACCAAAAAAGGATTGCAAGAATCAACCACTAAAAACTATTTCTATCTAAATCTCAGATACTCCAGGAATGCATGTGCTTTATGCTGCTGCTCTAATTATGTGATATGTTATGCATTCCTGAGTGACCAATGCAATGGTACCAAAATGGTGACACATGTAACAAAACAAAGTGGTACCACAGAATGACAGTAAAAAACAAATCATAACTTTTCTCATTAAGCTTCTGGGAAAAATTAATGTGAAAAATGAATTCATAGGAAAGAAAAATCCCAAATTGACCACATACGTTAAGTTTAATACATCAGTAAGTAGGTGGACGCTAGGTGGCACTGTTGCCCACCTTTTTCCTAACAGACAGACAGACTAGACACAGGTTAAAAGCACTAAGAAGACTTTTAATATCTTTTCTTCTTCCAAAACAGTGCCTCCGAAGCACCACAGCCACAATAAACACACAAATAAACCACAATAATCTCTCCTCCACACCTCCCAGCAAGCTCTGTCACACTCCTCTCGACTCCGGCTCACTTGCTGGGTCTCTACCAGTCCTCTATAAAGTTATTGACTAGGAAGTGCTTCTGTTTTTCTTCCCACATGACTTGCCAGTACTTCCGGGTCAGATGGAGAATCCCGAGTCTTTAATCAACCCGGAAGTACTGTGGGGCTTCCATCCTCATGACTTCCAAGCACTTCTGGGCCGAAAGGGAAGCATGACTCCCCAGGTCCTTTTATAGCTCCCCCTGGTGGAACCCACGGCACCCAACAGGGCTGAGAAACTGGACTCCAAGTCCCAGGATTCCCTGCGGGAATCCAGGGCACCACTACACTCCAGGGGAGCTGCCATTTAGTGTTTTGGGGGAGGCAGTGTCCTTAAAAAGCTGCTTTCCCCCATCCTTCCACTTTAGGGGCGATCCCAGCCAGGATAAGTTGTTGGCCTTCCGCCACACATCATAACAGTTATATTCTGATTTATTTATTTTATGGAGGATGACTGGGTAACCCAGCCACAGGGGATGCACAAACCGTGTGTTTCTTTGTGCTGGTCCCAAGCCCAGATAAATGGAAAGGGTTATGTCAGGAAGGGCATTCGGTGTAAACTTTTGCAACATAAATATGCGGACAACCATACAGATATCCATATCGGATAGGTCTAGGTCCAGTTTAACAACGGCTGCCACCAGTATTGTTAGCCAACAGGGTTATGGCGGAAATTGGCTACTGTTGGCCAAAGAAGCAGAAAAAGAGGTGGGAGACGTGTCCGGAGGCAGGAGGAGAGGAGGAAGGTAAACAGAGTGGAACTGAGGGTAGGGACTTTGAATGTTGGCAGTATGACTGATAAGGGGAGAGTTAGCCGATATGATGGAGAGAAGGAAGGTTGATATATTGTGTGTGCAAGAGACTGAATGGAACGGGAGTAAGGCCAGGTGGATTGGAGTTGGATTCAAATTGATCTATCATTGTGTGGATAGGAGGAGAAATGGGGTAGGGGTTATTCTGAAGAAACAGTGTGTCAAGAATGTTTTGGAGGTGAAAAGAATGTCAGACACAGTAATGATTATGAAGCTAGAAATTTCTGGTGTGATGGTGAATGTTGTTAGTGCAAGTTGGGTGTGTAATGAATGAGAAAGAAGATTTCTGGAGTGAGTTGAATGAAGTGATGGACAGTATACCCAAGGGACAGAAAGTGGTGATTGGTGCGGATTTCAATGGACATGTTGGTGAAGGGAACAGAGGAGATGAGGAGGTGATGGGTAGGTATGGTGTCAAGGAGAGGAATGAAGAAGGTCAGATGATAGTGGATTTTCTGAAAAGGGTGGACATGGGTGTGGTGAATACGAAGAGGTTGGAACATAGGGTGACATACAAGAGTGGAGGAAGATACACACAGATAAATTATATCCTATGCAGGAGGATCAATCTGAAGGAGACTGAAGACTGCATAGTGGTGGCAGGGTAAAGTGTGGTTAGACAGAATAGGATGGTGGTTTGTAGGATGACGGTGGGCATCAAGAAGAGGAGGAGAGTGAGGGCAGAGCCAAGGATCAAATGGTGGAAGTTGAAAAAGGAAGACTGCAAGGTTGTGTTCAGGGAGGGGGTAAGACTGTGTTGCAATGAAGAGTTACCAGATAGCTGGGCAACTACAACAGAAGTAGTAAGGGTTACAGCAAGAAGGGTGCTTGGTGTGACATCTGGACAGAGGAAGGAGGGAAAGGAAACCTGATGGTGTAATGGGGAAGTGCAGGAGAGTATACAGAGGAAGAGGTTGGCAAAGAACATGTGGGATAGACAGAGAGATGCAGAAAGTAGACAAGAGTACAAGGAGATAAACCATAAGGTGAAGAGAGAGGTAGCAAAGGGAAAAGAAATTAATATGATGAGTAGTATGAGAGGATGGAAACTAAAGAGGGAGAAAAGAACCTGTACTGACTGAATAGACAGAGGGACTGAGCTGGGAAAGATGTGCAGCAGGTTAGGGTGATAAAGGATAAACATTAAAACGTTCTCACAATTGAGGAGAGTGTTCTGAGTCGAAGGAAAGAGTACTTTGAGAGGCCGATGAATGGAGAGAATGAGAGAGAAAGAAGGTTGGATGATGTGGCAATAGTGAATCAGGAAATGTAGCAAGGAGGAAGAAAGGACACTTATGAACAGAATGAAGAACGGAATGGCCGTTGTTCCAGATGACATACTTGTGGAAGCATGGAGGTGTTTAGGAGGGATGGCAGAGGAGTTTTTAACCAGCTTGTTTAATGCAATCTTGGAAAATGAGAGGATGCCTGAGAAGTGGAGAAGAAGTGTACTGGTGCCAATTTTTAAGAATAAGAGAGATGTGCAGAACTGTAGTAACTACAGGGGGTTAAAATTGATCAGCCATAGCATGAAGTTATGGGAAAGAGTAGTGGAAACTAGGTTAAGAAGGGAGGTGATGATTAGTGAGCAGTAGTATGGTTTCATCCCAGGAAAGAGCACCAAAGAGGCAATGTTTGCTCTGAAGGTGTTGATGGAGAAGTATAGAGAAGGCCAGAAGGAGTTGCATTGTGTCTTTGTGGGCCTGGAATAAGCATATGACAGGGTGCCTTGAGAGGAGTTGTGGTATTGTATAAGTAAGTTGGGAGTGGAAGACAAGTGTATAAGAGTTGTACAGAATATGTATGACAGAAGTGTGACAGTGGTGATGACTGCGGTAAGAGTAATGGATGCATTCAGTGTAGAAGTGGGATTACATCAGGAATCGGCTCTGAGCCATTTCTTATTTGCAATGGTGAGATTAACAGATGAGATAAGACAGGAGTCCCCGTGGACTATGAAATTTGCTGATGACATTGTGATCTGTGGTGAGAGTAGGGAGCAGGTTGAAGAGACCCTGGAGAGTTGGAGATATGCTCTAGAGAGGAGAGGAATGAAGATCAGTAGGAACAAGACAGAATACTTGTGTGTAAATGAGAGGTAGGTCAATGTAATGGTGAGAATGCAGGGAGTACAGTTGGCGAAGGTGGATGAGCTTAAATGCTTGGGATCAACAGTACAGAGTAATGGGGATTGTGGAAGAGAGGTGAAAAAGAGATTGCAGGCAGGGTGGAATTGGTGGCAGACAGTTATCAGCAAGAGTGAAAGGGAAGGTCTACAGGAGGGTAGTGAGACCAGCTATGTTACATGTGCTGGAGACGGTGGCACTGACCAAAAAACAGGAGACAGAGCTGGAGGTGGCAGAGTTAAAGATGTTAAGATTTGTATTGGGTGTGACAAGGATTGACAGGATTAGAAATTAATACATTAGAGGGTCAGCTCAGGTTGGATGATTTGGAGACAAAGCTAGAGAGGCAAGATTGCGTTGGTTTGGACATGTGCAGAGGAGAGATGTTGGGTGTATTTGGAAAAGGATGCTAAGGATAGAGATGCCAGGGAAGTGGAAAAGAGGAAGGAATTAGAGAAGGTTTATGGATGTGGTGAGTGAGGACATGAAGGTGGTGGTGGGTGTAACAGCTGGAAGAAGAAGGATGGAGGATGGCTGGGTGGCACTCAGTTCATATAATTACTCCACAAAGACAGTAAGACAAACTAGTAAATATTTAAATATGTATACTACTACAGGGTAAGCCAAAATGAAGCACTACATTCAGCATTACTCCTAACGGTGACATCCCAAACCAGAAAATAATTCTTCAGTGGGATGCTAAATTTAGAAAGCCAGGTACAACATTAAACCGAAAATCTCCAGGCCGTCCTTGGAGTGTACGAATGCCTGAAAGCATCCAAGCTGTAAGGGCATCAATTTTGCAGGCTCCGAGATGCTCAGCGCACAAACATGCTTCTACCTTAGGTATTTCCAACATGTCTTTGAGGAGGATTTTGCATGAGGGCCTTAATTTCCATCCATTCAAAATTATGGTAGTACAGGAACTCACTGAGAGAGACTGGGAGAGCCGTAGAGAGTCATAGAGAGTTATGTGCAAACATTCTGCAAACCATTCATTGAGATCCCATCACCATGTTCTGCGATGAGGCACATTTCCATTTTAATGGTTGCGTATATAAGCAAAACTTTCGATATTAGGCTGAAACCAACCCTTGTGGACTTCAGAGACCCCTGCACAGGGAGCATGTTACAGTTTAATGTGCCGTTGTAAAATTTGGTATTGTAAGCCCTTACTTTTTTCAGGAGGGGGGAGCAACAGTCACTGTCACTTCAGAACGTTTCATTGAAATGCTAGAGAACATTTTGCGGCATCAACTGGAAGAAATGGATGTGATGGATGCCTGGTTTCAACAGGATGGAGCAACAGCTCATAAAGAGCAGAGATCCATGCAAGTTTTGCAGGAGATATTTCCGTGGAAGCTGATCTCCCTGCACGGTGATGTCGGGTGGCCTTCACATTCTCCTGATGTCTCTCCATGTGAGTTCTTCTTGTGGGGCTATCTCAAGTCAAAGGTATACACACATAGAACGAGTCATGCGAGCCTTCAGAAATTGTCTCAAAGAGTGTATCGCTAATGTTGGCCAAAAAATCTATTTTGTATACCCTATCTTGTGTTGTAATGAAATTTATTTTATCTTGTAGTGTTTTTGTAGAATAAACATTTGAAATGTGGTACTTCTTTTTGGCTCACCCTGTATATATTCATAGATGTACATGCACTTCAAATAAAATACAATTAAGAAATCAAATGAACATAAACACATCAAATGTCAAAATATGCACCATGTAACTGCCTTTCTTTGTGGTTTCCAAAATTCTGCAGCTACTGGAAAGGTTTGAGATTTGAGTATAATATGTAAGCCTAAAAAGTTCCAGAGTCCAGGGGCCTCATGCATAACGCCGTGTGTAGAATTCACACTAAAACATGGCGTATGGACAAAAGCGGAAATATTCACACGCACAAAACAAATCCAGGTGCATAAATCTGTGCGTTCGTCAACTTCCATGTTCTTCTGCTCTTTAAATCCCGGTCAGCATGAAAAGTAGCGCACGTTCATGCATGTTACCTCCACTCCCCAACTCCTCCCAGAATTATGCCTCTTTGAATATGCAAATCAACATAAATAGCTCTTAAGCTCAGCTTATCAGGGTACAGAGAAAAGAAAAAAAATAGGCAACAGTGGGGAAAAAAGCTCAAAATGTCAACTTTAATCTTGAAATTTCCACTTTAATCACATAGTTTATTTTGTCATTAAAGTGGAACATCATAAACTTCATCTTTAAATCGTTTAATTTACTAGTTTCTCAAATACCATCGTAACTAAAGTAGCACGTTAAATGCTTTGTTTTGTATGTGTTCTTCTATGTGCTCTATGTGTGTGAATCACTACGTGCTTCTTAAACAAGCTTTCTCTTCCTCCAACAGGACACAGAATCCATTACATCTGTGATATTACAGCTCTCTGAATAATTTAAATACTGAGATGTATACTTGATATCATTTTCATGATGATAGGAATTAAAGCATGTTATTAAATATGAGAACATGGTGGCGCAGTGATTGTTCCTGCCTCATGCAAGATGCTTGCTGCACCGTGTGCAACCTTCAATGAAATAATTTATTGCAGCAGTACTGTCTCTTTCAAACGTACTAATCCCCAATTCCTTTTCTTTCTCCAAATACCCACTTGCCACACAATCAGCTTTGTAATAGACATTAAGCCATCTGTAAGCTGAGAATGCCGATTCTTCAGAACTTTTAAGGAACATTGAAATATCTTTGTAGTATGTGTCTAATTATTCTATCCATCTATCCTTCCAGTGCTGCTTTGTACTTATAAGTACAAACAGTTCTACAAGGTGCACTTGATGGACTGATTGAGTGCGTTTATAGTTCTTGGGATGAAACTGTTTCTGAACCGCAAGGTCTGTACAGGAAAGGCTCTGAAGCATTTGTTGCATGAGAGCAGTTTAAATAGGCAGCATGGCTGAGGCAAAGTGTGCTTGATATTGTATATTGATAATTTTCGTTCCGATCAGCTGCTGTAGAGCTGTGATTCCTCACTCAGATACAGTGATATACATACTCCGAGTGGTGCAGTGAGAGTAATATGGAAAAAGATGATCCGCTGTGGCAACCACTAACAGTAGCAGCTGAAAGAAGAAGAAGGTGCAGTGAGAGTAACAACGCTAAAGCAACTATGGCATTTGGAATATTTTGGCCATTCCGTGCGCCATTATATTGTTACAATTTAATTACAATCAGATGTCTTAAACTAATAAACAATATGTGGTTAATTTCAATGTATATGATAAAGCCGCGTCAAGGATGTGGATTTAAAAAAGAAAGGGAAACCACACTGGAACAAAAGCACTGCTTTGATGCTGGGTGCCGCCAGTTTGCAAAACCAGGCAGAGAACTTACGTACAAAAGGTTTCAGCTACAGTGAAAATGTGCGTGGCTTTATGTCAAGTTTAGGTTTTATACATCACGATTTGAGCATGGAAACGGGAGTACGCAACATTTTTGTGCGTACGCACCATTTATACATGATGCCCCAGGGCATCTTCCTTTTAAGATTTTAGTAAAATTCTAAGCAAAATCAGTTCACACAAACAGTATGAAACGATATTTCAATTTATATCTAACTTTGTATGTATTTACTGCTGTTGTTGTGGCTATGCATTTGAATTTACTTTGATCAGGAGACGCATCTTCCAAATTTCATTCCATGCAAATTAAAAATTAAAGGTTTGAGTTTGGAGTCTTATCATGGATAACTGACCCAGTCTGAAGAGCTTTCAATTTAAAATCCCCATTTCAGTCAAACAGTCCAACCAACAAACCAATCCTTCTGAGGAAGAAATTGTAGCACTGTGTGTACTACTGTGTTATTGGTCGTCATCCTAACCCGTTTCCTTGACCTTCTACTAAAGAGCTTGGATAGCACACCTTGAAACTCCTGTCTGCTTAGATAGACCATGCAGATGCTTGTTGCTATTCTCACTTGCAAAAGTGTGAGATTTGATGATCTGAAGATTAAATTGTCCCATCTGCCACACTCTCACCTGTTAGTTGGGTTGTTCTTTCCTTCTACACCCCTTCAGTTATTCAGTTTAGATCAATCATCTCAGATGTTATTACATCATTATAACATTTGTTATTTTTGTTTCATCATGCCCTGGACCGAATAAATATAAAGTAATCAAATTTTGATCTGAAAAGCAGTCAATTACTAAATATTTAACTTTCTCTAATATTTAATTTTTTGTAAAATTATCTGGAAATCTGAAATTATCTGAAATTTCTTTTCTACTGGCATAAGAATGCAGAAAACAAAAAATAGGCATATTTTAAAAAAAATATATACGGTGCCTAAGGCTGTACATCACTAGAGTCTTCTGCCCTGGATACGCTAGGCTAGGACCATTTTACTCAGAAGCGGATCCCATCCATCTGGGAGTTAGTCGCTAGTAAAAGAGAAATAGTTGCTGTGAGTTGAACTGTTTGATAAAACAGTGAGCTTTAAATTTATACAGTAACAATGGACATTTTAGTTCTCACACTATTGTACTTGCTAGATTATTAACTCTAATTTTTAAACTTTGATTCCAATTATGGCAGAACTTCTTGTTCTGTTAAGAAGAGCCTCTCTGAATTTCCTTTACACATGTCACTGAGAAATTGTACATTAACTAAAGAGCTCTTTGAGTTTGTTCAATATTTCTAATTTTTTCCTTCATGAAATTTGGACAGATAAAGTTTTAAAAGTGTTTGTGCCAGAAGTTGATTTTTCATTAAATAAAGAAATAACATTAGAAATAATATTAAATTAAAACAGAGTTGAACCACAGCCAGTTTTAAAGTCAAAGCCACTTTTATTTCATTCTTCCAGTACTCACAAAACTAAAGTACCTGTGCAGACACTGTGAAAGCAGCACTGCTTATGGCTGGAATCATACACTAAGGAGCTCATCCTAAAAAGTATGCCAGGGCCAGCATAAACTCCTTTTAAAAACTATCGACTTCTTATGTGTCTCTAGGAGATACACTAACATTTATTTTGCAACCAAGCACTGGGAGCATTTCTTTCTTTCCCTCTTTGACATTCACTTTCTAATGGGGAGATTCTCCTTCTCACTAGTGAGCTTTTGAGGCCATCTTCCCAAGCCCAAACACATTCAGGGGAATCATACTTTATTGAAACATTGAGTATGGAGCCATCAGATCTCTTACATGCAGTGACACAGCACAAAATTCATGGGCGCCTCCGGTATAGTGGTGCGGTGGGGACTCCTTGAAAAAAATGCATTTACAATGGAACCCCAATGTGATATTCCCATAGTTTAGAGTTTTCACACATGTAACATTTTTGGATGCTGTTGTTGAAAATAAAGTAGCCATTCTCTGAAAATGCACAAGTCTTTTAAGGCTACGTTAGCATTGCAGCTAAAACTTACTATACTGATTTTTGCCTGCTATCTGATTTTGAATATTCAAATTAATTTTACAACTGATCCAACTCCGATACGAGTACAGATATCTATCCTGAATGTGCCCCACGTGCACAAAATGCACAAGACAATATTGTCAGAAAGATGCTGTCTGCAATGCTACTTCACATTGTTTCAGTGCAGGACGTCTGTGAATTCATCATCTTATGAGGGCAGGAAGCAAAAGATCAGGGGCCTCATGTATAAACGGTGCGTACGCACAGAAATGTTGCATACGAACGTTTCCACGCTCAAATTGCGATGTATAAAACCTAAACTTGGCGTAAAACCACGCAAATTTCCACGGTACCTCATACCCTGGCGTACGCAATTTCTCCGCCTGGTTTTGCAGACTGGCATCGCTCAGCGTCAAAGCAGTGCTACTGTTCCTGTGTGGTCACCCTTTCTTTCTTAGATCCACATTTCTGACGCGGCTTTATAAATACACTGAAACTAACTGCATATTGTTTATTAGTGTAATGCATCTGATTGTAATTAACCTGCAGCAATATAATGGTCCAGGGAATAGCCATAGTATTCCAAATACCATAACTGCTTTAGCGTTGTTACTCTCAATGCATCTTCTTCTTATTTCAGCTGCTCCCGTTAAGGGTTGCCACAGCAGATCATCTTTTTCCATATTACTCTCACTGCACCACTCTGAGTATTTATATCACTGCATCTGAGTGGGGAATCACAGCAGCAGCTAATTGGAAAGAGAATTATCGGTATACAGTATGAAGCAGACGCTGCCTGAGCCACGGCAAAACGTTTCAGAGACTTTCCTGTACGGACTTCGCGGTTCAGAAAAAGTTTCATCCCAAGAACTATAAATGCACTCAATCAGTCCATCAAGTGCTCCTTGTAGAACTGTTTGTACTTATAAGTACAATTACCTCACTGAAAACTTGCACTACAGTTATAAAATTGCACAACCTGCGCCACTTTATAAAGCACGTATTTACATATGATGTATTGTTCATATTGTTATTTCAGCTTAGGTCTGGGACTGCCATGTTAGAGTCTGAATATCAAGGGTCATGGCCATCTACACTAAATAGATGGGCTTGGAGAAGAAGGAGAAGAAGCCTCTTCTGTTGAGCTCGCCGCAACATGCAATTGTCCTGATGTACAGTAATATCTGGTTATGACACTCGGTGGTAGCATTTTGCCAATTCCCTGTTCCACTGCTGATTTAAGTATAGATGTTATGTTAGGTATAGTTTGGCTTGTCATGCCATTTGCTTGCTTTGGGCACTGTGTAGTTATTTTCTTTTTCTTACTATGATGCAGCTCTTCATTGTCTACTTGCTAACTTTTGCAGATTTCAAGTATTAAGCAGTCTGTTGTCTGTAATGTCATGCAGTGTTACATAGCAGCTTCTCACTGTTTTGCTTAAATTAAAATTTGACAATTTGTTTTCTGTTTTATAAACTTAAAATATATGTTTTTGAAGCTGGCTTTGTGAAGGTCTGATGAGGGGGTCCTTTGGGGCTGCAGGACCCCTGAACTTGCTGCACGGGCACCCACTACATCACTGTTAACATGTAGCAAAAGTGAGTGCTAAGGGTTCTGTCAAAAGAATGGAGGCCTCCTAAATGCCAATGATCAGTCCACAATGTACTCCAACTCTAAACTTTGTACACAAGGATGAGCAATTGCATCTCCTGCCTGTCTCATTTATACAAAATGGCAGAGTTCCAATAGGCACCCTGGTGTCGACCTTGTTGCATCCAGGACACACCAGGGTGAGGCATGTAGTCATGGCAGACTTGACAAATGCTCCTTTACTAGGCAGCCTTGATGTAGCTCAGGAGTGTACTTTCATTGAGCATGTTGTCCTCCTGCTACTTGATGACATTTTAAATATGCCAGCTAACAGATGATGGGTATGCTGATGAGTGGCATACTACATGTATTAAACACAAATTGCTGAAATGCTTTATAAGACCCCTGCACATTTTATGTATTTCAGCAGTCACTTGAATTGAGATGATTGTCAAGGTTATACAGTATATTTGAGGAGTGCAATCATTCTGCATGCACTTATAATAACGTATTAAGGTAAAGCCTTGTAATAAATCCTGCACCATGCACTTACCATAGCTGTTTTTTTTTATTCCTAAATCTTCTTGTATTTGTTTGCAGTAAACATGCCGACATGCTAAAAATAACACGCCTTTGCCACAGAGCATCTTATTCTAAATAACTGTTACATTGTGCAGAATATTATGTTACTGCATGGCCTTTAACTAGAAAGATGATGCCATCTGCAGAATGCAGCTGGTAATGAAAGAGTATGAAACAAGGTATGGTGACATTTATCACATTCAAAAAGGGTCGGAAATATTTGGGACTGGACAAGTAAGATTTGCTTCTTTAATATACTCACTAATGAACATATGGATTTCCAGAACTTCTCATATGAATCCAATATTCATGCACCATTTGAATCAATAGCTCTCTTAACAATCTTCTGTCCAGTATTACAGCTGCTTTATTATAAGCAATAGATTAAAATCCTACTAGCTCTCATTATGTTTTTCAGTTTTCTAGATTTCTTCTATTTCATAATAAACTGCTAATAAATTCATAATTCTCTCATTAGACAGCAGTTATAGTATGTGCACTGTGGGGAACAGCCCGGACACAGACAGGTAGACATGATTGATTTCAACCCACACACGTTTATTTACACAATATTTACACAAAAGTGAAGCACACAACCCAGTGCCGCGACACCAATCACCCCAAAAGTCCAGGCCCTTTCACAATGCCTTTCAAAGCTTTAATTCAGTGGGGTGAACAAAACGATTGCATAAAAATGTGAGGCAACTAAAGCATTTTTTTAACACAATCCCTTTATTTCAAGGGCTCAAAAGTAATTGGACAAATTAAATAACTGGAAATAAAATGTTCATTTCTAATACTTGGTTGAAAACCCTTTGCTGGCAATGACAGCCTGAAGTCTTGAACTCATGGACATCACCAAATGCTGGGTTTCCTCCTTTTTAATGTTCTGCCAGGCCTTTACTGCAGCGGCTTTCAGTTGCTTTTTGTTTATGGGCCTTTCTGTCCAATGTTTAGTCTTCAACAAGTGAAATGCATGCTCAATTGGGTTAAGATCAGGGGCCTCATGTATAAACGGTGTGTACGCACAGAAATGTTGCGTACGAACGTTTCCACACTCAAATCGCAATGTATAAAACCTAAACTTGGTGTAAAGCCACGCACATTTCCACGGTACCTCATACCCTGGCATACGTAATTTCTCCACTCGGTTTTGCAGACGGGCGGCACCAAACGTCAAAGCAGTGCTACTGTTCCTGTGTGGTCACCCTTTCTTTCTTAGATCCACATTCCTGACGCGGCTTTATAAATACACTGAAACTAACTGCATATTGTTTATTAGTGTAATGCATCTGATTGTAATTGGCCTGCAGCAATATAATGGTCCAGGGAATAGCCATAGTATTCCAAATACCATAACTGCTTTAGCATTGTTACTCTCACTGCATCTTCTTCTTCTTTCAGCTGTTCCCGTTAAGGGTTGCCACAGCAGATCATCTTTTTCCATATTACTCTCACTACACCACTGTATCACTGTATCTAAGTGGGGAATCACAGCAGCAGCTGATTGGAAAGAGAATTATTGGTATACAGCATGAAGCAGATGCTGCCTTAGCCACGGCAAAATGCTTCAAAGCCTTTCCTGTATCAAGTCGTGGTTCAGAAAAAGTTTCATCCCAAGAACTATAAATCCACTCAATCAGTCCATCAAGTGCTCCTTATAGAACTGTTTGTACTTATAAGTACAATTACCTCACTGTAAACTTGCACTACAGTTATAATATTGCACAACCTGAGCCACTTTATAAAGCGCGTATTTACATATGATGACGATATCATTTTTAAGATGAAATGCAGCAAAATATGTTGATTATATTATACAGATAAAACTTTAACTTCATTTAAATAACCTGTATTGTTAATAATTAAACATGTGAGGACACGGTGCCGCAGCGCTAGCTAGTTCATGGATTGTTTTCTGCCTTACGTTGTATTCTTGCTGGTGCTGACGCGACACTGGCAGGATAGATGGATAGAATAATTAAACATGTACTACGAAGATATTTCAATGTTCCTTAAAAGTTTTGAAGAATCGGTGTTCTGAGCTTACAGATGGCTTCACGTCTATTACAGAGCAAAGTAAGGACAGGAACTGGAGGTTAGTATGTTTTAAAGAGACAGTACTTCTGTAATAAATTATTTCATCGAAAGTCCCGCATGATGCAGTAAGCCTCTTGCGTGAGACATGAACAAGCACTGCGCCACCGTGTTCCCATGTTTAATAACATGCTTTCATTCCTATCATCATGAAAAAGATATCACGTATACATCTCAGTATTTTAATTATTCAGAGAGCTGTAATATCACGAATGCAATGGATTATGTGTCCTGTCGGAGAAAGAGAAAGCCCGTTTAAGAAGCAGGTAGTGATTCACACACAGAGCACATAGAAGATCAAATACAGAACAAAGCATTTAACGTGCTACTTTAGTTACAATGGGATTTGAGAAACTAGTAAATTAAATGATTTTAAGATGAACTTTACGATGTTCTACTTTAATGGCAAAATAAACTAAGTAATTAAAGTGGAAATTATAAGATTAAAGTTGACATTTCGTGCTTTTTTCCCATTGTGTGCCTATTTTTTTTGTCTGTACCCTAATAAGCTTTCATATGACACTCAGACAGTGGGCTACGACTCACCTTTTCACGGCGACTTTGATATATGACTTCTTTTTTTATTTCGGGCACTGTGCGACTTTGTGAACTTGAGCTTTCGAGTTTCTCCGACACTCTGTCACTTGATCAACTTCCTTTTGTTGTTTATATCACTGTTTAAAGCAACAAATAGTATGTTTTTCCTTTGCCTCCACTTGGTATTCGCTGAAATTCTTATATTTTCCCCCGTGCTCTCCCATTGTCTTTTCACAGAAGGCTGAGCTTAAGGGCTATTTACAGTGCATCCAGAAAGTATTCACAGCGCATCACTTTTTCCACATTTTGCTATTTTACAGCCTTATTCCAAAATGGATTAAATTCATTTTTTTCCTCAGAATTCTACACACAACACCCCATAATGACAATGTGAAAAAAGTTTACTTGAGGTTTTTGCAAATTTATTAAAAATAAAAAAATTGAGAAAGCACATGTACATAAGTATTCACAGGGTTTGCCGTGAAGCTCGAAATTGAGCTCAGGTGCATCCTGTTTCCCCTGATCATCCTTGAGATGTTTCTGCAGCTTAATTGGAGTCCACCTGTGGCAAATTCAGTTGATTGGACATGATTTGGAAAGGCACACACCTATCTATATAAGGTCCCACAGTTGACAGTTCATGTCAGAGCACAAACCAAGCATGAAGTCAAAGGAATTGTCTGTAGACCTCCGAGACAGGATTGTCTCGAGGCACAAATCTGGGGACGGTTACAGAAAAATTTCTACTGCTTTGAAGGTCCCAATGAGCACATTGGCCTCCATCATCTGTAAGTGGAAGAAGTTCGAAACCACCAGGACTCTTCCTAGAGCTAAACTGAGCAATCGGGGGAGAAGGGCCTTAGTCAGGGAGGTGACCAAGAACCCAATGGTCACTCTGTCAGAGCTCCAGAGGTCCTCTGTGGAGAGAGGAGAACCTTCCAGAAGGACAACCATCTCTGCAGCAATCCACCACTCAGGCCTGTATGGTAGAGTGGCCAGACGGAAGCCACTCCTTAGTAAAAGGCACATGGCAGACCGCCTGGAGTTTGCCAAAAGGCACCTGAAGGACTCTCAGACCATGTGAAAAACAATTCTCTGGTCTGATGAGACAAAGATTGAACTCTTTGGTGTGTATGCCAGGTGTCACGTTTGGAGGAAACCTGGCACCATCCCTACAGTGAAGCATGGTGGTGGCAGCATCATGCTATGGGGATGTTTTTCAGCAGCAGGAACTGGGAGACTAGTCAGGATAAAGGGAAAGATGACTGCAGCAATGTACAGAGACATCCTGGATGAAAACCTGCTCCAGAGCGCTCTTGACCTCAGACTGGGGCAACGGTTCATCTTTCAGCAGGACAACGACCCTAAGCACACAGCCAAGATATCAAAGGAGTGGCTTCAGGACAACTCTGTGACTGTCCTTGAGTGGCCCAGCCAGAGCCTAGACTTGAATCCGATTGAACATCTCTGGAGAGATCTTAAAATGGCTGTGCACCGACGCTTCCCATCCAACCTGATGGAGCTTGAGAGGTGCTGCAAAGAGGAATGGGCGAAACTGGCCAAGGATAGGTATGCCAAGCTTGTGGCATCATATTCAACAAGACTTGAGGCTGTAGTTGCTGCCAAAGGTGCATCGACAAAGTATTGAGCAAAGGCTGTGAATACGTATGTACATGTGATTTCTCAGTTTTTTTATTTTTAATAAATTTGCAAAAACCTCAAGTAAACTTTTTTCATGTTGTCATTATGGGGTTTTGTGTGCAGAATTCTGAGGAAAAAATTGAATTTAATCCATTTTGGTATAAGGCTGTAACATAACAAAAGGTGGAAAAAGTGATGTGCTGTGAATACTTTCCGGATGCACTGTATATTGATTTGCATATTCAAAGAGGCGTAATTCTGGGAGGAGTTGGGGCGGGACAGAAGGCGCATGCATGTGCGTTACTTTTCACGCTGATCGGGATTTATGTAGTGGAAGAACGTGAAAGTTTGCGTATGTACAGCTTCCTGCATCTGGATTTTTCTGTGCGTACGCACATTCCCGCTTTTGTGCTTACGCCATGTTATAGTGTGAGTTCTACGCACGGTGTTATACATGAGGCCCCAGAGCTGTTAGTTCGTGTTTATATGGGTTTTCCCAGGTGGTACCATTTTCTCCCACAGTCCAAAGTCATGCCAGTTAGGTGAAATGACATTGCTAAATTGGCCTGTGAGACAACTCCTGTGGGATGTTTTGTTCATCTTCATCTCAGAGAAACGTTTCTCACACAGGTATGTGCAGCCAAACGTAGACAGCATTTGAGCAGCTTAGATGCGGAGCTGGGGCATGAAACACTGAAACTGTGCATCATCCACAGAGTCATACTGTTCCTTCAGTGTGTCTCTACTTTGGAGTTTGATCAGCTCTATTTGAAGATTCATAGTAGCTCTTTCCATGTCAACTGCAAACGGATTAGCAAGAAATTCAAACAATTTTCTGGGCTTCAAAGTTGGTAAATCACCATGTGAACTCAGCACTAAGTACACTCAGTTTTTCAGCAAGATGTGCATTTGGAAATACAGTGGTAGACACCTGGCTTGTCATGGATTAGCAGCAGGGAAAGTGACCAAAGTTTCCTTGTAGCATTTTGCGTCTCCCACAGGCATAACTTTGCTTTAAATTTAATTCATTAATGAACTTACAAATACAAAACAAATATATTATGAACTTTGTATTAGGATTAGATGCAACATTAGGACACAAATTGTTTGATATCGGGTGTTAAATTGAAAGTGCTAAATTATATACAACTTTTTGCAGGGTATAGTGTAAACCTTTTAAAATTAGTAGAACAAAGTATAAGGGCTGCGGTGGGCTGGCGCCCTGCCTGGGTTTCTTTCCTGCCTTGTGCCCTGTGTTGGCTGGGATTGGCTCCAGCAGACCCCCATGACCCTGTAATTAGGATATAGCGGGATGGATAATGGATGGATGGATGAAGTATAAGGGAAACAAAGTTTGTGAAATATTGTTTAACATAGTTTTACTTTAAGGACCTGGGGTACTTAGGCCCATATAGACAAAAAGAGTTCCCGGGGACAAAACGTGATCTTTTGAAGAGAGACGGAGAGACAGAGACACTTTCACTTCCCGAGAGATGGACAAGTCACGCCATACTTACAACCTTCAGATGCAAGTCCCGTGATACACATGCAGAACAGGTTAGAGATAATGGAAGTAGGAAACTTCGAATGTCTCCAAAGAAAGAGTAAAGATCACATAAATGCAAACAATCTGAAAATATTACTCAGGGAAATAGTGGAACAGTGAAAAGAGATCGAATATTCAGGTGCTGTACAGGCAACAAATGCAGATCACGAGGCACGCAGCAGCAGAAAGCCAACAGCTTCTTGAGCAAAGAGGAGGTGAAAAAACACCTGTTACTTGTTTCCCAATGTATCACCGTTTAAGAGAGGTTTCGGAGGAGCGGCCGCATCAACAAACTGAAAATATTACTCGGGGAAATAATGGAACATTGAAAAGAGATCGAATATTCAGGTGCTGTACAGGCTTTTAAATTTTTTGAAGCTCTGCACGAAATGCAGACCATGCAGCAGCAGCACACCAGCGAGCAAAGAGGAGTTAAAAAAAGGTATTTGTTTCCCATTGTATCACCATTTAAGAGGGGTTTCGGAGAGACGGCCGCTGACAGGGTGGGAAAGGGGTTGGCAAGCGAAGTGAGCAGAGGGCGAAACCCCTTAGTATTATATAAATTGATTGATATTCCTATTGTTCTTAAAAAGGGTTTTTTCCTGCAATACTGAGAGAACGCAATGAGAAATTGACACCTTTTTTTTACAATTATTAAAAAACTAGTTAAGAATCAAATCTCAACATCTATATATCATCAATAAATATTATACTGGCAACAACAGGAGGAGAAGGAGCCCTGAATTGAAAAAAGAGAGAGAAGATGGCACCAAAGTTTCGGTATTGTTAACTGATTAAGTGTTTTGTTATGGGTTTTTCGCAATGACCAAGCTGGGTTGGATCGACAAGTTCAATGCTGAGACCAGGATGTGGGACGAATATGCAGAGAGACTTGAGTGCTTCTTTCACACAAAATGACATCAATAATCCAGAGAAGAAAAAGTTAATTTTACTAAGTGTGTGCTGAGCATGCAGAGGACCACCCATTTCAATTGAAGTTGATCCTACAGTTTCACCAAAATTCTTTAAGGCTCGACCTGTTCCTTTTGCTCTTAAGCAGATGATTGATGAGGCATTAGGTGTTCTGGTTTAGCAAGGCATTTTTGTACCAGTGTTACTCTGAAAATGGGCAACACCCATTGTCCCTGTCACAAAAAGAGATGGAAGCTTAATAAATTGTGCTGATTACAGATGTATTGTTAATACAACATTAAAACCTGATATTTATCCCTTTCCAACTGTTACAGAGCTGTTCTCCACTCTGGTAGGGGGTGTCATTTTAACTAAATTAGACCTTGAACAAGCCTACCAACAACTAGTTCTTGATGAACCTTCAGATGAGCTGCTAACAATTAATATATACAGGGGGCTGTACTGTACCCAACGGCTGCAATTTGGGGTCTCTACAGCTGTTGCTGTTTTCCAGCATTTTATGGATACTCTGCCGGCAGGTAATACAGGTGTACAGCCATACCTGGATGACATTTTAATAACTGGGAAAACTACAGAGGAGCACGATGCACGTTTGGAGAAAGTGTTATGTCAGATCTCCAATATTCCAATGTCCATCTCTTCCCCAATGTTCAAAGGGAAAAATGTGCTTTTGTTGCTACTGAGGTAGAGCTTCTTGGATTCAGAATTGATAAAGAGGCCACCCATCCCACCAGTGAAAAGGCTGAATCTGTCATGAATGCACCAGCTTCAGAAATTTCTGGGACTTTTGACATTTTACAGCTGTTTTTTTCTAAAAAGGCCACCATTCCAGAACCACAACACAGGCTACTTGACCAGTCAAAAGCATGGTACTGGACTGCCACCCTTGACTCAGCTTATAAGCATGGCAAAATCACTACTCAAAGAAGATAGATTACTTGTGCATTATGGTGTTAAGAAGCTTCTCATATTGGTACGTGATGCCTCTCCTTATGGCCTTGGAGCTGTGCTGAGCCATGTAGAGCTTGATGGTACGGAGTCCCCAATTAGTTTTGCCTCACAGACACTGTCGGCCACTGAACATAATTATACTCAGATAGATAAGGACGCTCTTGCTGTTATTTTTGGTGTAAAAAATTCATTAGTTCGTACAGGGGTGTCAGTTTTGCAATTTGCACTGACCACAAGCTGTTTTTTGTGTTACAGGCAGGAAAAGAGTTGATAACTGCCAATACTTTGAGATGCTTGCCTGTAGCACATCCTGTGGCTGATACACCACCTCCTCTTGAGGTCCTATTCTTGAAAACAGTGCCTAATGAACCTATTCGTGCTAACCAAATTCCTGCACTTACACAGAAGGATCCAGTTCTGTCTCATGTGCTGCATGATGTCCCAGGTAACAATTTCACACCCTTTGCCAATCAACGTAATGAACTATCAGCTCACAAGGGTTTTGTTTTATAGGGTAATCGTGATATAGTACCTGTTCTAGCACAGGAGAATGTGCATAAACTATTTCATTACTTCCACCCTGGCGTAGTCCACAAGAAGGCTCTGGCCAGAAGTTATGTGTGGTGGCCAGGAATGGATGGACAAATAGAGAATGTGGTAAAGTGTTGTACAACATGTCAAAAGTTATGGCATTCACCATCAAGGACACCCCTATACCCCTGGGAATGGCCAGCTAAGTCTTGGTGTCAGATCCACATTGGTTTTGCTGGATCATTTCAAGGAAAGGTCTTCTTTATTTTGGTGGATTTCCATTCCAAGTGGCTGAAGGTGTCTCTTCTATGCTCCATGTCTGCTAATGCTGCCATCGACAATTTGCTCCTTATCTTCTCTACACATGGATTGCCAGATATTATTGTGTCACACCACCTATAGTGTGGTTTGATGTCCCCAGTGACTGAAAGGAAGATGTGATCTAAGTACCAAGAGGTCAGATTCTCCATGCTGTCTTGGAAAGCCCCATTTAGATGCTGGAAAGAGACTGCATTAGATAATTCAATTTATTTGTTCTAAGGAAAGTGTACTTTTACTTAAAAGCAAAGTATGTGCTAATCATGAATTCATTATAAATAGCAGTTTCTTCATGAGTGATGACACGGGCTAATCATGACTGGCCAAAGAATTGGAGCACCAGCTTTCTGAATGTTGAACTACTTGGAACATACTGTTGGAGCAGGGGTTAAGACCTGGGAATAAGGTTTTCAATCATAGGTAAGTTTAAATCTCTATCCTCACCTATGGTCAGCAGCCCAAGAGCTCATGAATACAAGTGGCTTTCTACAACTTTATACTGTTAACATGTTTCATTATTGAGTGCAGAGTGATGAAAACAGTACAGAATTTCTTAACAGCTTTATTAACAAACAAATGTTAATTTTTATCTGACACTCATGGGCCCCCTGAATCCCATCCTTTGACCCCCTAGGGGTCCACGGACCTCAGGTTAAGGACCCCTGATCTAATGTAACACCACCACAGTGGGCTTACTCTTTATCATAGGAAGAGCAGCTCAGAAAGACCGTAGAACCTCTGTGTAGCATTATTGCTTCTGCGGATGAAAAAAAGCCACCGAAGGTAATTTGGGCAATTAGTAAGGATGCTCATCTGCAGCCCCCACCACATAGCCCTTAAATAACAGGAACTGAAATAGGCATGTCAATCCAGAAAAATGCCTCTTGATACACTAAAGGGATTCTCCATCTCTCAGCACTCTTAAGAGCGTTCCAGAATGTGTAGGTAACTGTTGCTAGAGATAGGGTGGTCTGGTTCGCTCAGCTCATCGTGTTGTGCCAAGGTTATTATTATAAACAAAAAACAAAACAGAGATCAAAAATATTGACAAAAACCATAATCTGAAATACAATAATTAGCAAAACCAAGATGTAAAACTAAAATTATAAAGTAGCTGAGAAGACTAAACAATTTTAAGCCGCAGATTTCATTTACATAATAGTAGCAAGTTAGGAGCAGTCACAACATGTTCAAATGACCTATAGTGTGGTTTGATGTCCCCAATGACTGATTCATTGTGGTTTGTAACTCGCCTCAACAAGAATTAAATCGTAGAGGTGGGCTCATGTGTATGTGAGAGCTGACAACCAATAAGCATGCACCCAGGTCTACAATATGTATATATCTATCAGCAACATCATTAAAACCAACTGCCTAATAATGTGTAGGAACCCCTCATGAAATCAAAGCAGCTCTGACCCATCAACACATGGACTCCACAAGACCTCAGAATAGCCCATTGTTTTGTTCTTAGCCATTCTTGATTTTTTTTTTTTTGCTGTGTATTCTGGATCATTATCTTTTTGGAGGACCCATGACGGAGCTTTCTGACAATGAGCAGTGCGGTTTGCTCCAGAATGTCTTGATAGTCCTGAGATTTCATTGTTCCCTGCACAGACTCAAGGCATGGTGTCAGACGCAGTAAATCAGCCACAAAACAGAAGCGAGACTCCTCTATGTTTCACAGTAGGTTGTGTGTTCTTTTCTTTGAAAGCTTAACTTTTTTCATCTGTGGACATAGAGCTGACGTGACTTGCCAAAAATCTCCAGTTCTTTGCAGTCCTCCTGGTCTCTTTCCAATTGAGCTCACTGCCACACACAAACAAAAATGGATGATGCAGTCAGACACAGATGTACCTTGACCATAGAGTTCAACTTGCACCTCTTTGAAAACTGTCCTTAGCTTTTTATCCACCATTCTCATTGCCCTTCTAGGGCTGATTTTCCTCTTGCAGCCACATCCAGGGAGGTTGGCTACAGTCCCATGGACTTTAAACATGTTAATATTATATGCACCTGTTGTCACAGAAACATCAAGCTGATTGGTGATGGTCTTATAGCCTTTGTCTTTAATGTGCTTGTGGTATAGCGGGTCCACAGCTCTCTCAGCAAAGGCCATTTTAAATAAATAATCACCGTGCTCACAGCATAGTGAGGGGGCGTGGTAGTGTGGCTGAAGCGGTTCCCGAGTGGATTCGTGCTGCGGATGTTTCTCACCTAAGTGTACAGGTGAGGTACGGTCCGCTCCGTAATTGTTCCTGGGAAATATTGATTGCCACAGCTGCCACATCCATTATAAAGAGAAGCCCGAGATGGTTAAGGAGAGGAACAAAAAAAATAGAATTGAAAAAAAAACGAAAGAGAAAGAAAGACGGAGGTTGCTGGAGAGCGAGGAGCAGGAGAGAAGGGAGAGAGAGAACCGGTGCGGTGCGAATGCTCGCAGGCAGCTGAACGGAAGCCTGGGTGTTAGGCCGACACCTGGGAGTCATAGTAGTGGTCATTCGTGATCAAGTAGCGGGAGTGACCACTGAAGGGCGACTGGCCGCGGGAGTCGGGAGGCTTGGTGGAGAAGTTCTTGACTTGACTGGTTGTCAAGGACTCCAAGTCTCATGCCTGGGATGAGTGCGCGACCGAAGCCAGGATCGGGAGGCCTCCAGACCTGTGTGAGAGCAAGAAGGACAGCTGCAGAGAGAGCGTCTCACCTGCTCTTCCCGTTTGGGCCCTGCAGCAGGCGAGTGTAAAAGAAGCACTTTGCTCTGTATGGTATTTCAAAGGACTGCTTCCAGCATTGTTTTAACCTCGATTTTTAAAGGATTGTTTTTCTATGGTTTTTAACCTCATTGTCTTTTAATGGATTATTTATTTGAACACTTGTTTCTTTTGTTCTGTTTTAAATAAAAGCACCATTGCACATTTGTACCACCCCCTTGCAATTGTTGCCTCACTGTCTAGCTCATCGGTAACATTACCGACGGTGTTGGGTTCAAGGGCTTCTGAACAGCGGATGGGAGCATGGAGCAGAACCCGCATCATCACAGTGCTTGTCTACAATTTTTTTTTTCTGATCACCCCAGACAACTCTTTCTGTTGCTTTTAGTGGGACACACAATGATACCAAACAGCAGAGTGACTATGTTTCACCATTTAAATGGGCTGAGTGAATGATTGCATGATTGGAGATGTGCGATACTAATTTAAAAAAAAAAAAAAAAAAAAAAAAAAAGTTTGACAAATCACTCTAATACAGTTATTTACAACCAGGCCATTTTAGAATATATTTGTAGAATAACCAGTACTTTATCTCTTTTCATGCTTGTTTGCTTTACTCAATGACAAATCAAAGGCATGCAGGGACAATTCCTTTTCATTCAATCACTTCTCAGGAGGCATACAGCAATTTTTCAATGAGCTGTAAGGATACCAACAAATTTATCTATGTCTGTATCTGACCTCACTAGGTTATTAGTCAGCGGATGACAATTGCAGACTCTAATACATTTTTTGACTCTTTCAAAAATTATGCCACACTGGAACAACCATTGAGTCTTCTAAGCTACTGATTGTTGATCTGAAAATGAAAAGAACTGATGCCTATGTGGACACTTTTTGTGACTGAAGACAGAGAAGAAATTAAAATTAGTAAAAACCTTTTATTGATACATACCAGACAAGGGTAAAATGACAGAGAAATACAGTCCTAGGACACCGCACTTCATCTGCCTCGAGCGCAGATATCCTTGCTCTTTTATACCTTTCTAGTCTCCTGATCGTTGACCACGTAAGCAATAAAAATAGCGTCCTGACTCATTTTGTATTATTCCAATTGGTAAAGTCTTTACCCTAAAGGGATATTTTCTTGTCACACACATCATTGAAAGAAAACTTCCAGAAAGTATATATGCTTTTTGTCACGTACGCAAAACACAAACAAGTTTGATCATTCTGTCCTATTTTCTGTACTTACACACATACATTTTGTTCAATTACATCATTTTATGTTTTTACACTCCTCCCTTTTTGAACAAAATGATGTGGGCAGTAGAATTAAATTGAA
This sequence comes from Erpetoichthys calabaricus, assembly GCF_900747795.2. Taxonomy (NCBI): domain Eukaryota; kingdom Metazoa; phylum Chordata; class Cladistia; order Polypteriformes; family Polypteridae; genus Erpetoichthys; species Erpetoichthys calabaricus. The sequence goes on from NC_041396.2 coordinate 118,089,441, forward strand.
ATGGTTGATGAAGGGGAAGGGGGGGGAAAAGGGGATGGGGAGGAGAAAATGGAAGAAGCTATACAAGACATGTGCTCCTCATGTAGCATATATGCCCTTTCCATAGAGGCGGTAAAGTACTTAGATAGAGATCACCACCCATCCTTGGGTAGCCTGAGAGGGTGCGGGTAGCAGTCAACAGAAAAAGTATTTTTAAGATAGCCATTTCTTGCAATGCGATGCGTGGATCCAGGCAGGCAGTCCTTCAACTTTCACGGCATGTGGTGTGGATAGAAAAATTTGGAATGGTCCTCTCCACCTAGGCTGATGCCAGTGTTTCCTCCGAGTATCTCGAACCAGGATCCAGGTGCCCAAGGGAATTGGTAAATCCTTAGAAGGTGGGCTGGTCCTCCAGGCTTGATTAACCTGCTGGTGGACTTCCTTCAACAAGGTTCGGAGACCTGCAAGACTAGAGAGAAGATCATTGTCCACAGTATGCAAATTCACATTTCCTACAACCATGCCAATGGGCATGGGACGTCCGGTCAGAATCTCAAACGGCGATAGTCCCAGTTGTCGGTGTGTCCGTCCCCTTAGTCCCATTAAAGCTAAGGGTAGTGCATCCGGCCATGTTAAATTAGTTTGTTCACAAATTTTTGCGAGTTTAGCTTTTAAAGTGCCATTATCTGTTTGTAACTTTTGAGGGATACCCCATCTTGGAATAATCTCTTTAATTAGTGCTTTAGCTACTGTTTTGGCATCGTTGTGTTTTGAAGGGAAAGCCTCTACCCATCGGGAGAACACATCGACAATCACAAGACAATACCGGTACCCTTTAGACGGGGTTAGTTCAATGAAATCCATTTGGAGGTGTTCAAACGGACCCATTGGATTAGGGGTAACGGCGGGACTTACCTGGGTACCTTTTCCCACATTAAACTTTTGACATATTGCACAGCGTCTGCAAAATTGCTCTGCATATGTAGAGAAACCTACAGCTTCCCAATGTTTTTCAACATCTCGAACCATGGCATCTCTACCTGCGTGGTCGAGGCCATGGGTGATTTTTGCCATTCCTGGGAAAGAGGCTTTTGGGAGAAAAAGTTTGTTAGTGTGTTTATGAGTCCAGACTCCATCAGAGAGGGACCCTTCTTTGGACCATTTTCTCCTTTTGATATCCGTGGCTGCACTCTGTAAAGAAATAATTTGATTATCAGGGTCCTGGTCATTTCTCTGTTGGAATAAAGAAATTGGTGTGTTATTATATGCAGCCTCTTTAGCAAAGTGGTCAGCTAATTCATTTCCTTTGCTAACAGGATCCTGTTTTCCTGTGTGAGCTTGACATTTAACAATCGCTAGCTTCGATGGTTTGGTTATAGCTTCTAAAAGGGATTCGATCAATTTCTGATGTTGGATGGGTTTGCCAGTACTGGTCTTAAATCCCCTTAGTTTCCATAGTGCTCCATTTTTCAATCGCAAGGAACATCCATCCACAAAAATCATTTCTCCAGTTTCTAAAGGTGTTTCCTGTAGATCTACTCTAGGTTTTACAACCTTTGCTATTTCATCATGGTAATTATGTGGTTCTCCTTCGTTGTTAATTGGGAGAAGAGTGGCTGGATTTAAAGTGGAGCATCTTTCAATTGTAACATTTGACAAAGTACAGAGTACATTCTGATAGTATATTGCCCTAGCAGTAGTGAGATGTGAAGTTTTGGCTTGTACTAGAATAGAATGTACAGCGTGAGGCACTTTAACTGTTAGGGGGCTCATGAGAACTACATCCGTGCTTGCTAATACAGCTTCTGTTGTTGCAGCCACAGCACGAAGACACGGAGGAAGTGCTGCGGCCACTGGATCCAGTTTTTTAGAAAAATAAGCCACCGGTCTCTGTTTATCTCCGTGTTGTTGCGTCAGTATTGCATTCATAAATCCCTGCTTTTCATCCACAAACAAAGTGAATGGACGAGAATGATCAGGCAAAACAGACATAACCTGTTGTTTTGTGACCGGTCTAGGAAGATTTTGGATGGCTGTAATGCGATCGCTAGAGAGAGCTCTTGTTCCATACGTAATGTCATGACCTAGATATTTTACAGTTGTTTTGATTAGCTGCAGCTTAACTTTAGAAACTTTATGGCCATTGTCCCCCAAAAACAGCAACAATTTCTGGGTATCTTTTGCACAATCTTCTTCCGTAGCGCTACATAGCATTATGTCATCTACATACTGTATCAATGTACTACCTCTGTCCGGCCAAAAGCCTTCTAAATTTTGGGCAAGAGCTTGTCCATATACACAAGGGGCTTCAGTGTATCCCTGAGGCATGACGGTCCATGTCCAACGGCGGATTTGGAAAGTAAAAGCAAACCAAAATTGAGAATCAGGGTGTACAGGGATAGAAAAGAAAGCATTAGCTAGGTCAATAACGGAAAAGTACCGGGCGGAAGGAGGGATAGTAGAGAGGATAGTGGAAGGATTAGGGACGATAGGGGCCCTAGGGAAGATGGCAGAATTTACTTGTCGCAAGTCTTGTACGAAACGCCATGAACCGTCAGCCTTTTTTACAGGTAGAATGGGGGAATTGACTGGAGAGTATTCAATTGGAATAATGGCACTGCGTTTGACGAGATCGGAATGTACGGCGGAGATGCCAGCCTCTGCTTCGGGAGACAGAGGATATTGGGCACGGTGCGGGCGGAAGGAGGATTTCGGGTGGATCACCAGAGGCTCACAATGGGCTATCCTTCCATAATCATTCTTTCCCTGGGACCATAGTGAATCAGGGAGCATAGAGAGCCAAGAAGGGAAAGTGGTTTGCAATGAACAAGCAAAAGAGGAAGGACGGCACAAAGCGCGATGTACTAAAAAATCAGTTTGAAACACCACTTTAGTTATTAAACGGTCAGGAGTATCAAAAATACCTGGAGTAACTTGTAACCAGTCTGTTCTTTCAAGGCATTTTTCTACCCATGGTCCTATTTCCCCCCATTTAACAGTGCATGATTTAGCTAAGGAAAATATGAGGCACTGAGCCGCCAAGATAAAATATATGTTGTGAGCATGTAAGATGAACAGAAGCAGCTGCCTTTGTGGATGAAATAAAAACACAGGAGATGTGAAGGGTTTCGGGGCGAGTACCAGAAGTAAGGAAAGATTCTAGCCAGGGGGTGTCTACTTCTATAGGGAAGTATTGGGCAGTACAGTGTAAAATGTCAGGGGCCTGTAAATTGGGAAAGAGACAGGGGGAAAAAGAGTGTAGGGCTTTGAGGAGAATGGTGTGTGGGGAAATATTTAAAGTCCAAGCTGCAAAAGAGGGTTTGGGGTAAGGGGCAATTTGACACAACAACTTGGGGGTAGAACAGAAAAAACCTTTGTCAGTCATAGAAATAGAAAGTTTTGTCATGAGATCTCTTCCTAAAAGGTTAACTGGACAGAGCTTATTTAAAAGAAAACGATGCAGTAAGGTATGTCCGCCAGGACGTGACTGGACTTGAAGAGGTTTTGATACTTGGAGAAGGTGAGGTTGTCCAGAAGCAGTAAGCACAGTAACAGTCTCGTTCGAGGCAGGGACCTTTGCCAGCGAGAGGGTAGATTGAGTGGCACCAGTGTCGATTAAGAAAATAGTCTCAGTGCCATCAACAAACAATGTCAGTAAAGGATCAGTCTCTGAATTATGGGTGAGCAAAGGTAGTTGAAAAGAGTGGCTGGAGGTCCCTGCGTTTTCCTATGGCCAGTATTGTTGGTCAGGGGTGTCAGAAAAAACAGGTGGAATAGGGGGAGGCGGGGGCTGTTGCTGTCTGTGAGGGCACTCCCGACGAAAATGTCCAGTTTCACCACAGGCGTAGCAAGAGTAGGAATTAACATTGGGATTAAAGGGAGAGGGAATAAAAGGATTCTTATTGTGGTCAGCAGGAGGAGCTCCAAAACCACCTCGTCCTCTTCCTCGTCCCCTTTCTCTAAGGCCATATCCTCGGCCTCGGTCAGGAGTATTCCTGGTATAATAGTTCATCTGTGCTGCCAATAATTTGGCATGAGAGTCCGATTCCTTCTGCTTAGTTTGTTTTTCGGCATGTTCAGCATGTCGTTTGACTTCATCAAACGTGGCACTTTCCCACTCAATACAGGAAGTGCGGACCTTGTTTTGTATATCAAGGCGCAAACCGGAAACAAAAGGTGGAACTGCAGCTCGGGTGCGGTCATCAACATTTTCCAAGCCCGAGTGATTAGCCATAAGGTCTTGAATCCTATGTGCCCATTCATCAACCGTCTCATCTCTCTTTTGTTTTGCAGCAGAAATAAGGGACCAGTCCGTTCCTTTTTTATATTTTTCTGCAATATTTTGTCTCAACGCCTCCCATTGTGGGTTAAATTCGCCTTCTCCACCAATCCCCTGTCCTCGAGTTAAAGCTGGGTTCCATGCCCATGGAACGTCATTGCGGACACCCTTGCAAACAGTGGCCCATGTGGTCCCAAGCTTTCGACGAAGTACCTGGGTCCATTCAGCAGCGTTAGGCTTATACATGCTATCTAACTGATCAAGTTGTTCAACAAATTTTAGTCCTCCTACTTCCTTTGGATCTGGAAGTGCATTCACGACATCTTTTAGTTCTTGGATGTCCCAGTTCCGATTTATCATAACTGTTGTGGGATTTTGGAGTCCGGCTGGATGGGCAGGGTTATAATGGGGATTGGGAACTTCTATTAAAGGGCAAGTAAGTAAAGGTGAAGGATTTGGAGAGAAAAAAGTTGGAGCTGGTTTATGAGTGGAGGTTTGACTTCGAGTGCGTTGGGAGACGGGGGTTTGTCTAGTACGGGGTGGGTCATCACGATGGGTAGAGGGGTCATAGTGATCTGTGCCTGGGGGATCATCGGGGGAAACTTCTGCCAGTTGTAGTGCAGGGGGGGCAGTCGGAATGGGGGATAGAGGAGGGGATAATGGAGGTGCCTGAGGTTGGTACTGAGGAGAGGAACAAATAATAGGATAAAGGGGGTCTTTATTTGGATTATTCTTCCTTTTCCTCCCGTCTGCCTGTGGTTCAGTGCCTGTCTGAACTTTCTGTAATGTAATTAGTAATTCCTCTTTCTCCTTTTTGGCCTTTCCCTCATTTGCCCGCAACAATTCATTCTGTTTCTGTACTGCTTCTAAATTTCTGTCTTTTATTACTAATTCCCATCTATCGAACATATCCATTCGATACGGTCCACTATTATAACAACCCTGCTTATTCCTACACAGGATTTTCCTAGCTTCCTGTATTTCACTTGCATCTCCTGTCCCCTCTATCGGCCAACGCCCACCACTCTGTCTATTCCATTTCCTACATGCCTTCTTGAAATCTAAACCTGTCTTTTTTTTTTTTCTTTTTTTTTTCCTACAAATTTCCTAGGAGACCCATTTTTATGGGGCGTCTGTTGATCCTCCGAAAATAATTCTTCCAGCATTAATGATTTTGATCCCCCTGTGCAGCGATTAACAGGCTTACTGTTATAAGTTCCCATTATGTCCCCTTGCTCTTCCTGAGTCCTGTATTTAATTTTCCAACTATATACTGATTCGTCTAATCCCTTGTACGTATGAATCAGCGAGGTATTAAGTGTGCCACTCACTATTCCCTTACTGTTCCCTTCTTTAGTCCCAAGGGGAGACACCCAACTATCGGTCCTGTCCCAGTTCCCAGGAGAACACGGTATTCCTATTAGTATGTAGATTTATTTATTCCGTCCTAACAGCAAACCTGCAATCTGTGCTCTTTTTCTGTTTATGTTTCCATATATATATATATATATACCACCCCGTTACTAGTCCCGTTAGCCTGTCCGCCCACATCCCCGGATTCCAGCTCAGGTGACTTCGTGTCCGATTCGGTTCAGCAGAATACTACATCAATATGTCCAGCCGAGTCTAGGATATGGGTGAGGCCAGTATCCTTTCGTCAGACCTTTCGTATGCGTCAAACTGCTTGGGTCAAGTCTCCATCACCTTAAGCAACCCGTTGAGATATGAATATGACTAGACGGTCAACAGGAAATTCGCCCTCCCGTAATTTAGAAAATAGAAAATGTTCGGAAATTCCCCGGTGCTTACCCCAGCCTGGAAGTGTGCAAGCTCTGTCTGGAAATCCGTTCAGTCACCGTGGATGTAGCAAAGAGGAGGCCAGGGGCTCCTCACGCAAGAACTCTTTCAGGACAGGGCAGTCCTAACTTTTGCCAGAGCTGCATGCTCTGCTGCCGGAGTACTCAAGTTGACGGCAGTCCGCTGGTAAGACAGATCACTGAAATGGTCTCGCTGGAGGAGTCGACCGACCGTCTCTTGCCCCACGTTGGGCGCCAAAAAACTGTGGACACTTTTTGTGACTGAAGACAGAGAAGAAATTAAAATTAGTAAAAACCTTTTATTGATACATACCAGACAAGGGTAAAATGACAGAGAAATACAGTCCTAGGACACCGCACTTCATCTGCCTCGAGCGCAGATATCCTTGCTCTTTTATACCTTTCTAGTCTCCTGATCGTTGACCACGTAAGCAATAAAAATAGCGTCCTGACTCATTTTGTATTATTCCAATTGGTAAAGTCTTTACCCTAAAGGTATATTTTCTTGTCACACACATCATTGAAAGAAAACTTCCAGAAAGTATATATGCTTTTTGTCACGTACGCAAAACACAAACAAGTTTGATCATTCTGTCCTATTTTCTGTACTTACACACATACATTTTGTTCAATTACATCATTTTATGTTTTTACACCTACAAAGCAGAGGAAGATTACTATATGAAAAGTTATCAAAGCACTCCTAGCTGGTAACTTCCATAGACTGAAATGTAATTAAGAAATGGCAGATAACAGAAACCATGGAGGTCAGCACAAAATCTGGAAGAGAACAAAACTGAGAGATAGAACAGTGTGTATGCTGTGCAGAAAAAGCAAAGCAAACCCTTAATATGACTTCAAGGGATCTGCAGGCAGGTTTAGCCAAGACTGGAGTGGTGGTGAACTGCTCTGTTATGCAGTGTTACTTACACAGACATTGATTTAATGCGAAGAGTCATCAGAAGTGAACTGTACCTGTGATCGCATCACCAAAAAACAAACAATATCTTCAGTATGCAAAACAACATCTGCATAAAACAGACACAATTTAGAACCAAGTGCTGTCAACAAATGTCCACAGCCACATAATATTTCTTTGGAGGAAAAAAGGAGCAGCATTTAAAGAGAACACATTTCCAACTGTCAAGTAAAGGGTGGATCGAGATTGTATAGCAGCTACAGGCAGAGGAAACATTATTGGAGTACTGGGATGAATGAATTCCATTAAATAGCAACAAATCACCAAAGAGAATGTCAGTCAGGAAACTGAAAAAAAAATATGGCTTCTACAATAAAACAACAAAACTTCCTCAGAAATCTCTGGGTAGATTTTAAATGTGCTTTACTTGCACGGCAACCCAAAACATCTCACGGGTAGAAGCAATCTGAAAGGGGGAAAAGGCTTCCAAAACAAGAGTTCAAAAACTTGACTGGCCCCAAAAAATGTTTGCAACTGCTGATTTTTGCCAAAGAGGGTGAAACTATATTGACTTAGAAAGTTACCAAAACATATGCAAATAAGAAAAATTAACTAGTTTTTAAAGTTTCGGTTCATCAAATACATCTTTACTGTACTTTCACATTTTTAGAAAAATGGCATAATTTTAGGGTATTTTTTGCCAAAGTGTTTTTCACTTCAAATGACCACAGACAACACTATTTGTCTATTATTTTGTTAGTTGTGTACTTTTCCATGGAACTGTCCATATTGTATACACCACTTAGAGCTGATGATTAACCGTGCATATTGCATATCTGTTTGTACAAATGTAAATAATACAGCAATTCCAAATGGTTATTAATTCTCCTGTTTCTCTTCTTGGTGTCTGGCTGTGGCACTTAGTTCTACTGCTCTGCTTCTACATTGTTTTCCTGGCCATGGAAATACATTGGAGATACTGGAAACCTTGGAATGAATGGATGGAAAGATGTGATCATCATATTAGACACCAGCACAGACTCTACTGTCGAATGCCCAGGAGAGGCGAGTGGCTAGTGAGCACACATCTCCAGGACTCTGACATTGTCCGTCATAATTGACCAAGTACCCCAAATGGTTTGTTTTCCCCAAGAATGCTGCTGACTGGAGTTACAGCTTTCCTCTCCTCTGTTATCAACTGACTATAGTTCAACAATTAATTAAAGAACAGATATTGTTAGGCTCCAGTTATGCTAATTAGTTTCAAACTACATTATTTTTCTGTTTGTTTAAGCAAATGTTTTCTAAACATATGGATTTTTTTTAATTCTTTGTTATTTATTATTATTATTCTTACCTACTTTTCTTTTGTTGTAACTTTATCTTTGATCACATGTACAGTGTTCCCTCGCTATATCGCGCTTCGCCTTTCGCGGCTTCACTCTATCGCGGATTTTATATGTAAGCATATTTAAATATATATCGCGGATTTTTTGCTGGTTCGCGGATTTCTGCGGACAATAGGTCTTTTAATTTCTGGTACATGCTTCCTCAGTTGGTTTGCCCAGTTGATTTCATACAATACAGTAAATCTTACAAACCTCGCAGCACAGAAATAATGGCAAAAAATCTGGCTGTCACCAGGTGCTCAAAGAAATCTAACTTATTAATTCAATCACTCTAGACATTAAGACAAAGCATAGAAAGTTAAAAGCAGCATGGTATTTATTACAAGAATAATAATAACACCACTGGAACAAAGAATAATAGAAAATAGATACTGATAGGAAAGTCTGAATACAGTAATCCCTCGCTATATCGTGCTTCGCCTTTTGCGGCTTCACTCCATCGCGGATTTCATATGTAAGCATATTTAAATATATATCGCGGATTTTTCGCTGCTTCGCGGATTTCAGCGGACAATGGGTCTTTTAATTTCTGGTACATGCTTCCTCAGTTGGTTTGCCCAGTTGATTTCATACAAGGGACGCTATTGGCAGATGGCTGAGAAGCTACCCAACTTACTTTTCTTTCTCTCTCTCTTGCGCTGACTATCTGTGATCCTGACGTAGGGGGTGTGAGCAGGGGGGCTATTCGCACACCTAGACGATACGGACGCTCGTCTAAAAATGCTGAAAGATTATCTTCACGTTGCTACCTTCTGTGTGCAGCTTTTAAGTATGCTGCACGGTGCTTGGCATACTTAAAAGCTCAAAGGGCATGTATTGATTTTTGACTTTGTTTCTCTCTCTCCCTGCTCCTGACGGAGGGGCTGTGAGCTGCCGCCTTCAACAGCTTTGTACCGGCGGTGTGTCGCATACTTAAGAGCCAAACAGCCCTATTGATTTGTTTGCTTTACTCCCTGTTTCCTTTGAAGAGGAAGATATGTTTGCATTCTTTTAATTGTGAGACAGAACTGTCATCTCTGTCTTGTCATGGAGCACAGTTTAAACTTTTGAAAAAGAGGCAAATGTTTGTTTGCAGTGTTTGAATAACGTTCCTGTCTCTCTACAACCTCCTGTGTTTCTGCGCAAATCTGTGACCCAAGCATGACAATATAAAAATAACCATATAAACATATGGTTTCTACTTCGCGGATTTTCTTATTTCGCGGGTGGCTCTGGAACGCAACCCCCGCGATGGAGGACGGATTACTGTAAATAAATTTTGTTCTCGGGTATTGAGTGTTATGAGAGGTGAAAAAAATAATTTAAATGATTTTAGGCTTCAGGATAACTAAAAGTGAAAGGATCTGAATATACACACACCCACCTTATCAGAACACAAAATTACAGTAATAGCCATCATAATATAGTTCAAGTGCACTACAGAGGTTGTTAAGAATTTCAACTAAGGATCAACATGCTTTATCATTAGTTTTAGGGCTATTAGCTATGAATAGTCTAGGCCTGTGGCAGGACACAATTTATTTTAGCAGAAGAGCCCTATCCTGCCTGCCTTTTCTCTTGTTTTGAACTTCTGTGAGTAAAGGACTTTATGTTCTCTGAAGAAGCAAGCAGGCAGATTTCATTTTGGGAATGAACACAGGTGCTGAGCCTCTCACTGACAGAGGACTAAACAAACTGGCAAGATCTCAAGCTAGCACATAAACATACAAACACTTACATGGCATTTAAATCTATTAGGGCTCATCAATACTTTGGCCAATAAAGTTAAAATAAAGGCATTGTGATAACTAGTTAGTCTGAGCTATACAGGCACATAAGCATTAAGTTCCTTTCAAATAGATGCCTATGAAGTTACCAGCAGCTTAGCCTCTTTGCTGACAAGTCAGATTAGTGGGCTGTTGCGTGCCACTGCTTAACAGGCTTTCACATCAGCACGTATGTAGATATTTTAGATAGCATTTAACTCCCTATGCCAATGCTTTTTTATATTTTATAATGGTAATAAAGTTACAGCAGAACATATTAGTTAGGTTAAAGAATCAATTCTTAGAGGCTAGTATTTTTCCTTTCTTTCAAGCAGCCATGAAGCACTGTGTTGAGGAAGTCTGCATCATGGCACAGCTGCCTATTATTCAGGCCATAACAGATGCTAGTGCAGCAATTAATCAGTAATTGAATTATTAATTGTATTATTAACAGAGCAGTCCAGTTTTCACATGTGGGTCCACCTGATTCCAACTTAATTATAAGAATTGATTAACCAAAAGGCCATCGATCTTTAACAGCTCAGAATTAGGACATGGGAATGAAGAGAGGGGTAATCAGGTGACGCTCACCTCCAGGTGGCAAGGGTACTGTTATGAGAAAGTCTGCAACACCAGTGGCCTCATGTGTAACGCTGTGCATAGAATTCAAAGTCAAAGTCAAAGACAAGTCAAAGTGAACTTTATTGTCATCTCAACCATATACAAGTATACAGATAGACGAAATTGAGAAGCTCAGGGTCCACAGTGTAACAACATGACGTGCAATAAATAAATTAAAAATAGAATTAAAATTTAAAAATGTAAAAATTAAAAGTTAAAACACAAACCAGACAAGACATTGTGCAAAGATAGGACAAAGAAGTAGCAGAAATATTGATGTGTTAGATATGTAATATAATAAATAAATAATTTCTCTATTATCTATATCTATTATCAGTGTATACTAATAGTGGTTTAAGACATGTGTAAACAATGACAGGTCAGAATGTTTCACAACAGAAGGATATCAAGAGTGTCAAATCCTTCAAGGTCACTACGAGATTTTCAGTTCTTTTCTACATGCACACTCGTCTTTGTAGGAAAGTGGCTCGCATTTATAAAAGTTCTGTTTTTAGCGGTGGTTGAGGCCGTGTGGAAGGTCCCAGGGGGCAGCCTGGTGTTAAGGAGTCTAACAGCTTGGGGGTAAAAACTCTCCTGCATCCTGGCAGATCTGGCTTTGATGCTGCAGTATCTTCTCTTGGATGGCAGAAGTGTGAAAAGTCCATGTGTCCTTGTGGACACTACGTTTGTAAAATATGTCCTGTAGTGAAGGTAGAGACACCCCAATAATGTTCTCTGCTGTCTTCACTATCCTTTGCAGGCGCTTGCGGTCGGATATGTTGCAGTTGCCATACCAGACAGTGCCTCTGTAGAACATGGTGAGGATGGAAGGGGGAAGACTTGCTCGCTTCAGCCGCCTCAGGAAGTGTAGTCTCTGCTGGGCTTTCTTGATTAGTGATGAGGTGTTATGTGCACACCGAGGAACTTGGTACTCCTAACAGTTTCCACATCTAAACCGTTGATGCTGAGTGGGATGTGGGCAGGACGTGATTTTCTGAAGTCCACGATTATCTCTTTTGTCTTGTCGACATTGAGAGATAGATTGTTGTCTTCACACCACGCAGACAGCCGTTCCACCTCCTCTCTGTATGCGGTTTCATCATGCCTGCTCATCAGTCCCAGCACCGTCGTATCATCCGCAAACTATGATGATGTGGTTGGTGTTGTGCGTGGCTGTGCAGTCGTGAGTCAGCAGGGTGAACAGCGGTGGACTAAGCACGCAGCCCTCCGGTGCTCCAGTGTTCAGTGTGATGTTGCTGGAAGTGTTGCAGCCCATCCGAACTGACTGGGGCCTCTCTGTCAAGAAGTCCAGGATCCAATTGCAGAGGGTGGTGTTCAGGCCCAACCTGCTCAGTTTTACAACCAGCTTTGGTGGGATAATTGTGTTGAAGGCAGAGCTAAAGTCTATGAAGAGCATCCTGACATATGTGTCTTTTTTATCCCGATGTGTCAGGGAGAGGTGAAGGGCAGAGCATATGGCATCCTCAGTTGACCTGTTTGAGTGATATGCAAACTGAACAGGGTCAAGGGAGGCAGGGAGATTAGTCTTTATGTGTGACATGACTAACCTTTCGAAGCACTTCATTATGATTGGCGTGAGTGCAACTGGTCGGTAGTCATTCAGGCATGTCACTGATGACTTCTTCGGCGCTGGTATGATGGTGGTCGACTTGAAGCATGCTGGGACTGGTGACTGGCTCAGAGATGTGTTGAAGATATCTGTGAGGACACCAGCCAGTTGACTGGCACAATCTTTGAGGACACGACCAGGTATGTTGTCAGGTCCTGCAGCCTTGTGTGGATTGACTCTGGATAGAGTCCTCCTCACGTCAGTTATGGACAGACAGAGTATCTGGTCAGTGGAGGGAAGTGTTGCTTTTCTAACAGGCTCTTTGTTCAGCATCTCAAACCGTGTGAAGAAGTTGTTCAGCTCATCCAGAAGGGAGGCATCACCATCGCTGCTGTAGGGGTTGGGCTTGTAGTTTGTAATTGTCTGAATGCCCTGCTACATACGACATGTGTCTCTGGTGCTGCTGAATTGTTTGTTGATCCTCTGCACGTATGCCCACTTAGCTCTCCTTATAGCGCGAGACAGGTTGACTCTGGTCACCCTGAGGGCGGCCTTGTCTCCAGATCTGAATGCTGCATTTCTGATCTTGAGCAGATTGTGCACTTCTCTTGTCATCCAGGGCTTTTGGTTGGCTCTTGTGGTAACATACTTGGTAACAGTAACATCCTCTATGCATTTGGAGATGTAGCCAGTCACAGAGTCTGTGTACTCCTCCAGATTGATGGAGTCACCATCCATAGCAGCCTCTCTGAAAATGTCCCAGTCTGTCAATTTCTAAGCAGTCTTGGAGAGCTGAAACAGCACCAACCTGCCACACTCTGATGCTCTTGTGGGCTGGTTTAGTGCACTTCAGCAGGGACTTGTATGCAGGGATCATAAAAACGCTGATATGATCTGAACAGCCGAGGTGGGGGTAGGGTAGGGCCTTGTAGGCGTCAGGAGCGCTCGTGTAAACATTGTCCAGACATTGAATTCACACTAAAATATGGCATATGGAAAGAAAATGAAATGTGCGTACGCACAAAATAATCCAGATGCATAAATCTGTGCGTACGCCAACTTCCGCATTGTTCTGCTACTTAAATCCCAGTCAGCGTAAAATGTAACACACGTGCCTGCCGCCCCACCCCGACTCCTCCCAGAATAATGCCTCTTTGAATATGCAAATCAATATAAATAGCCCCTTAAATTCAGCATTCTGTGAAAAGACAATGGCAAAAGCATGGGGGGGAAAAAAAGAATTTCAGCAAATACCAAATGGAGGAAAGGAAAAACATACAATTTGTTGGTTTAAGCAGTGGTAAAAATAACAAAAGGAAGTTGATCAAGTGACACCGAGTTGCAGAGAAACTTGAAAGTTCAAGTTCAGAAAGTCACACAGTGCCCATAATAAAAAAAGAAGTGGTCAGATATCAAAGTTGCACTGAAAAGGCGAGTCGGAGCCCACCACCGGAGTGTCGTATGGAAGCGTATAAGGGTACAGAAAAAAGAAAAAAAAAAATAGGGACACAATGGGAAAAAAAGGTCAAAATGTCAAATCTTGAAATTTCCACTTTAATTTAATGGCAAAATAAACTACATGATTAGAATGTCATCAACTTCATCTTAAAATCGTTTAAATTACTAGTTTCTCAGATCCCAACTTAACTAAAGTAGCATGTTAAATGCTTCGTATTCTATGTACTCTGTGTGTGTGAATCACTATGTGCTTCTTAAACTGGCTTTCTCTTACGCCAACAGGACACAGAATACATTATATTCATGATATTACATCTCTATCATTTTCATGACGACAGGAATTAAGGCATGTATTAAAATATGGGGGCACGGTGGTGCAGTGGTAGTGATGTGCTGGCCCCCCCCTCCAAAGATTGTTCCTGCATCCTGCAAGATGCTTGTGGCACCGTGCGCGACCCTCGATGAAAATTTATTGCAGCAGTACTGTCTCTTTCAAATGTACCAACCCCCCAATTCCTGTCCTTCCTTTTCTTTCTAAGTAACCAATCACCACACAATAAGTTCTTTAATAAATGTAAAACCATCTCTAAGCTTAGAATGCTGATTCTTCAAAACTTTTAAGGAACATTGAAATGTCTTCAGAGTACATGTTTAATTATTCCATCCATCTATCTATCCAACCATCCAGGGTCGCGCTAGTCCCAGCAAACATACAGCACAAGGCAGGAACAATCCCAGAACGGGGCGGTAGTTCATCGCTACCGCTGTCCACACATTTAATTATTAATTATATACATTATTTAAATGAAGTTAAAAATGTATCTGTGTAATGTAATATACATTCTTTACTGCATTTAATCTTAAAAATGATATCAAGAGCTCCAAGATGAGAGAGCTTGGAAATATAAATCGACATACAAGCCAGTTGTCATCATATATAAATATGCGCTTTCTTCTATTGAATTCCTTTATTGTTATTGTATAGTACAATGAGATTCAATATGCAGATCTTCCATAAACTTATTTCCCTATAAAATGATAATGGTAATAATAATAACAATAATACAATAAAAAAACAATAAAAAATATACAATATGAAAGCATAAGGACAATATACATGTACATATCCAAATTTTGATACCGTCAAACCTCCTCCCTATTTTACCTCGGTATACGGTATTACCGTGAATAATAAAAAAAATGTGACATAAGGCTCAGACAGCATCACCAAACTGTTGGCTTGTGCCTAAACCGTTCAGAAACTGAATATCAAACACTAATACTGAAACAATAACAAAATAACATGCAGAACAATATTAACAACTTTTATTAGCAACAAATAGCAGTTTATAAAAAAGTGCAAATACAACAGTCAAACAGAATTAAATTAACATAAACATCCAGAACAGTTTTCGCGCGGAGACGCACACACAAATCGATTAAATTAAATCACACCGCCTGAACAACTTTTAATAACAAAGAAGAGCAGCTTATAAAAAAGTGCAAATAGACCCACAACAGTCAACCAGAGTTGAATTAACATAAACATCATCCATATTATAAAAAGTATTGCAAAGCAATAGTCCTAAACAAAAACTTCTTTCCAGTCTTCTTTCCAATATTGTTTTTAACGTAAACCAAATAAAAATACCTGAATCAATTAAATAAATAAAAATAAACACAGTGCGAATAGGAACAAATGGCAAGTGGCATCAATCTAGTCAAGATTTTTCGCTAGAAAAACCAGCATGTTTACTTTGTCCGGCTTTAACAGGGCATGTTATGGACCGACAACTTTACCTGCGGTGCTGAAAACCCGCTCCAATGGTGTGCTTGTGGCACAGACGCACAGGTACTTTCGTGCCACTCGCGACATCTGGGGAAAACGCCCGGCAGCATTTTTCCACCAGAGAAGTGGGTCCTCGTCTCCTTGAGTAACTGGCTCCAAACAGTAGGCTGTTATTTCAGCTCCGACTCGGTCCTCTACGGTGCCGATGCCGACGGGACCTGCCATTGCATCAGATTTTTTTTGCAGCATACTTCCCAGAGTCATCTTTTTTTTGTGAGGGTGAAGGTTGCGCCTCTCCCTCTTCCACTCTGATGGCCACTGGACCTGCTGCCTCTAAGCTCACGATCTCAGCCTGTAATTCAGCCTTGGTCTCAGCCAATGCATTGTCATCCGTCTCATATCCTCCACGGTAACGAGGGTCGAGGAAAGTGCATTTTCGCAATATTTTGCGCACTGAATTGGATTCATACTTGGCCTCCAGCTTTGTTAGAATTCCAGTTTTGATTGACTTTGTTAGCTGGAGGTCATTTTCTGACACAGCCAACACATTGTCCCTGCAGAGCTGTAGTATGGGGAGGATACAGGAACTGGTCACATAATTTTCTCCTGACAAAATATCAGTGAAGTCACCGACTGGTTTCAGTGCTTCGTGAACAGCTTTCAAGACGTCCATGTCCTGCCAGGTCAGGGACAGGCTGCTCCTTCTGTCATCAGACAGGACGTGTCTGATCGCTTGGGCCTGCTCGAGGATGCGCTCCACCATTGCCAGTTTGGAGCCCCAGCGAGTTGCGCAGTCCTGCCGACGGATGGATGGATGAATTAATTAATGAATGATGAATAAACGATTAAATGAATGAATAGGCCTAAATAAACAAATTAATGAATAAATAGGCCTAAATAAACGAATGAATGAATAAATAGGCCTAAATAAACGAATGAATGCATAAATAAATAAGTCCATTAATGTATATTATTCCATTTGGTCAAATTTGCATGCACATTTATTTTAGGCTAAATAAGTCCCTTATGCGCATCAAGCCTGCATTTATTTGATAAAAAATACAGGTAAAAATTACAATTTAAAAAATGGTTTTCTATTTTAATATAGCCTACTTTTCAATATAATTTATTTATGTGATGCAAAGCATATATGCCCCTTTTTTTATATTTCAGCCCCTGCCACTGAGGAACTCTCTGCACGTTTTATGCTTACCGTTATGAGACTATGTTTTGGGAGTCCCAAGTCCACTTGCTTCTTGTGGAGTTCATGCTTACGTTGCCAGCTGTGTGAAAAGGCCCCGACAATATTACGCCATAGTCCGAGGGCGCGCTCAGTTTTTTGCCTCTGGTCATGCAATCCATTTGTGACAGCCAAGTTTAGATTGTGACCAAAGCAGTATAGCCACGGCCAATGCAGGGACCCGATTGCGGCATGAATGTTGGCAGCGTTGTCAGTGGTTATGGCTGAAAGTTTTTTCTCGTCAAGTTGCCATTCCTGAAGTGCAGTTCTGAGCGCAGCAGCAAGATTGTCCGCTGTATGACTCTCAGGAAAATACGTAGTTTGGAGGCATTTGGATTCAAGTTTCCAGTCAGGTGTAATAGTATGGACAGTCAGAGACATATATGGTGTCATGTTAACTGACGACCACATGTCAGTTGTTAAGGAATAACTGTCTGCCGCTGACAGCAGCACTTGAACATTGTCTCTAACTTTACTATATAAATGTGGGACGGCTGTTTGTGAGAAATATTTCCGTCCAGGCAGCTCTTACTGGGCATCTAGGACCTTTACCATGTCCGTAAAGGACTTTTTTTCCACTGTGTGGAAAGAGACCATTTCCTTCGCCAAGTATTTTGTCACTGCATCAGTACAGGTTTTCCAACGGACACTGTCCCTTTTGTACTTTGTTGCTTTCCCGAAGGCCCCCATTACCGTCGACTGCGTACTGGCGGTGGACCTAGATGTTGTTGGTCCTGCATCGGGAGGCGTTGAAACTGTTGCACTGAGTGAACTCGGGTCCATCCTCGCAGCAGTGAGTGGATGGTGGTTTCGTATATGCGACCTTAGGTTTGAGGTATTTCCATCTCTCGCCGTCACCTTTTTGTTGCACAATTTGCAAATTGCCTCGTCCGTATTTACCGCCTCTCCCTTCTCGTTCGGTCGAAACCCGAAATACTGCCAAACTGCAGAAGTTGTGTTCTTTTTCGAGACCAGGTCACTTGGTGCGCGACTCGCCATCTTTCCCTACCTCTCTCTTTCTCCTCCACGCTGTCACGTGATGACAACCACGCATACGCATTTTTAGGCATTAAATAAATATTTAATCCTTGTCTCCCATATAAGTGCATTGTTTTTATGACGGTATAACGGTATTGAAACGGATACCACTGCTATTTTTAGATCCCGCGGGATACCATATTACCGCCCATGCCTAGTACATATAGTGAAATGGTTCATAAAATGTCTCAGGTTGTGTACTACACTGTAAGTTTAAAGTGAGGTAATTGTACTTATAGGTACAAACAGTTCTAATAGGAACACTTGATGGAATGATTTGAGAGCATTAAGAGCTCTTGCGATGAAACTGCTTCTGAACTGCACGGTCCCTACAGGAAAGGCTCTGAAGCGTTTGCCGTATGGGCGTAGTTCAAATAGACTGTGTGCATGGCTGGGGCAGCTTGTGCTAGAAATTGTATCCCGATAATCCTCCTTCCAATCAGCTGCTGTAGAGCTGCGATTCCAAACTCGGATACAGTGGGTTAAAATACTCTGAGTGGTGCACTGAGAATTTGGAAAAGTTTGGCCATTTCATGGACCATTATATTGCTACAGGTTGATTACAATCAGATGCCTTAAACTAATAAACGATATGCAGTGAAAACTTGCATACACAATGGATTGAGCTGGCATGACTTTACACCAAGTTTAGGTTTTACACATCGCGATATGAGGGTGGAAATGGGCGTACACAACATTTTTGTGTGTACGCAACGTTTATACACGAGGCCTCAGGTGACTGTTATGAGAAAAGGTACTGAGCAAGGTCAACATCATGAGAAACCTTGTACAGTAGATGATGGGAAATAGTGTAAAGGGAGACATTTTGTGATAAGAATTGTAATAAATCGGGGCTCATTTTATGAACTGAAACAGGCTCTATGTGCTTTGCAATTGTTACCTATGTTGCGCAAAAAACTCTAAATTCTGACTGCCTGTCTGAAGGCTGCTTATTTTTTCCATAAGATTTCTCCACAACAAACACTGTCATCAGTTAGGCTTTATAATAGAAGTTGCAATTACAGTATATACTTGCGTTTAAACTCTCCCACGGATAAGTTGGGGCTTGATTTTATTGTATAATTTCCATTATTTTATAATGTCAGTCATATAAGTTAAATGCGGAAAACTCACACTATTGGTCCAAGAGATTATGATATGCTAACGCCCACCTGAGAGAGTAACCATGAAGCACACTGCCTTTTTTGTTTTTTATGTGTTGTGCCTATGTGACCACATGCTATTACCCGAACTATTTCGAAGCAACGTTTGCACTGTTCTGTGTGTCTCACATCCTCATACACCTTTATCGTAAGAGCATCCCTTATCTACAATGGAGTGTTCAATCAGAAGAAAATATGAAGCTGGTTTTAAATTAAAAGTCGTTGAAGTGGCAAAGGAAATTGGTAACTGCACTGCTACAACAAAATCCGATGTGTCTGACAAACTGGTGCGAGATGGGAGGAAGCAAGAAGATGTTTAAAAAAAAAAAAAAAAAAAAATCTAAGTGTCATATTTTTCAACGGGCATACAAGTCGGGGTCTGATTTTATGATCTATTTTTTGGGTTTCAAGACCTGACTTATACGCCAGGTATATACGGTACCTTGGATTTCAATAAGAATAACACACCCAGTTCTTCATCCTATTAGACCCAGATGACCGTTTTACATACAAAAATTTACCAATAATAAGAAAACTTCTTGGGATAAATTCTTTAATGATACTGATGTACAATACCACTTGCATACAAGTGAATGTTGTATCTAACATTGAAATTTTGCATTGATAATACAACAGATCTCACATGAAAGAATTTGAGGACAATTAAAGCAACAAATGTTTTGCTTTACTGACAGGGCAAACAATTCAAACACTGAACAAATGAAAGCAATTATTAGTTATATTAAAAATAATAGTTAAAGTTGCATTTAAAATGATACATGTGCTTCTCAAAAATAGTCTCATTAAAATGAATAAAACATTTGCCCTAAAATAAAAGAGCTTTTTACAAGCAAAAACATCATCCCTAGACTAAATTAAAATTTTAAATTACAAAAAAAATACACTTTAAATATTGCAGTATTTCATGTGTTATTTTGTAAATAAAAGGAATGTCTGTAAAATATTAAACATAGACATGTTTGTACCTTGGAATTAAAACAACTTAAAGTTGCATATTTAAAAATTTAAAATAAGTATTGTTGAAGTAATGCCTTATTTGTGGAAGCACCTCAAACACTTTTATATTTCATGTAAAAACATTTAAGTAAAAAAAAAAAAAGGCAGTTCTGCTGGGAAAACAACACAGACACCATATTGTATGACTATGTATTTCTAAAGTTAATACTATGAAAGACATGACGTTTCCAAAGAATAATGAAGTTAAAAGTTTTTGAACTGCCTTAATACCATATAAAAATAAAAATAACAATTTTGCTGCTTCTCCACCACAGTGGTTACGTGGTCTTTCGGAATCCTTTTAAAATTGGATAAATGTTTTCAAAAGCTTCATAGATTTCTGAACGAACCTTTGCACCTGTAATACAAAAATAAAGATCAAAGAAAATTAAAAACTCAATCCCTCTATTTGACATCATTTTAAAAATACATGGTATGTATAACCTGACATAGAACCTTATGTTTTTGGCCAAACCTCATTACTATGGAAAAATAATGCTTTTTCCATATACTAGACGTCAGTTCAGTATTCACTAGAAGAAATCTGATTATTATAGTTAAGGTAATTAGAATATGATCTACTCTGTCTAGAATATGATCTACTCTGTCCAGACAAGGTAAACATTGAACTGATTAAACAGAATTGTTGTTTAAAACTGAAACAGGTTTTTTAGTAAGTTTTTAAAGTAATTAAGTAACCCACCACAGTATACAATTTCCAAGAACATTACATGTAAATAGATGGGTATTTTGGCTTAATGTAAAATAATCAGAATTCAGTATACAGCTGTACAACTCTAATTCTTTAATTTCCTACTCAGTGGCTCCATCTAGTTCTCCATCAAGGTTTGCAGCTGGTAGTTTTTGGACTATTGATGCTAAAATAGAATAGGTTAAAGCAGCAACACAGAGGCACAGAGATTTTAGTCTACATTGAACAAGAAAACACAGGTAATAGGGAGATAGTGAAAAATTACACACAAGAAAACAAAGTTATTTAAGTTGTTACAATTTAAGTGAATAAACTTAAAAGACTGGAGAAACTGCTTGGTAAGTCTGAGGTTGAAGAGAAAAGAAGTAAAGCAGAACGTGTGTTAACAATGGTCATGCAGTGGATGATATTGACAGATTAAATCAGCTGTCTGTCTGGATGCCTGCTGTAAGAGTAAGAAATAGAGCCATGAAAATTCCTAAAGGGCTAGATGTACCTATACAGTATATTCTGTTACAATGACAACTGAAATAGTGGTTGTGCTAAGACAGGACAGCACATCAGCCTCAAGGTGACACAGCAAAACATGAAATTGCAGGATGCTCCTGTAAATTCGTTGAAACGGTGGGTCCTCTGATAACCCATTTCCCAAAAGAAGAATTAATAAAGTTGTCCCATCAGAATCATATGAAATTGCGGGAAATGTACAGTAAATGCATTGTCCTCACAGGTGGTGCAGTGGTAGTGCTGCTGCTTTGCAGTAAGTAGACTGTGGAAGATTGTGGGTTCGCTTCCCGGTTCCTCCCTGTGTGGATAGCGCTTTGAGTACTGAGAAAAGCGCTATATAAATGTAATGAATTTATTTATTTATTTATTCAATACTTTATGGTTATCACATAAATAGTCCTTAGAACTTGGGGGGAAAAAAAAAAACTTTATACAACAAACAACATAGACCAAAAAGGTTATTAAAGTTTAGGACAGGCTACAATAAATGTAATAAATAAATATGCCTTTTTCACATGTCTAATCGACAAGTTTAATTAGTATGCACTTCCCATAATTAACTCTCAATTATGTGGCATGCACACATTTAATACTTTAGAGAAACAAAGTTAGCAAAAACAGAAGTGAGGAGAAGCATCTCTGTATATATTTCACAATGATTTGCATACTTCTGTAAAACTAATAAAAACTGATAAAAGTGCTTCCTATTTCCCACTCATTTATTCAGTCATAGTTTCTCTTTAAAATTTACAGTTTACAAAAATTTTAAAAATGAAACACCACTAGCTGTTACTTCATAGCTGAACATTAACCTGAACATATAAATATATCAAGAGAATGGCTACTATATTGGGTACACCTACTATGTTTTAGCAATTTGGTCTACATTTGCCCTCTGAACATCCTGTCAAAAGAATAGCACAATAATTAGAAAGTCAATGATCCCACTTTTTCTGTCATGATACCAATTCTAGTACATATATCAACTTCTACCGAGTGCCCAACAAATTCTTCTTCAGTTTAACGTCTGTATAATTAAGTGTATTAAACTGACTGGGAAATCATTTAACTACAAAAGAATAAAAAATACATAATATAGGAAATAAATGAAGAAAAAACTTTATTTGGTGCCATTAGCCAGCTGGCCACTTAAAAATAAACAGTAATTGTACTTTCTATGTAAACCATTCAGTTCTACAATAAATTTGTAAAATCAAAAACATTTAAATAAAACTGAAATTACAATTGTATGCAATATTAACACATTCTTAGTATAGACCTTTTAATACAATAACAAGCTGGCAAATTAGTGACTTGAAATTAAAGGTAGTACTACAACAATTCAATAGCAACTTTTAAAGAAACAATATAAACTGAATTCGTCAATTTTGCCCAACACCAAAACAAATTCAGTATTGTTTCCAATGCAATCCCTAACAGTAATGCTGGCAAATATCGACTCAAACTGGATTATGACTGATCTGTTTTTTTCCACAGACTAGACTAAGACAAAACAAACTTGAAAGACCATCACATTAGAATAAATTAACAATTAATTCCAGGACTTTCCCATCCATGGGATAAAGAGTATTTGCATGAAGGGATAAACAAGACTGGACAATATATATATATTCAAATATGTGGCATTCCTATGTTCAGTTCCTGTGGCATTCAAATGTTTCTTTAAGACCAAACATGCACCAAAAAAATCAATATACAGTGGTGTGCAAAACTTCTCAATCCCTTTGAAAGTCATCATATTATTCTGCATGAAAAACGATTTGTACACATATTTATCCATTCAGTATTTTTAATGTGAACTCTTATGCCATAACAATACATTTCCAAAGTCAAAATAAACCATTTTTGTAAATATTTAGCTGAAGAAGAAAAACTCAAAAGTTAGTGTTATAAGTATTTAAACCCCTGTGCTTTAGAAGCTTCAAGTTTACACAAGTTACACAAAGGTGACAAGTTATTTGACCATTATTAAACATAATTAGGTACTACTTGTGATTCCTTTGTCTCTCTCTGGATATAAAAATACCTTTTGTAAAGACCATAGTCTTTGTTGCACAAACACTGCAAAAAGGAAGACAAAGGAACAGTCAGCTGATGTGAGGAACAAAGTCATTAAAAAGTACAAGGCAGGAAATGGCTACAAAAAATATCGAAGAGTTTGAATGTCCCATTAAGCATTGCTGGATCCAGAAAGTGGAAGGTTCACAGCACCCAGAATCTTACAAGAACAGGCCGTCCCTCAGAACTAAACAGAGAGGCTACTAAAAATCCAACCATCATTTCTCTGGAGTTTGCAATGCTTTGACTGAAACTGGAGTAAAGTTTAATGGGTCCACTATTTCAAGAGCTCTCTATAAAACACGCCTCTACAAGAGGGTAGCAAGAAAGAAGTAATTCCTTAAGATTATCCACTTTTGAGAGCTTTTGAAAAATAGAACTTTTCGGCCAGACATCAAAGAGGTATGTGTGGTGTAAAACTAACACTGCCCATGCCTATAGTGAAATATGTTGGTGGCAGCATCACACTGTGGGACTTCTTTTCTTGTGCTGGGACTGGGTATTAGAGGTGGGCGACTCTACTGCAAAAGTATATCACAATATGTCAAGAAAATTTGCAATAATGATATTAATGACAATACAGGATAAAAAAATATTCAACAACATTTTACCTTTGATTGCTGCTTGCAGGCAGCAGCATTTATTAGTGTAAACAAAATGAAGGCTATTTTCCATTCATCTTTAATAATGAGTTACTGTCATTGATGACAGACTACCTAACTCGAAGTGTGAAATCTATTGCCACAAGGTGCTAGCAGCAGCATTATAGCGAAATAGTAGCAGCGCAGCATTGTATAAAGTGACACAGCTCAAGTCAAATTTAAGCACAAAAATGGTCTGGGTAGCGTATTCCCTGGAAATCTTAAGTGAAAGTATAACTGAACTACTTAACACTTTAGTTTAACAATAAGGTCACTCCATGTCAAATCAACCAATGATCCACGCACTTCGGACTCAAAAAAAATTCTGGAAAAATTACCAAGTGTACACAAGTTAGCCACAAGACACCCTGTAATTTTTTTTATGTAAGATCAATACTCTCCAAGATACAGCCAGTTCAGTGAGGGGAGGGAGTTGTTGATTTCATCCTAATTTTTTCATCAAATTTCACATAGCTCAACAACTAAACCACCAAGCAGGCTCAAACTTTGCACACTGGTACATTCATTGGTATTGTATGTGACGAATATAAAACATTTGGTCCAGATGACCATGCATGGTCAAGGTAGCCCCTTGAAATTGACCAAAATTTAATTTGAGTTTTTGGCTTAGCTATGTTTAGACCTCAGAAACACATATTTGTAACCAACACAGATTCCTCATTCAGATTAAACTATAACCAAACCAGAAGCCCTGGATGACGAGAGGTTCAGCGGCTGCTAAAGGAAAGGAACACTGTCTTTAGGTGCGGTGACAAGGCTATCTACAGCGTGAGACGGTCCAACCTGAAGAGAGGCATCAGAAAAGCTCAGAGGGACTACAGGAGAAGGATTAAGGAGCACCTGGACAGTAATAACAGCAGGCAGCTTTGGCAGGGAGTCCAGTACTTCACCAACTACAGGACCAGTCATGGAGCTGCTTCAATGACAGAGGAGCTGAACCACTTCTTTGCTCGCTTTGTGGTGCAACTACCAGAGGCAGCTGTTACACATGCAGCAGCAGCTCACAACATCATCACCCTCTCCCTTAGGGTGGAGAAACACGAGGGGAGACGTCGCTCCAGGCTGTCAATCCTAGGAAGGGAGCAGGTCCCGATGGTGTCCCTGGATGTGAGCTGAGGAGCTGTGCTGAGCAGCTGGCTGGGGTCTTTACAAAGATCTTTAACCTGTCACTGTCCCAGGCCTCAGTTCCTCCCTGTCTGAAATCCTCCATCTTACTCCCTTTACCAAAAAAATCACCCATAACCTGCCCGAATGACTATCGGCCAGTAGCACTCACCCAGGTGTTGATGAAGTGTTTTGAGAGACTGGTCCGGAGTCATATCATGTCCTTCATCCCTCCCACCTTTGATGCAGACCAATTTGCTTACAGGGCTAACAGGTCTACTGAGGACGCTGTTGCTGCTGCTCTCCATGCTACCCTGTCCCATCTGGAGCACCAGAGGAGCAACGCACGTCTCCTCTTTACTGAGTTTAGCTCTGCTTTAAAAACCATCCCCCCTCACAGATTGGTGTGCAAGCTGCTAGCTCTGGGACTCCCATATTCCACATGTATATGGATTAAAGACTTCCTGACAGACTGCACACAAAGGATTAGGGTGGGGCCTCACATCTCTTCAGCCATCAGCATCAGCTCTCCTCAGGGCTGTGTGTTGAGCCCCCTGCTCTTCACGCTTTACACACGACTGTGCCCCCGTCCATCACAGTAACACCATCATCAAATTTGCAGACGACACCGCTGTGGTGGGACTCATCTCTGGGGGGGACAGAGGTGAGTCCGCTTATAGGGACGAAGTGCATCATGGAATCCCTGTCCTGGGGTGTGAACACAGCTGAGCTGGCGAAGAAGGCTCAGCAGAGACTTTATTTCCTGAGAGTCCTCAGGAAAAATAACATCCTCCAAAAACTGCTGGTGTCCTTCTATCCCTGTTCTATTGAGAGTATCAATACTTCAGCGGATCGTAAAGACTGCCCAGCAGATCATCAGCTGTTCTTTACCCTCTCTGGATGAACTGCACAGCTCTCACTGCCTCAGGAAAGCAGAAAACATCTTGAAAGACTGTGCACACCCCGCTCATGACATGTTCCAACTGTTGCCATCAGGCAAAAGATATAGGAGCATCAAAACAAAGACAAGTAGACTGAATAACAGTTTCTACCCTGTTGCTATTAGGGCACTGAAGGCCACCTAATCACCTCCAATACAGCAGTGCAACAGATGACATCTTGTGCAATAGTGTCAGTCTATATCCTAACACAGGGTCACGGGGGTCTCATGGAGCCAATCCCAGCCAACACAAGGTGCAAGGCAGGAACAAACCCCGGGCAGGGCGCCAGCCCACCACAGTATGCAATAGTGTTTCATGTGCAATTAAAGTCTTATGTTGAATGTTTGTGTTCTACCTTATTTCTTCTTATCCTTTTTATTTATATTTTGACACCGCATGGACTGCACCTAATTTTGTTGTATGATACAATAACAATAAAGATATTCTGATTTATAGACTTTCTGAAAAAGCAATAAACAGAAAAGCAACTGTATCAGGGCTTGAACATCAAAACCATTTTGAATTTCATTTTCAGAGCACCCTGTCGGCATGTGGGAATATGCAGATCATTTTTAAAATAATTTCCATTTATTCTACATTGTTCCTTCTGTCACAAAAAACAAACCTTACTTTTCTTATGCAAATCTTTCATGTTTATTTTCCATCCTAAACATAGGCTGATATGCACCATATGTTAATCATTTTGAGTTTTCAATCAGTAAGTTTAAAAAAATGTCAAACGTTTTCCATATTAAATGACAATGTCATATTTGATGTTACTGAACAGAGAATGTGATTCCCCATCGCCAAAAGAGTGTCTGGTACTCAAGAATACACTGTTACATCCCTACAGAAGATGGCAAACTCAAAGTCAGCTCGGTGTCTGGTGAAGACATTCAATTGACTGTCCGCATATTCACAACTGAAGCAGCAGCTGAGATCCTGCCCTCTCACGATCACACTCGTGATGGATCAGATGCATCCCTCACATTAGACCAGTGTCCTATTGGAGGCTATGTTGTGTGCATGTATGATGAAAAATGTTGAATTGGTGTGATTCATGACAAGAGTGAAACAGAATCAGATATCTTGATATGTTTCACACATCCAAAGTATACTGCACAGTCTTTCCACTGGCTACCTAGAGGCAATACTTGTTGGATCCCATCACAGTGTGTCACATTGCACTGCTTAGTGCACCTACAATGGTCACTGAAAGGCAGTGCCATCTTGATCACAAAGACAAAGATTCCCTACACTGTGCACTTCATTGAAATGAAATGGGTCACAGTCCTGCTGCTGCAATACCAAGATGTTAACATTATAACTAGTGATGAATTTAATGATAAATCAATCAGCCTTTGATGATGTTGAGCTTAATGTGCCTTTGGCGATTTATTTTTTTTCCATTAATCCTATATCCAAGTTAGTGATGAAAAACCTGATGATTATTATTACTGACAAATGGTGAATTTAACCCATGTTTAGAATGGAAAATAAAAATGAAAGATTCACATAAGAAAAAGGGACCAAAAAATAAAAAATAATTTCAAAAACATGTGGACATCCCACAGTGCATTAAGATGGTCTGAAAATTAGATCTAAAATGATTTATTCACATCTGAGAGGTCTAATGGTCAAACCCAGATGCAGTTTCTTGTTTGTTTAGAACTTTTTGAAAATCCCTGTGTAAGTATCTAAACATGGAAAATATTTCAGCAGGCTGTATCAGTTAGATGTACGCTTTCTGAAAGCTTAAACATGACAGCGCCATTTTTTCTCCATTTTTGAATGTCATCGAGACCAAACATTTTTATTTTGGTACCAGTATACAAAATTTGAGCCTGCTAAGTGGTTTAGTTCTTGAGATATGGTCTTGTGAAACTAATGAAAAAATAAAGCCATGTCAAATTTGTATCTTGGAAAGTATTAGACTTGCATCAAAGTAATTTTACAGGATGTCTCCTAGATAACATGGGTATACCTGGAATTTTTTTCAAGATTTTTTAAAACTGAAATGCATTTCTGGAAAATCGGTTGATTTGCCATGGAATGACAAAATATTAATAATTAAAGTAACTTAACCTTGTAACTTTTCACAAGCCCACACAATAGTATTGCCTAATAAAATTAACTTCAAATTTTAAGTACAAATGTAAACACGCAGCAGAAATCCAAACAAACCTTCAGTGAAAATGTAAGCTTACTTGATTTTGTGGGGAAAAGTGACACCTATTACTCATACACATAAATGACAAGTTTCGTATTCGGACAGTAAATGAAATTTACAAATAGCAATGTGCAGACAATGGCCAATGGATGACAGTCTGGTCCAGTTATTAAAAGTAATGGCTTTAACAACATTGGCCCCGCTGCCTGTTGACACACACACCTGTTTGTCCTCTTCTATATGCAAAGAGTTAAAAAACTCCCTTAAAACACTCACAATATTTTTGCCTGTGTGATCTTCAGGAAGAAAAACTTGGTCTCAAGACAGGAGTGTAGCTTCCAGTTGTTGTCGATATAGTGCCTGGTCAGGCTGATAAATGGTTCCACGCTTTGGCTCTAAAACAAAAACTCCATGGACAAAAGTGTAACTGCTAGTTTGTCACAGCATGCTTTATACATTGATATACAGATGTCTTTGAAAAATATTTTCTGCCTGGGATATTGTACCTTGGGTAGAGCTTTTTAACTAGTTTCTTAAAGCCCTCCTTTCCACCATTTGGACTAGCACCATATCCTTGGTCAAGCAATATGTAACGTCATCAGTAACTTCCATCCATCGTTTGCTTTTCCTGTCATATGGAGTGCAACTACCAAGTGCTCCAGCAATGCTCAGTTGAGTCATTTGTTTAGTTTCTGGCTGCACATCACCAGCTGCTAGATCTCCCTGTGTGCCTTAATAGTCTGGTTGTACTGGACGGTGTGTTTTTGCTTCAAGTGGTGAAACAAGTTTGTTCTGTTTCCACCTTTAGTGATAACAGTCTTCAGCAAAGCACAATACTTTGCAAAATATGCAAGGAGGTCTGATCTCTTGTTGCCAAACCACATCCATACTATTGAAATAGTTCCTTTTTAGGTACTAAATCATTATCAAATGCTGACACGCTGCTCTTGCTCCCAGACAAGTTTGGGCTTGTGGTGTTGTGTGTGCTATAGAACGTAAATGGATCGCGTTGCTGTATTATTGATATTGTTAGATGACACCTTTATATCACATAAAAATTTATACCAGTGTTATCGTGGGTGACATGATATGGCTTAACCCTACTGGGAATCTTGTCAGAGATGAAGGGACAATGGATGTACACAAAAAATGCACAGTAACTCAGGTGAACTTGTTGTAGTCTGCTACAAACCTACAGTTTGGTAGAAGATTCATCTTTCAACATGACAATGACCCTAAGCATAAGACCAAAATCCGACACTGGAAAGGGTCAAAAACAGAAAGGCGAATGTTTTGGGATGGCCATGTCAAAGCCCTGATGTTAACCCTATTGAGAATCTATGGCACTATTTGAAATCAGCTGTCTAGAAGCACCATCCCACCAACCTAGAGGAACTTTATAAATTCTGCAAAGAAGAAAGGGGAAAACAACTCCAGAACAATGTGCAAAACTGGTATATAATTACCCTAAAAGAATTAAGGCCGTTAATGCAGCAAAAGGGTTCTCGACAAAGTATTAATGTTAAGATGTAGGGCTTGAATATTTATTTAAACACTAACTTTTTTGTTTTAAAGTAGTGCCTAATTATGTTTAATTGTGGTCAAATAACTTGTCACCTTTGTAGTCATTTGTGTAAACTTGAAGCTTCTAAAGCACAAGGGTTTAAATATTAATAACACTAACTGCTGAGTTTTCATTCTTCAGCTAAATATCTACAGAAAATGGTTTATTTTGACTTTCACATTAAAAACACTGAATGGATAAATGTGTACAAATCTTTTGTCACGAAAGAAAATTATGAAGACTTTCAAGGCGATTGAATACTTTTGCACATCACTCCACCAGCAATAACTGTTTCGTTTACCTTAACAAGGTAAAAATGGACCCACAGAGTCACTGCATTTTTATCATATCCTGGTTGTCTCATTAATATAAATCTCCAGGAAGTGGGTGCCATCATATTAGGTTATGATTTTCCAATACACTGTCTAATTCCTTAGAGTACTGAAACCACACCTTCTTCAAAACAGGTACAAGTAAATGCATTGTCAGACACCACACCTCTTTGATGGCACTGTAAAATGTGTCAATCTTTAAGTACAGAAATAATCCTGAAAAAGAAAATAGTCTCTAACTTGATTTACTGTAGCAGGTCTGTTACACTGCACAAACTTCTGCCTCAATAAAACTGTGTGAAGCTAGTACTGTGCAGTATAGTGGTGCTAAAAAAGTATTGAAAAACACAATTTTTAAGATGGTACTATACCTACATTATGCTATTTACAGCCACCTCTTTTCTACAGCCATATATCAACATGGTCAAAACCTGAAGGGGATGCCTGAACCCAACCCCACCACCCCATTATTCATAGCAATTTTTGCAGTTTAAACTCCAAGAAAGACTGAGCACCTTGTTATGACAGGCAGAGTTTAAGTATCAATCCAACAAATATGTTGTAAAAAAGATCAAACTTGAAAGAAAGAATTTAAAAAATAAGAACATCACATAAACAAGATTCTTACCTGTAAGCACTACTTTCCCAGACACAAAAATTAACAAAACAATTCTAGGTTTGATCATTCTGTAGATTAATCCAGGAAACAACTCGGGCTCATAGCTGCAAAACAATTGAGAGAAAATCATCATTACAATACAACTAGTTAGGCTAAAATTAATAATACAAAGGAGTCACATCTTCCACAAAAATACCAGTTAAGAATGTCTGAAAACATCTGACTGACATAAATTCTCCCTTCTTCCTTGGAAACTGTTTAACTTTAAAATGTGACTTGAACTAAGACCTAAAGTGCAGGAAATCAGGCTAAAGATTTAATTTCATCAGTACAACACCTACTATAAAGATAATAATGTACCTTGAACTTTTAAGTTGGTTTTATACTAATTATATATTTTCATTTACAAAACTCAGAACAGCTTTACAAGTATAAGAACATCTTGTTACAAGTTTTAGCAGTGTACTTCAAAAAAGTATTATAAGCTATGCCTTTGAGTCTCAGCAGATGCCCATCTTTGCATTTGTGCTCGTGTTTATTAAACATCTACGCAACTCTGAAACATGTAAATACAGTGGAACCCAAAGTAATTTCCCCCATAGGATTGCCTGTAAATACAATTAATCCGTTTCTGGACCGTACAAACTGTATGTATATATTTTTGTTAAGATTTTTAAGCACAAAAATAGTTAATTATACCATAGAATGCACAGTGTAATAGTAAACTAAATGTAAAAACATTGAATAACACTGAGAAAAACTTTTAACAGAGAAAACTAACATTGCAAGAGTTCATGCTACAGCCTTACGAACCGCTCACTGTAAACGCTTTTTTTTTTTTTTTTTTTTAATGAGTTTTAAGCACAGGGAAAAAAAATGAACATTTGAAAAATCCGTAATTTACACAAAAACTAACCATAAACAACCAAGAAAAGTAACTTTGCAGGAGTTCACGCTATAGCCTTACAAACCGCTCGCTGTAAACACTTTTTTTTAATGAGATTTAAGCACAGGGAAAAAAATGAACATTTGAAAAATCCTTAATTTATACAAAAACTAACCATAAACAACCAAGAAAACGAACCTTGCATGAGTCGAGTTCTGGCATGAAGGTAGTGAGGAGGAACTGGGTGGAGAGGAGATTACAGTTTTGAGGTAAAGTCTGTGACGATGCGGGTTCGCTGCATGCTCCCATCTCGCTTCTGGGAACCCTTAAACCCGTCACCGTCGGTAATGTTACCGATGAGCACGACAGTGAGGCACTACAGTGGAGCATGGGGATGGTGCAAAAAGTGCCAAGTGCTTTTATGAAAATCAACAAAACAACAATCAAAAACAAAGTCCAAATTAAATAAAGTGCAGTGCTTTCAGAATCCTTCAATAAATAAATAATCCCATAAAAACAGAAGTGAAGTGGAGGTTAAAATCCAATAGAAAAAAGTCTTCATTAAATACAACGAGGTTAAAACAATGCTGGAAGCAGTCTCTTTAAAAACAAACCCGATGCATTCTTTAACTGGTGACCCCCCCTGCTTCTCCCTATCCAGGCTTCGCAACAGGGGAGCCACTCTACCTGCAGCTGTCCTTCCTTCTGGTCTGGAGACCTCCCGATCCCTGGCTTCGGTCGCACTCTCTCCAGACCGAGACTTGGCTTCCATGGCGACCAGGACGCCCACATCAGGGAATTCACCGCCCAAGCCTCAAGACTCCCGCTGCCTTCTTGGCCTTACGCGGCCAGCCGTCCTTCTTCTGGTCACTCCAGCTTCTTGATCACTCAGCTGGAGTGACCGCTTCCTTCTGCCCCACCGAGTGTCGGCCAAACACCCCTGCTTAGGCTCACTGTCCAGCTGCCTGCCTGCGA
Source organism: Erpetoichthys calabaricus (assembly GCF_900747795.2). Taxonomy (NCBI): domain Eukaryota; kingdom Metazoa; phylum Chordata; class Cladistia; order Polypteriformes; family Polypteridae; genus Erpetoichthys; species Erpetoichthys calabaricus. The sequence goes on from NC_041396.2 coordinate 118,122,036, forward strand.
GCATGCGCTCGCTCATTCACACCAGTTCTTTCCACACTGCTTCCTGCTTACTTCCTCACTCCGCAGCCTCTGTCTGTCTTTTCTTTATCCTCCCTTTAGCTGCCTCACGCTTCTATTTATGAAGAGGACATGGCAGCTGTACGCCCACACCACGAATTCCCCTGGAACTGCTTCAGCCACTCAACCACCATGCCCCCTTCGCTATACCACAAAGTCCCTCTCCGCGATGCACGTCTGACTGAGAACAATGTACTATACTGTACAGGGAGAGACTGAACATGTACGTAAATCACCGGCGCGTAAGAACTGGAAGGGAAATGAAATATAGTAATCCCTCCTCCATCGCGGGGGTTGCGTTCCAGAGCCACCCGCGAAGTAGAAACCATATGTTTATATGGTTATTTTTATATTGTCATGCTTGGGTCACATATTTGCGCAGAAACACAAGAGGTTGTAGAGAGACAGGAACGTTATTCAAACACTGCAAACAAACATTTGTCTCTTTTTCAAAAGTTTAAACTGTGCTCCATGACAAGACAGAGATGACAGTTCAGTCTCTCAATTAAAAGAATGCAAACATATCTTCCTCTTCAAAGGAGCAAACAAATCAATAGGGCTGTTTGGCTTTTAAGTATGCGAAGCACCGCGGCACAAAGCTGTTGAAGGTGGCAGCTCACACCCCCTCCGTCAGAAGCGCAGAGAGAGAGACAGAGAGCGAGAGAGACAGATAAAAAAATCAATAGGTGCCCTTCGTGCTTTTAAGTATGCGAAGCACCGTGCAGCATGTCACTTCACGAAGCAGCTGCACAGAAGGTAGCCAACGTGAAGATAATCTTTCAGCATTTTTAGACGAGCGTCCGTATCGTCTAGGTGTGCGAACAGCCCCCCTGCTCAATCCCCCTACGTCAGGATCAGAAAAAGTCAGCGCAAGAGAGAGAGAGAGAGAAAGTAAGTTGGGTAGCTTCTCAGCCATCTGCCAATAGCGTCCCTTGTATGAAATCAACTGGGCAAACCGACTGAGGAAGCATGTACCAGAAATTAAAAGACCCATTGTCCGCAGAAATCCGCGAACCAGCAAAAAATCCGCGATATATATTTAAATATAAATATGCTTACATATAAAATCCGCGATAGAGTGAAGCCGCGAAAGGCGAAGCGCGATATAGCGAGGGATCACTGTACAGCACAAAGAGTTCACAGTGAATGCACAGGGAGAGACTGAACACGTACGGAAATCATCGGCGTGTACAAACCAGAAGCGAAGGGAAGGGAAGGGAAACTGGCTTGTTCATCACCCGAGTGTGTGGTCGTGAACAGATGCAAAAGTTTGGCGAACGTTTTGGTCGTAACCCAACTTGTACCTGTTCCGAGACATTCGTGACCCGAGACTCCACTGTATTAACTAAATTGAGGAAAAAAAAGCCCACAAAACACTGGTAGCCACTAGATACTGACACTAGAATGCTACACCAGAGTTGGGTATCAAACTCTGAATGCTAGATCTGTAAGACACCAATGCTAATCAAGATGCTATCACTTATTACTGATCCTCAGTAAACCGGTCAGAATTTTAATTCGAGAAACACCCAATGAAATTGTACATCTCCTTTTAAAGACATAGAATGTGGCTAATTACAATATATGTACAACTTACTGTGCACTAATTGAACATGTACTTAAACTAGAGATTAAAAAAAGCAGTAATTCAGTACTTAAAAATGGGAGATCCAGTTTTAGTAATATGCAAAACTGCTTAAACATACTACAGTGCAAGGATGTGTGGCTTTTTAATTAGTGGCTGTGAGAAATCAAGGTTTAAGTAAAAAAGTTTGGTGCATTCTTTTAATTTTGAATGGTTTAGCGAAAACTGAAATATCTAAAATTTGCAGTGTGACCTGTAGGTGGCATAGCAGCACCCCTAATACCATGACACAACTAAACCACACAGCCATAAGTATAAATAAAGGGTATTTTTGTTTTAAAAAAAAAAAAAACCTTTTATATGCTCTTCTATCACCTGATATTTCCTGGATGAGGTGAAGCAGCTGCATATATATGAAATATTCGATCATTTTCCTTAATAAATAAATGACCAGGTATAATATTTTTGTCTCATTTGTTTAACTGGTTTCTCTTTATCTACTTCTAGGACTTGAATGAAAATCTGATGATGTTTTAGGTCATATTTATGCAGAAATATAGAAAATTCTAAAGGGTTCACAAACTTTCAAGCACAACTGTATTTCCCCAGCTGAAACAGAGCACTCTGTCTGCTGAGTACACAATGAACACTGGACAGCTGCAATTTTTCAAAATGTATTATAAAAAGTTATTGGCTCACTACAAGCAATAAGAAAAGAAGACCAAATTACACCGGATAGCCCACTGATAATGACATTCAGTGACAAAGACTCAGATCCCGAATAAAACACTGTTCTTAATGACTGTACATTGTGTGAAAGTTATGATAACACTTACTTACCCAAAGCATCAAGAAGGACACAAAAGCACAAGGGAAAGATGCACTGTACAGAAGGAAAAGACTTAGGCACACATACATGATGGTTAGAAAGGTAAGAGTCTGAAAGATTAATATTGTATTATTTGGCACCTAAAGTAAAACTATTGGCTCCTAACTTTTTCTTTTATGAGACAGTGGCACCTTGAGATTAATTTTTGTCTGGAGCTCTGTAATTCATGTTCTGATTATAATTAGCACTTCTATGAATGTCCATCAGTACCATCTGTCCATTTTTTTTAACCAGTGCATACAATTCACAGTTGCTCAGGACGTCCTCACACACATCCACATTAATGAGTATAGGACTGTTGTCCTGGGCATGACGTTAAACTGCATCCGGCTCTGTAAGCGGTCCTCCAACTTGAAGGGAAATCATGGGAGTTGGTGGCAGGATTGGCACTTCAGCCACCGTAAAAAGAAAAAAACTTTACACAGCTCCGAGACAACAGAAAAGACTCTTTTTTGCTCTTCGTGGGAGTAGCTCTGTTGCAGCCACCCATAGGAAGGCTGCTTGCATCATAAAAGGGATGGGTAAAGCCCTCGGGAGCCCCATCCCTGGAAGAGTCGAAACCGTTGGAGAACCAATGGGGTCAGGTCTGTTGGGGATTGGACCTGGTGTGGTGCTGAGGCGTTGCCCGCTGCAAGGCAGCACTTGGGTCTCAATTTGAGGTGGCCCATACGGGTAGGCTCTTGTCCCGGAGGAGCTGCGTAAACTCCGCATTTCAGTGGGGGCCCTCTCTGAGGTGCGCAGACCGGGGAATGGCCAGATCTCTGTAGTTGGATACACCTTTTATTGGTCTGGTTGGTCTGATGGCTGTTATACTCGGGGAGCTGCTGTTGCTGTAGCGGATTGGCTTCTTCCGATGGTGACCGATGTCACTCCTTTCAACGAGCGTATTATGTGACTCAGATTACCACAGTACCTGGGTGCCTTGTCTGTTGTCTCAGTGAATGCTCCAAATGCGGGGAGTGATGTCTCGGTGAGAGAGACATTTTACTTGTAGTTTTGCTCGGTGGTTGATGGGTGCTCACGAGGTGACACTCCTCTGGTCATGGATGACTTCAATGCAGCCACTGGCACCGACAGGGCTGGCTATGAGGATTGTCTCAGTCCCCATGGGTCTGGTGACCGTGGTGAAAGTGGCTCCATGTTTCTTAACTTTGCAAAAGGTCAGGGGCTGCGATTCGCTGGATCCTGGTTCCAGTGCCCATAACCGCATCGTTGGACTTGGTACTCCAATACTGGTGGTGCGGTGAAGGGGATCGATCACATCCTCGTGGGCAGATGCTGGAGGCTCTTGCAAAACTGCAGGGTCTACAGAAGTGCCCAGTTTGTGAATTCTGACCATAGACTTCTTGTTGCTACTCTTACGATCAAACTTAGATCCACTAAGTTACCACCTACAAGGAAAATGAGCCTGGACTTGGCTAGACTCCAAGACCAGGCTATTTCTAATGAGTTTGCACGCAGTTTGTGTGAGGATCTTGCAGATTTGGGTACGACTGCCGATCCTAATGTAATGTGGTAGACCTTCCGTGACAAGACCCTTAAGGTTGCTGAGGGTTGTATTGGTGTTACCGGTGTTCCCAGAAGGAGTTGTTTCATCTCGCAGGGCACCCTGGATATCATCGACAGGAGTCGCAGTGCATGGCTACAATGGAAATGGTCTGTACCGGGAACTGAGAAGGATGGCTGCAAGGGCTCTGAGGGCAGACAGAGGCATTTGTTAGAGGAATCTGTGAGCAAGTGACACACCATCTTGGTCTAGCACTCACGTCCTGCTTACAGAGTAACTGAAACATTACACACATCTGAATCTGTTCCTCGGAGAGTCGCAGTCAGGGCGGCTGATGGAACGGTCCTTATGGAGGACACTGCAGTTGTGACCCACTGGGCTGGTTACTTTGAGCAGTTGTTCAAAGCTGATCCTCCGGCTAGGACGTTGGATATTTCTGGGTTCATGGTTCTTGAGGCTGATCCTCCAATTAGTTGTGAATCTCACTGAGATTGCACAGGTGGTGAACCAGCTGAGGGGGGGGAAAGGCTGTCCTACTGGCATTGCAAGTAATCTTTGCTTCCATTTGGGAGACTGGCATCATCCCAACTAATTGGAAAACGGGACTTGATGTCCCTATCTGGAAAGGGAAGTGTGATCACCTGGATTGCAGCAACTACAAGGGAATAACACTGCTCTCGGTGCCGGGTAAGGTCCTTGCTAGGGTCGTCCTCAATAGGATCCATGATCACTTGCTCACCTACCAGCGACCGGAACAGTCTGGCTTTACGCCTAAGAAGTCTACCATCGACCACATCCTGGCACCGAGGGTTCTCATGGAGTGCAAATACAAATATCGGCAGAGTTTCTTTGCAGCCTTTGTCGATTTTCATAAAGCGTTCGAATCAGTTTATCGAGTGGCACATCCTGAGGGTTCACAGGATCCCCTCGAGGTTGCTGGATATCATGGCCGGCCTGTACATTAGTACTATGAGTGCTATGCAGAACCTCTGTGTTTCTCTCAGTTGATTCTGGGGTTCGTCAGGGGTATGTTCTTGCTCCTACTCTGTTTAATGCTTGTATGGACTGGGTGTTGGGCAAGGTCGTGGGGTCCAGCGGCTGTGGAGCATCTGTTGGTGAAGAAAGATTCACTGATCTTGACTTTGCTGATGATGCTGTGATCTGTCACTGGAGGCTCTGATCATGGAGCTCGAGAGACTGAGTGAGGAGTCGGAGTGTCTGGACTTGCGAGTGTGTCCTGGATAAAAACCAAGATCCAGGCCTTTAATGATCTCTTGGGCACAGCCATCAGCAGTGTGTCTATTTGCGGAGAGAGTGTTGACCTTATCGAGAGGTTTACTTACCTTGGCAGTGACATTCAAGTCTCTGGTGACTGTTCCTATGAAGTCAGTAGACAGATTGGGAGAGCATGGGGAGGTCATGAGGTCACTGGAAAGGGGTGTGTGGCACTCCCGATATCTATGCAAAAGGACAAAGGTCCAAGACTTTAGAGTCCTGGTGCTTCCTGTCTTGCTATATGGTTGCGAGACATGGACACTATCCAGTGACCCGAGATGAAGACTGGACTCCTATGGTACTGTGTCTCTCCGGAAAATCCTTGGGTACCATTGGTTTGATTTTGTGTCGAATGAGCAATTGTTCATGGAGTCCCGAATGAGGCACATTACCTGCATTGTGAAGGAGCGTCAGTTCCTCATTGTTGGGGACCCAAGTGGCTGGACCAGGCCAAGGGGTCGCCCACGTAACACCTGGCTGCGACAGACAGAGGGTTATTTCCGGAGGGTGGGACTGGATCGCGTGTCTGCCTCGGGGGTTGCCAACCCGGGATCCCGAGTTGTTTCGTCGTGTAGTGGTAGCGGCAATGCACTATACCAGTGCATGCTCCCCAACTTCACTTGACTTCACTGTGGGATGTGAGCAGTGGCAGCGCTACCAGTTTCAGCAAATCAACACAGATGCACAATTCTAACGAAGTGGCTATATGGATTGCCCAGACCAGTGATTACATGAATTGCTCCATTCATTAATACCAAAAAAAAAATTTAATGAGTGTTTCTATTCTTCGAAGGACAATGAACATCTCCCTATTAATACAACGTATATTGTGTTAACAGAGGCATGTAATCGCCGAAACATATAGTTAGCAGGACAAGCAACACATCATACTGTACTTTTATTGCTAACTACTGCAAGCAATACCGCAAGTCTGCAAAGACTATTTATGTTGTTCTTTTGGCACATGAAGGAAAACAAATGTTTATTAGTATACCTAAGTAAGTAAAGTCACATCAAATGTTTGAATGGTATATTGAAGAATGTAATGCTGTCTCACAGTTATAAATTTGAGTACAGTAATGAAAGACCAAGTAATTTTCTAATTCTGTATTTGTACACTGACATAAGCAATAAAGTTTTATCACTCATACAAGAAACCTTGAAAACAGCACAACAAAGGTTGTTTTACAGGAATTCTGAAATTAAGGATTTATGTAAAACTATAAGTTTGATTTGACACAGGAATGTTCGACGTTTGGGGCGGCACGGTGGCGCAGTGGGTAGCGCTGCTGCCTCGCAGTTGGGAGATCTGGAGATCTGGGGACCTGGGTTCACTTCCCGGGTCCTCCCTGCGTGGAGTTTGCATGTTCTCCCCGTGTCTGCGTGGGTTCCCTCCGGGCGCTCTGGTTTCCTCCCACAGTCCAAAGACATGCAGGTTAGGTGGATTGGCGATTCTAAATTGGCCCTAGTGTGTGGGTGTGTTTGTGTGTGTCCTGCGGTGGGTTGGCACCCTGCCCAGGATTGGTTCCTGCCTTGTGCCCTGTGTTGGCCGGGATTGGCTCCAGCAGACCCCCGTGACCCTGTGTTCGGATTCAGCGGGATGGAAAATGGATGGATGGATGTTCAACGTTTGGACAAATGTTTTAAAAAAAAAAAAAAGTGACAGATTTAAAAAATTAAAGTGCCCTGAGTTTCTGATATTTGAAGCTTGAATTAATTTGACCCATCTGTTAAATATTACTCTTTAGCAAGGTTAGAAACTTAGAGTGGTTCACTGACACATCAGACTTTAAAAGCATGTTGTTATAAAAACAGCTTTCAAGAGTTTGCTTATTGGAAATATCCTGAATTATCTAGGAATTCACTAATTCAACAATATACAATAATGTTTGGAATTTTATATTTAGTACAGGTCTAAAGCAAGTATTTTTCAGTTACTGGACAACAATAATTACAGAATGTTATACAGTGGGTAAAGAAAATAATCACCCCTTTCAAAATATTCTCATTTTTTTTGCTTTACAGCCTTAAATGAAAACACGCAAACCAATATTTTTTTCAGCTTTACTTACTCAATGCAACCTATAACATCCAAATGAAAGATATCACAGCTACAGTTCAAAAGAATTTAAAAAAATAAAAAACAATAAATACTGAGATTAATAAAGGATCACCCCCCCTCCTAAACAATATTTGTAAACTCAATCAGGTGTAAGTAATCACCATTTCCATTGCAGACCATGGTTACTGTCTTCCATCTGTGACCAGTTGTAATCAGTGTGATTAGTAAAGCATAAAAACAGCTGTTCCTGGAGCATTCCCTTGCTTAGTAGTGCCACTGACAGCAAACAACTGACTATGGGTGGCAAGCTACTTTCAAAAGATCTCAGGGATAGAGTGGTGGACAGACATAAGGCAAGAAATGGATACAAAAAAATCTCAAAGGCTTTATCTCTAGAATGTCATTAAAGCAAAATACTGACATTGGGGGGTGATCTTTTATTAATCTCAATATGTCTTGTTTTTGATTTTTTATAATTTTTCTGAACTGTAGCTGTGATATGTTTCACTTGGTTGTTATATGTTGCACTCAGTAAGTAAAGCTGGGAAGAAATGTTTTGTGTGCATTTTCATTTAAGGCTGTAAAACAAAAAAAAACCAAAAAAAAAAAGAATATTTTGAAAGGGGTGATTCTATTCTACACCCACTGTGTGTGTGTGTGTGTGTGTGTTATATACTGTACAGGTACTTGTCGACTTACGACCGCGATTGGTTCCGACTGACTGGTTGTAAGTTGATCTGGACGTAAGTCGGCCTATGTTAATTTAAGGTAAGAATATTAGACTGGGTAATAATATTGTAATCATCTTAAAGTAATATTTTATCAACATTTTCTTACTTTCTAAGACAAACACAGCATACTACAGTACAATTTGTTTAATATGTGGAAAACGTACAAAACAAGAAATACTGTACTGTACATTTAATTCCTGGCACCACTGGTGCTTGGCTGCGGGTTGTCGATATCGCCTTCATCAGATCAGGCGAGGCTGCGGACGGGGTGATGGGAGGAGTTGCTCTTTTCATAAACATAGTGAGCTTCGTCTGAATTGTTTTTTTTTTTTTCTCTTCATAAATTTCGCAATAAGGACGAAATGTGTTGCGTGCCATCCGTTCAATCCTCGCAAATCGTTCAATATTTGGGTCCATTTTTTCAAAATGAGCGAGGAGTTTATTCAGTAGAGATAAATCTTCTGACAATCCCTTTGTGATAAACATTCTTTGTGGCACCTCCTCCTCTTCGTCTTACTCCAATTCTCTTGTTTCTTCTTCCGCCACTCTTTCTTCTTCCAATTCTATTAGCTCTTCATTCATAAGTTCACCTGATTCCCGGTCTAGCAACTCCTTGACATCTTCCATTTCACATTCCAATGAAAGGTCTTTTGACAGTTTCACTATTTCTTCACGAATCTCATCAAGTTCTTGTTCACTGTTAAATCCAGCAAAAGTATTTACATAACGCTTAACACACTTCTTCCATACGCCATTCATACACTGTGAGTCGACATTTCTTGCGGGGAGGGCTTCTGTTTTCTCTGATCTGAGTTCACCTCTGTTATAGCGTGTCTTTATTTGAAAAGAGCAGTGTCATATCGGGGCGAGTGTGAACGCTAACTTTGACAAGCACTATAAATTTACAGCGGTTGTTACAGACGTAAATCAAATGTATGTTTTTATTGTATAATATTAACAATAACAGCAGCTCTCTACTCAAAGCGGTAAACTCGAGAAGCTGCTAGCATCGAACCCAGAAGCTCTTGATTGGGAGTCAGCAGTTGTGTGTGGGAACTGTTAACATTTGAATGTGATGATTGTATATAAAACTTGTGCACGAACGAGACTGGGATAACTGTGGATGTGGATGTGAGTGGTGTGTGTGACTGAGAATGACTGGTGTGAAGCCTGAAGTCCAAATATCAAATAAACACTTTCACAAGTACAAGTATAACAGAACAAGTGCGCTTTTATTCAAGAAGAAAAAAGAAAGCAGGTTGCGGTAAGCAGTTGATGCGACTGCTTGCGTAGTGCAATCCTAAGAACTGCCCAATCAAGAGCTTCTGGGTTTGATGCTGGCAGCTTCTCAAGTTTGCCGTTTTGAGTAGAAAGCTGCTATTAGTGTTAATATTATAGGGTTATATGTTAGGGTTATATTATTATCGAAAATTGCCAAAACAACAAGACACAAACACACGTGGGGCAACACTGCTGCGTATATTTTTACTGCTGCGTAGCGAGACTTGAGAGTGCGGGAAACTGGCGCTGCCAACAGCTGGCGGGGGAAACAGTCAAACGCGTCGTAAAGTCGAACAGTCGTAACTTGCATAGGTCGTATGTTGACGAGTACCTGTATATATATATATACACACATACACACACACACACACAAAAACACTTTTTTTGTCACGCTTTACATTTCTTATTTGGCACTTAATGACTCAGCTCCGTGTATGACTATTTTTTCTACCTTTTTTTCTATTTCACTGTTAACTCCTACCACTTTCTTTTAGGTGGACTCGTTCCGAGGACACTTTTTACTACTTTGACATGGATTTTTACACGCCGAGACTCGTCTATTCAAGTAGTCAACTTCAAGCGCCAAGAACAAATGCCCGCGCCGGTGTGGTTCCCTATTTACCTGACGAGGTAAGAAGGCTGCATCGTGGCAGCAGAGCCGGTGCTAAGATAAAAGCCAAGCGTTTAGTGAGAAAGTGGCGCTACAAACCTTCGGTGCCTTCTGTGATCCTGGGAAATGTGAACTCACTACCAAATAAAATCGAAGGAACAGAATGCGCTGGTGAAAAATGTCAGGACCTACAGAGAATGCAGTTTGTTGTGTTTTAGTGAAACGTGGCTAACAACTAACATCCCAGATGCTAACGTGGAGCTACCCGCGTTTAGCACAGTTAGAGCGGACAGAGACGCAAGTACCTGCGGGAAGCACAGAGGAGGAGGACTTGCGGTCTATGTCAATACAAGATGTTAACATGTCCAGGGTTGCACCGTTAAAATCTCCACTTGCTGCAGGGACATCGAACTGTTGGCCGTAAGTCTGCGTCCCTATTACTTGCCCAGAGAGTTTGGACACGTCATTGTTGTTATTGTATACATCCCTCCTCGAGCGGACATGGAGATAGCGGGTGACATCATCCATTCCGATGTGGCTAAATTACAAACACAACACCCCGAGGCACTTGTGCTAATCGCTGGAGACTTCAACCATGTAACGCTGGACAAAACATTACCTGCCTTCTCCCAGTATGTGGATTGTAACACCTGGGGAAATAGGACTATTGACCTACTGTATGCAAACGTTAAAGACGCATGCAGCGCCACCCCGCTGCCTGCGCTTGGGAAAGCAGATCATAACCAGGTTCTGCTTCAGCCTCACTACAAACCAAGAGTGAGGGAGCTACCTACAACAACACGCTTATTCAGGAAGTGGTCCCCTAGGGCAGAGCAGGCTCTGAGAGACTGCTTTGGAACTACGGACTGGGATATCTTGCAGGGATCTTATAGTGAGAACACTGAGGAGGTTGTTGACTGCACTACTGACTACATCAACTTCTGAATGGACATTGTAGTTCCAGTAAGAAAAGTTCGCTGCTATGCTAACAACAAGCCATGGATTACAAGTGACACCAAGGGCCTTTTGAACCAGAAGAAAAGGGCTTTTAAAGGCGGTGATCAGCATGAGCTCAAGCACCTGCAGAAGAAACTCCGAGTCCAGCTCAGGGCGGCGAAGGAGCAGTACAGGAGAAAGCTGGAGCAGAAGTTGCAGAATAACAGCATGAAGGAAGTGTGGGATGGGATGAAGATCATCACTGGCTACAGCTCGAAGCAGGGTGCCACCATTGAGAGAGATGTGGAGACAGCAAACCAGATGAACAACTTTTTTTTAACAAGTTTGACCACCCTAACCCACTCTCACCTCGGAGTACTGCACCCTCCACCCATCCTTCTGCTGATACCAGCATAGGAGAGAGTTTACCCCAACCCACAATTACAGCAGCCCAGGTAAGCAGAGAGCTGAGGAGACTTTGTGCCAGCAAAGCAGTGGGTCCAGATGGAGTATCGCCACGACTGCTGAAGGCCTGTGCTTTGGAGCTGGGGAGTCCTCTATAGCACATCTTCAACCTGAGCCTGGAACAGAGGAGAGTGCCAAGGCTTTGGAAAACATCTTACATCACCCCAGTCCCAAAGGTATCACATCCTAGTGAGCTGAATGACTTCAGGCCCGTCGCTCTGATGTCGCATGTGATGAAAACCATGGAGCAGCTGCTGCTTCACCACCTGAGGCCACAGGTCCATCACGCCCTCGACCCTCTGCAGTTCACACACCAGGAGAAGGTGGGAGCGGAGGAAACCATCATCTGCATGCTACACCGATCCCTCTCCCACTTGGACAGAGGCAGTGGTGCTGTAAGAATTATGTTTCTAGACTTCTCTAGCGCCTTCAACACCATCCAACCTCTGCTCCTTAGGGACAAGCTGACAGAGATGGGAGTAGATTCATACCTGGTGGCATGGATCGTGGACTATTTTACAGACAGACCTCAGTATGTGCGTCTCGGGAACTGCAGGTCTGACATTGTGGTCAGCAACACAGGAGCGCCGCAAGGGACTGTACTTTCTCCGGTCCTGTTCAGCCTATATACATCGGACTTCCAATACAACTCGGAGTACTGCCACGTGCAAAAGTTCGCTGATGACACTGCTATCGTGGGCTGCATCAGGAATGGGCAGGAAGAGGAGTATAGGAACTTAATCAAGGACATTGTTAAATGGTGCGACTCAAACCACCTACAACTGAACACCAGCAAAACCAAGGAGCTGGTGGTGGATTTTAGGAGGACCAAGCCCCTCATGGACTCCATGATCATCAGAGGTGACTGTGTGCAGAGGGTGCAAACCTATAAATACCTGGGAATGCAGCTGGATGATAAATTGGACTGGACTGCCAATACTGATGCTCTGTGTAAGAAAGGACAGAGCCGACTATACTTCCTTAGAAGACTGGCGTCCTTCAACATCTGCAATAAGATGCTGCAGATGTTCTATCAGACGGTTATGGCGAGTGCCCTCTTCTACGCGGTGGTGTGCTGGGGAGGCAGCATAAAGAAGAGGAACGCCTCACGCCTGGACAAACTGGTGAGGAAGGCAGATCTATTGTAGGCACGGAGCTAGACAGTATGACATCCATGGCAGAGTGACGGGCACCGAGTAGGCTCCTGTCAATAATGGAGAATCCACTGCATCCACTGAATAGTATCATCTCCCGACAGAGGAGCAGCTTCAGCGACAGACTGCTGTCACTTTTCTGCTCCACTGACAGACTGAGGAGATCGTTCCTCCCCTACACTGTGCGACTCATCAATTCCACCCGGGGGGGTAAACGTTATCATTATTCAAAGTTATTATCTGTCTGTATACCTGCATTGTTATCACTCTTTAATATTTTCTTTATCAGTATGCTGCTGCTGGAGTATGTGAATTTCCCCTTGGGATTAATAAAGTATCTATTTTAAAACCTTCATACAGTGCTTCCGGAAAGTATTCACAGCGCATCACTTTTTCCACATTTTGTTATGTTACAGCATTATTCCAAAATGGATTAAATTCATTTCTTTCTTCAGAATTCTACACACAACACCCCATAATGAAAACGTGAAAAAAGTTTGAGATTTTTGCAAAATTATTAAAAATAAAAAAATGAGAAAGCACATGTACATTAAGTATTCACTGCCTTTGCCATGAAGCTCAAAATTGAGCTCAGGTGCATCCTGTTTCCCCTGATCATCCTTGAGATGTTTCTGCAGCTTAATTGGAGTCCACCTGTGGTAAATTCAGTTGATTGGACATGATTTGGAAAGGCACACACCTGTCTATATAAGGTCCCACAGTTGACAGTTCATGTCAGAGCACAAACCAAGCATGAAGTCAAAGGAATTGTCTGTAGACCTCCGAGACAGGATTGTCTCGAGGCACAAATCTGGGGAAGGTTACAGAAAAATTTCTGCTGCTTTGAAGGTCCCAATGAGCACAGTGGCCTCCATCATCTGTAAGTGGAAGAAGTTCGAAACCACCAGGATTCTTCCTAGAGCTGGCCAGCCATCTAAACTGAGTGATCGGGGTAGAAGGGCCTTAGTCAGGGAGGTGACCAAGAACTCGATGGTCACTCTGTCAGAGCTCCAGAGGTCCTCTGTGGAGAGAGGAGAACCTTCCAGAAGGACAACCATCTCTGCAGTAATCCACCAATCAGGCCTGTATGGTAGAGTGGCAAGACGGAAGCCACTCCTTAGTAAAAGGCACATGGCAGCCCACCTGGAGTTTGCCAAAAGGCACCTGAAGGACTCTCAGACCATGAGAAAGAAAATTCTCTGGTCTGATGAGACAAAGATTGAACTCTTTGGTGTGAATGCCAGGCGTCACGTTTGGAGGAAACCAGGCACCACTCATCACCAGGCCAATACCATCCCTACAGTGAAGCATGGTGGTGGCAGCATTATGCTGTGGGGATGTTTTCAGTGGCAGGAACTGGGAGACTAGTCAGAATAAAGGGAAAGATGACTGCAGCAATGTACAGAGACATCATATTCAAAAAGACTTGAGGCTGTAATTGCTGCCAAAGGTGTATCGGCAAAGTATTGAGCAAAGGCTGTGAATACTTATGTACATGTGATTTCTCAATTTTTTTATTTTTAATAAATTTGCAAAAACCTCAAGTAAACTTTTTTCACGTTGTCATTATGGGGTGTTGTGTGTAGAATTCTGAGGAAAAAAATGAATTTAATCCATTTTGGAATAAGGCTGTAACATAACAAAATGTGGAAAAAGTGATGCGCTGTGAATACTTTCCGGACGCACTGTATATATGTTTGGTATCATTTTTTTCAGGATTTATCGAACTTTAATGTGATGTTGTTAGATTTTCAGATTCTTATTCCGTTTTTAAATTATAAACTAAAAAATATCAAGAACTTGCATCCCGCGATACGAGACTTTGTGCCAAAAGATTTAACCACGCTGGGGGCCGGAAAAAATATTTAAAAATGTTCAAAGTGCTGTGCGAGATGCAGATCACGTGGCACGGCAACAGCAGCAAGCCAGCAGCTGATCAAGCAAAGAGGAGGTAAAAAAAAAACGTTTTCTTTCCTATTGTATCACCGTTTAAGAGGGGGTTTTGGAGAAGTGACCGCGTCTCCTTGGTGTGCATTTAGCTCCCCTCTTCACAACACAAGCGGCAGAGATGCGAAGTGACTGGCGTGTAGCACAGGCCGGGTGGGGTGGCGAGTGAAGCGAGCAGGGGGTAATCCACCTAGTGTGTATTATATTATATTATATATATATATCTGTGTGTGTGTGTGTGTGTGTGTTTGTGTGTGAGAGAAATTATATTTTCTATAAATTTTATATTATTTACATTAATATTTTGGGCATACCTGCCAGGAAAGGTTCTGGGAGTGGGAGGGATGCCTATGGTGCCAAATGTTGTAACTATTTCTTTGTATTATCAACATTGTAGCAGTGCTACTAAATAAGAACTGCATCTCCCAGCAGTCCTTTCAGGGGCTGCTGGGGTCAAAGGAGGTTAAAAGGAGGGCAGAGGGCAAAAGGAAAAAAAAGTTGTTTTGTTGTTGTACGTGGTGTGTTGCATTTCTCTGTCGTTCTGCCTGCTGTTTAACTGAACCATATTTAAAGCATTTTGTCCTAGACTGTATTTGTTTGTTGGGGTCTGGTTCATCTGTCTACCTGTGTTCTGAGGACTGCGTTTAGATTTCATTGGCTTTCCCGGAAGAAAAGGAGCGCTCCTAAACAATCCATCCGACTTCATCCTTTCAGCATCTACCGGTAGGACTGTGTTTTCCTTCACCCTGTCAACTTACAGATCGCTGGACTTAATTTCGTCACCTCTCATTTTCATCCGGTTTGGTTTTCATGGACTTTGCAGTGTGGTGTTCGTGTATATATGTTAAATGTAATATCGCCAAAAGGGTCAGGGGTGGTTTTATTGTTTTCATTCAGTTAATTTTATTTTATTATATTCTTAATTATTTGCCTTTCCCAGTGTGCTTTATTGGTCTCTGCTGTGAGTGTGTGTGGGTCGATCCAAGGCTGGGGACGTTCCTGGGATCTCCTTTATTAAAATAAATAAATCACTGTCACCTTTGACAGTGTGTGAATCTTAGCGGCCCCTGACCGCTACAACATGAACCTTTACACAGGAACGATTGACATGTCCAGGAACACCTCAGAGGTGAAAAACTAGACCTGGCATTGCTTGAATTTGAAATATACAATATTTTATAACAAAACTTTGGAAAAACCACAGCTCCTGCCTAAGTTTTTTTTTCCTATTTTGGCATCAGTTTTTGAGTAAAGGAACGTTTTCTTTGACACAAACACAATTTCTATCACATTTCAAAAGTTGTATGTCACGTTTTAGTGAAAAAAATGACCATCCTTTCTTTATTGCATAATAAGGCTTTACTATGTTGTTCTGCTCTCAGGCAGAAATTGCCGAAAAATGCCTTCAGCTGGGAAGAGTCTATTAACATCCAGCATGTCAGCCTACCTACACATAAAGGCAGACACACGATGGATTTAGTAACTTCAAAAGGATTAAACGTTGACGTGAGGCATGTCATGGAAATTGATTTATCTGACCATTTCTGCATTTTATTTGATGTAGAACTACTTGTAACTAGAACTAAAAAGGAGCATATTATTAACAGAAAAGTTACTTTTATGCATCTGCAACTACTTTTTTCCTAATATTATGAATAATCAATCTGAATTTAGTGCTTGCTCTAGGCAAGCCAGCAGTGTTATCAGTAAGGTAAAATATTTTAATACTAATGTGTGAGCTGCAGCAACACAGTGTCGCTGGAAAAAAAAGAAATGAAGAACTCCAGAACTACAATGCCTTGGAATGCTCATCTGGTGTCTGATCTTAAGAAAAAAATGCCAAAGGGTTGAGCATGTATGGAGGAAAACTAAATTAACAATACACTGTAAAATATTAAAAGGAGTATATAGCAGAGGACAACAAATTATTCCGTCTTGAGGCAGTCCTATTTTTCTAAATTATAAATGATTATGAAGCTTTTGCCACAATTATTTGTTAATCCATACTTAAGACAATGCCAATTTCATTCATTATATACTTGTTGTTTTCTGAACTTACCTACTAAACTGTTGGTGGGTTAGAACCAGCCCTTCTAGTCTGATTGGGAACTTGACATCGCAGCTGCCAACCATGTTTTGAATCTTAAAATCCAGAAATTTAGCTGGAAATCCTAATTTCTGGACAACTCTTGCATATTTTCTAGCTGCCAAACGTGATTGTTCTTCACTGCAAGAAAATATGACAACAAATGTCAATTACAGAAATATGACAAAAAATTAAACTGAAATTAGGTTAATGGAAATTAAATAGAAAACTCAGAATAAAGTTGGAGTGCTACACTACCTGCAAGAATTTCAACATACATTTTAAAATTTCTTTAGCCAAATCTTCCTCCACCATAGGCATTAAAGCCCACATTCAGCTATTACAACACCAACACTACCCAGTGTTTTTCAGTTTTTTTGTTTGTTTTTTGTTTGTAAACAAAGTTGCATAAAATGCTAAACTTAAGTACTGAATAAAAATCTCCAAATATTAAACTTAATATCCTTTATGAATTAATGACTAAAATATTTAATACAGTAATCCCTAGCTATATCGCGCTTCGCCTTTCGCAGCTTCACTCTATCGTGGATTTTATATGTAAGCATATTTAAATATATAATCGCAGATTTTTTGCTGGTTCACGGATTTCTGCGGACAATGGGTCTTTTAATTTCTGGTACATGCTTCCTCAGTTGGTTTGCCCAGTTGATTTCATACAAGGGACGCTATTGGCAGATGGCTGAGAAGCTACCCAACTTACTTTTCTCTCTCTCTCTCTCTCTCTCTCTCTTGCTCTGACATTCTCTGCTTCTGACGGAGGGGGTGTGAGCAGGGGGGGTTTTTGCACTCCTAGACGATACGGACGCTCGTCTAAAAATGCTGAAAGATTACCTTCACGTTGGTCCCTTCTGTGCAGCTGCTTAATGAAGTGACTTGCTGCACGGTGCTTCGCATACTTAAAAGCTCGAAAGGCACGTATTGATTTTTGATTGTTTGTTTTTATCTGTCTCTCTCTCTCTCTGACATTCTCTGCTCCTGACGGAGGGGGTGTGAGCTGCTGCCTTCAACTTCTTTGTGCCGTGATGCTTCACATACTTAAAAGCCAAACAGCCCTATTGCTTTGTTTGCTTTTCCCTCTCTCTCTGACATTCTCTGCTCCTGACGCACACTCCTTTGAAGAGGAAGATATGTTTGCATTCTTTTAATTGTGAGACGGAACTGTCATCTCTGTCTTGTCATGGAGCACAGTTTAAACTTTTGAAAAAGAGACAAATGTTTGTTTGCAGTGTTTGAATAAAGTTCCTGTCTCTCTACAACCTCCTGTGTTTCTGTGCAAATCTGTGACCCAAGCATGACAATATAAAAATAACCATATAAACAAATGTTTTCTACTTCGCGGATTTTCACCTTTAGCGGGGGGTTCTGGAACGCAACCCCCGCAATCGAGGAGGGATTACTGTAATTCTTTTGACATTATTTTTTATATGCTAATTAAGACAAGTATATATTCAACTACAACATATAACAATAGTAGCAGGGAACTTTGCAATGCAAGTTATCAACTTGCAGAAGTTAATTTTGTTTCTGGAAAACTGCAACAAAACAATTGGTAACAACTGGTAACAACTGATGTGAAACTGAAACAACTGCAGACTGTTTTTGTAGAAAGAAAATTTAAAAAAACATGTTCCAATTTTTTCCTCTAGTAAGTAATATACTGTATATATATTTTTAATGAAGTCTGCACTGAGCATGGTTTCCTGTTTGTCATTTCTCACTATGATGTCTTATTGTCTTAAAATATGAAAGATTACCAAGCATCATAAAAGTAGTAATTTAATTATTTTTAGAAATCTAATTCAAATTTGTTAAAGTAAAATAAAGCCAAAACTTGGGGATAATCATTTATTCAACTGTAGATTGCAAACATTTGCAGGGGTTAGTGCTGGTCATAGTTCCTGATAACTAGGCCCAAATTCAGAGGCTTTTAATTCTACACTCACATTCTACACGAATGCCCATCGAAGAGGAGACCTCTAGAAGGACAATTTGGAAAAAAACATGATACCCAAATTTAAACTTGCCAAGTAGTGACAAAATAAAATTGACTTTTCACCTATTTCAACTTTAAAAAAAAATAAACAAAACTATCATCTTTGTAGTTACACTGAATTTAAAGAAATATGATGCATGCTCAATGGGTGTTCACATTCATGAAGAGAATGGGACTTAAACCAAATTTTGTGGCAAATCAAAAGCACGGGTTCTCTCAAACTTCTGAGCAGAAAATAGCAAGGTGAGATATCACAGATGACAAATATGAAGGTCACCTAATTGGCTATGTACAAATGTTCTAATAGACAGTGGATTTTCTTTCCAATACTCATTTTCCTTCCACATCCCAAATACATACAGTCTGGAGTAGCTAAAGATTCCAGATTGGCCTAGTGTGAGGAGGTTTTTGTAGCAAGGTTGTGGGTTTTTTTGTGCATGTACCCTGCTATGACTGACTATTGCCATTTAGTCATTATTGCAAAGACAGTTTTCTGACCCTTTTAATCATGAAAATGCTAGTGCAGGTAATGAATGAATTGTAAAAATGATTTAAAACATGAATTCAATTAAGATTATAAAGACTGAAATTACTGGTAGCAGTCTCTTCCCAGCATCTACTACAAAGCATGTACAATGCCCTACATAATGTTTAGGACAAGGCCACATTTTTCCTTGATTTAGTTTAAAATTTTTTTTTTTTTGTTAAAAAAAAAATAAAACAATTCAAACTTGATTAAAGTGTACATTGCACATTGAATGTCATCTCTCCATGTTTAACAGATGAGGTGGTATGTTTTGGGTCATGGACAATTCCTTTACGTCTCCATACTTTGCTCTTGCCATCACTCTCATACAGGTTCATCTTCATCTTGTCTGTCCACAAAGCCTTTTTCCAGAACTCTTTGAAGTACTTTTCGCAGACTGTAATCAGGCAGTTGTTATTGTGGCTAATTTGTAGTTTGTATCTTGCAGTGTGGCGTATGTATTTTTGTTCATGAAGTCATCTGAGGATAGTTGTCTCTGACACATCCATATCTGCCTCCTGATGTTTTTGATCTGTCAGACAAGCATTTAGGGCTTTTTCTTTACCATAGTGAGGATTCTTCTATCATCAGCTGGGGAGGTTTTCCTTGGCCTACCAGTCCCTTTCCGATAACTAACCTAACCAGTGTGTTAGTTCTTCTTAATGATTTTTCCAGCAGCTAATTTAGGTAATCCTAAGGTTTTGCAGATGTTGCTAATGGTTTTATTCTTGTTTTACAGCCTCATAATGGCTTCATGGACTTTCATTGACACAGTTCTTGCACTCATGTTGAACGATAGCAACCATAGACTCCAAAGGGTAGAAGCAAGCCTAGGTATCTTAAGGCTGTACTAATGAAGCAATGAAACACACCCGAGTAATCACAAACACCTGTGACGCCAATTGTCCCAAACAATAAACTGCCCTGAAATTTCTACATGGTGTAACTAAAATGTATGCAAATACCCTTAAAATCTACAATGTGCATTTTAATCACTTCTGAATTGCTTGATTTGTAATTTTCAACTGTGGAGGAGTGGGGTAAATCAAGATAAAAAAAAAAAATTGTCTTTGTCCCAAACATTATAGAGAGCACTAATTATATAATGTTGTCTTCATATAATGGATTATATTCCAAATGGCATTTTTGCCTTTTGGTTGTCAATAAATTTCACTTTGTTCTAGTGTTCAATGATTTAGTTTACATTTAATTGCACAACAGATTTTATTTTTACAAAATCAAAAATATGTCTCTCATGCCCAAGGCACCAACTAAAAGAGCAAAAAGAGAATGCTCCAACTTATTTTGGACAAAAAAAGAAGCCTTCAAAAAGGAATTTTGACATTCCCTTCACAAAAGCAGAACATGCACCAGCACCAACAGCAGGGGGACAGATTTTTCACTGCCTTCGTAGCATATCTCCACTTGAGAGTGGGAGGGGAAACAAAAACACACATATACACACACACACACACACACACAAACACAACCAGATCTCACCTCATCTGTGATAAGTTTGGAAATTACCAAACCAGAAATATTCATTGCCTGCAGGATACAAGCACTTTCAATTTGTCATTTAGCACTCTGCTGCAGTTAGTGTTTAGTTGCTTTTGATATATTCAGCCAGGGTCTGCAGTCTCAGATCTGGAGTATCACAACAACTTAATGTTTTTATTCCAGTCATTCCAGTTTATTTTTGTTGCTATTAGGGGTGGGCGGTATGACCAAAATTCTATATCACGGTATTTTTCTAAATTATCCCGGTTTCACGGTATTGGATGGTATTTTTTTTCCCCCCATGCATGAGTGAATGTTAACCACATTTGCCACTGCAATTACTGCAGTAGACTGGCTAAGAATAACCTATTCCACTGTTATGAGAATTGTACATTGTACAAAAAACATTTTAATGTGCACACAAGTATTAATACAGGTTTGCATGTCCCCATAAAGTGATAGTTTTCAAGGGGGTGACACTAATGAAGAGAAGGAATCACATTGCATGACCAGTTGCAGTCAAAATATAGAACCTTTTTATTGAACAAATTTTGCAAAAACTTAAATAATTTTGACAACATATTTTCAACGATCCAAAGAGGCATTTAGACTTAGGAAAATATCCAGAGGTGCTTGTCAAAAGTTGTATTGCACTGAACATGTCTTAGAAAAGTAATAAACAGTAAATATTTTTTGTGAACCAACTACACTTTGTTAATGTTAACCATCTCTGTCCACTGACACCTTAAAGTGACTTTTTCAACAACTTTACCATCAATAAACTGCATAATATTTAAACTAATAAATGATAACAATAAAATAAATAATAGTATTACAGTAATCCCTCCTCCATCGCGGGGGTTGCGTTCCAGAGCCACCCGCGAAATAAGAAAATCCGCGAAGTAGAAACCATATGTTTATATGGTTATTTTTATATTGTCATGCTTGGGTGACAGATTTGCGCAGAAACACAGGATTTTGTAGAGAGACAGGAACGTTATTCAAACACTGCAAACAAACATTTGTCTCTTTTTCAAAAGTTTAAACTGTGCTCCATGACAAGACAGAGATGAAAGTTCTGTCTCACAATTAAAAGAATGCAAACATATCTTCCTCTTCAAAGGAGTGCGTGTCAGGAGCACAGAATGTCACATAGATAGGGAAAACAATCTCTAGCAAACAAATCAATGGTGCTGTTTGGCTTTTAAGTATGCGAAGCACCGCGGCACAAAGCTGTTGAAGGCAGCAGCTCACACCCCCTCCGTCAGGAGCAAGGAGCAGGGAGAGGGAGAGGGAGAGAGAGAGAGAGACAGTTTGTTTTTCAGTCAAAAATCAATACGTGCCCTTCGAGCTTTTAAGTATGCGAAGCACTGTGCAGCATGTCGTTTCAGGAAGCAGCTGCACAAAAGATAGCAATGTGAAGATAATCTTTCAGCATTTTTAGACGAGCGTCCGTATCGTCTAGGTGTGCGAACAGCCCCCCTGCTCAATCCCCCTACGTCAGGATCACAGATAGTCAGCGCAAGAGAGAGAGAAAAGTAAGCAATCTAGCTTCTCAGCCATCTGCCAATAGCGTCCCTTGTATGAAATCAACTGGGCAAACCAACTGAGGAAGCATGTACCAGAAATTAAAAGACCCATTGTCCGCAGAAATCCACAAACCAGCAAAAAATCTGCGATATATATTTAAATATGCTTACATATAAAATCCGCGATGGAGTGAAGCCGCGAAAGGTGAAGCGCGATATAGCGAGGGATCACTGTATTACTGATAGCTGCACTATTACTTCAAGATTTAAAGCCCAGGTGCTTAACACAGTATTCACCAAATTAAAATAAAATAAAATAAAACAAGTGCAACTTTGTGATGACATCCTTACCAACTGTACCATCATTTAGGCAAACTGCATTAATATGGACCTTGCTTCAAGCTAAGCTATATCTATACATATTAATAAAAGGCAAAGCCCTCACTGACTGACTGACTCATCACTAATTCTCGAACTTCCTGTGTAGGTGGAAGGCTGAAATTTGGCAGGCTCATTCCTTACAGCTTACTTACAAAAGTTAGGCAGGTTTCATTTCGAAATTCTACGCGTAATGGTCATAACTGGAACATGTTTTTTGTCCATATACTCTAATGGAGGAGGCAGAGTCACGTATCGCGTCATCACGCCTCCTACATAATCACGTGAACTAAAAACAAGGAAGAGATTTACAGCATGAGTCAAACGCGGGAACGAAGGTAAATGATGTTAATTTTTGAGTGTCTTTTAATACTGTGTAAGCATACATATTAACACGTGCAATTAAACGTGTGCATTTACGGGGTGATTTCTCAGGCTTAAAAGCTCGCCTTTTACTAAAAAGGTAAATGCAAAACTATTTTCAATCATTCTATGATCTGCTTCTCACAACTGAAGGCACCGTGGCTGATGTTACGTCACTTGCTGGCCAACCATAAGCGTTACCTGGTAGGTAACCAGCCACTCACTTCACTCCCTTATGGGAATCGAACCTCTGAGGTTTTCTTTTGTTCTTAATTAAAATTTAAAAGCAATACTTCACCGCTGCGAAGCCCCTCTAGTGCTGACGTCCGAGGTTCGATTACTGTAAGCAAGTGCAGTGAGTGTGTACGCCTGATGAGCCAAGAATAAGGGGGAAAGACGTGTCGCGTACTCTTTGCATTATTTGACAGTAAACTATTTTCAACCATTCTATGATCTGCTTCTCACAACTGAAGGCACCGTGGCTGATGTTACCTCACTTGCTGGCCAACAATAAGCGTTACCTGGTAGGTAACTAGCCACTCACTTCACTCCCTTACGGGAATCGAACCTCGGACGTCAGCGCTACAGGCAAAGCCCCTAAAATTGCGCCACGGCGTGTGGTTCGTTTATTTGACAACATGTAGATCGGGGTAATTACATTCACGGCATTCGTAGTCTGATTCACAATCTGATTGTATGGGTGGTTACCTACCAGGTAGCGCTTATAGTTGGCCACCAAGTCAGGTCGAAGTGATCACTCGAGTGAAGGCAGCTTCACAAAAAAACAGATCCTTAACAAACTGTTATTAGTATATTTTCCCTCAATTTAAAAAGGTTTTGTTTTCTTCTTAATAAAAATTTAAAAGCGGTACTTCGCCGGTGCGAAGCGCGTGGATTTGACCGACTGACACATACAGACATATTCATGAGTGCAGGTACTTCGGAAAGAAAGCACCGTGTAAACCTAAAGTTTAAATTAAGTTCATAGACCTACAAAAGGTTGCCATTCATTTGAGGCAAGATTGCTTTTCTTCTGTACAACTATACGTTGCATTCTCAAGAGTGTGCTTGCACGGCTTCGGATATAGATTATATATATATATGTATGTCTATATATAAATATGTAAGCTTATAAGTACTGACTTACTTCTCTTTAAGAAAGGAAGATGTAATGATACTTGATTTAAACGATTCCATGTCTTCCTGGGTTTGCTTAGCTTATTGTCAATATCTTTACACCTTTTTTTAAGACTTATTGACTGAAACGGGCTTTCACGAAAAAAGTTAGGCCTTTGCTACAGGATACACCTTCCACAAGTTAAGCAAGTAAAAATAAAATATATATTTCTGTTTTATTTAAACCTTTTAAGTTCATATGCATAGCTCCATTTGGCTGTTTAATTTTTTTTTTTCTTTCTTCAGTAATATTTAATCTCCTTAAAGAAAAAGAACATATCCATTTTACTTTTTTTGTATCTCTTTAGTAATATTTTAGTGTAAAAGGATAACCAGTATTTAAACCTTTTATGTTATTTTATAAATTTATTTTACACAATGTTGAAAAATTAATAAGAAAGCTACATATTTTGGCAACTGCTGCTTTAATTTTCAATGAAATTAAAAAAGCTCTCCAAGAGAAAACATCAATGAATCTAAAAATGAGAAACCCTCATTTATAAAGGTTTGCTGCAGATGACTTAACTGAAAGTAAATGAATAGTTCCTATGTGTATAATACATATTTATCTATTTGACTTATGCCTTTATTCCAGCAAGTTGCAACATCTGAGGTACAATTTGTTACATTACTTTTGTTTTTTGCAGCACAGGCAGGTGAAGTGATTTCCTCAGGGTCACACAGTGGTGTCAGTACCAGGATTTGAACTGACAAGCTCCAGGTTTGCTGAAATATTACTGAAGAAAGAAAAAAAACGAAAACGGGCAAATAGGGCTATGCATACAGATGTCCATCCATCCATTATCCAACCCGCTATATCCTAAATACAGGAGCCAATAAGTAGATATGTATATATACAGTATATATATACATATATGTAGATATGTAAATTTGTATATGTAGATATGTGTATATGTAGATATGTGTATATGTAGATATGTGTATATGTAGATATATATATATATATATATATATATATTTACATAACCACTTTAACACACTACTTCGCCGCTGCGAAGCGCGGGTATTTTGCTATATATGACAGCAACACTCATAACAATAACACAATTACATATATATATTTATATATAAATATATATCTATATATACACATATGTGTCAATCTATCTATGTATGTATGTATGTATGTGTATATATATGTAGGTGTATATATGTAGATATGTAAATATTTATGTATATATATATGTGTCTGTGTGTGTGTGTATGTATATATATATATATATATATATATATATATATATATATATATATATAGATATATATATATATATATATGTATGTATATACTGCGGTGGGTTGGCACCCTGCCCGGGATTGGTTCCTGCCTTGTGCCCTATGTTGGCTGGGATTGGCTCCAGCAGACCCCCGTGACCCTGTGTTTGGATTCAGCGGGTTGGAAAATGAATGAATGAATGAATGAATGAATATATATATATATATATATGTGTGTATATATATATATGTTCACATGTGTGTATATTATATATATATATATATTATATATATATATATATATATACATATATATGGAAGAGAAGGTCTGTGATACGGTTTGCATATTTGCAGTTGGAGATCCACAAAGGGAGAAAAAACGAATCACGTATCATAAAATAGTTTTATTCCTGAGCTTTCAACCCCTATCAGGGGTCTTCATCAGAGGATAATGCTTAGACTTACAAGAATCAAAGGCAATATATAGCAGCACATTCAGGGGGGGGTGGGTGGAGGTGACTAAGTCCGTATGATCAAAAAGGGGGGGGGGGGGGTTTATCGTTAAATTAAAGTGCATATGTCCTTCTTAAGTTGGCATATGCTGGGTTTATGTCCAAGTGTCTGTTGATGGCATTTTCATTTGATAGCCAAGACTCGGCCAACTCTCTGGCGCTTTTTGTACTGGCCTTACATTTTACTTTCACGTTGTCCCAGTTGAATGTGTGTCCTGTCGATTTAGTATGTGCATATATCAAAGATAGTGCGTCCTTTCTTCTGACAGCGTTGCGATGTTCCTGTACACGTGTTGAAATTCTTTTTGACGTTTGTCCTATGTATACAGCTGAGCATTAATTTAACGATAACCCCCCCCCCCCTTTTGATCATATGGACTTAGTCACCTCCACCCACCCCCCCCTGAATGTGCTGCTATATATTGCCTTTGATTCTTGTAAGTCTAAGCATTATCCTCTGATGAAGACCCCTGATGGGGTTGAAAGCTCAGGAATAAAACTATTTTATGATACGTGATTCGTTTTTTCTCCCTTTGTGGATCTCCAACTGCAAATATATATATATATATATATATGTAGATGTGTATATGTATATATATATATATATGTAGATGTGTGTGTGTGTGTGTGTATATTTTATATATATATTATATATATATATGTATATATATATATATATGTATATATAAAAGACAGCAACACTCATAACAATGACAACACAATTACATTGACAATCATGCTACGTTATTTTTAAAATGTTTCCTTTTTTTTTTTTCATAACCTCTTTAACACACTACTTCTCCGCTGCGAAGCGCGGGTATTTTGCTATACATAAATAAAATAACTGCAACTTGCATTTACTGTATAATGCTATTTGTGGTATAGCCCTACGGAAGTGCATTAGGGCCACGGTGAAGAAAAAAAAAATACAGTAAAGAGGGAAGAAAAAAAACAAACTACCGGTATATGTCAAGAATAAAGTCGACATGCTGACTTTATTTTCAACATTTCCACTTTAATTTTGACGCTTATGTCAAGATTAAAGTCGACATTTCCACTTTATTTTCATAGTTTACTTCATAATAAAAGTAGAATGCCATAAACTAAACTTCATCCTAAAATCAATGTTTAATTTACTCGATTTTCTCAAACCCCGTCATAAGTTAATGCAGCACATTAAATGCTTTGTGTTGTGTTCCCCGACCCAGTTGTTAATCACTATGCTTCTTAAACTAACTTCCTCCACACTAAGAGGAGGCAGCAATCACCGCACAGAATCCATTCATTTCATGGTATTCCTGCTCTCTAAAAATTTAGAATGCTAAGATAAATACTTGATATCATTTTCATGATGAAATGCATTAAAGCAGGTATTAAACAAGCACGGTAGTGAGGCAGTAGTGCTGCTCCCTGGCAGTAAGGGGTCCCCAGGTGTACGTTCAGTGTAGAGACCTTTATGGTAGGTGTGACGAGGCTCCAAAAAACTGGATGTATGAATGGGTATCGCACAGGTTTAACTTAAATATTGTGTAAATGTTGGGTTTGTGATCTGGTGGTCGGAGACACGAACACAGAATTCAAAATCCCACATCCTACATGAAAGGAAACTGAAGCACGCCGAGTAAACCCACCAGAAACAAATGCAAATTCAAAGCAGGGAACACCCAGGACCCCTTTGCTGCGAGGCAGAAGTGTAACCTCCATGATTAATACATGCTTTAATGCATTTCATCATGAAAATGATATCAAGTATTTATCTTAGCATTCTAAATGTTCTGAGAGCAGGAATATCATGAAGTGAATGTATTCTGTGCGGCGATCGCTGCTTGTGCCTCCTCAGTACAAGAGGAAGTCAGTTTAAGAAGCACGTACTCGATTTAACATGGCTCGGGGAACACTTAACACAAAGCATTTAATGTTGCTATGTAACTTATGACAGGGTTTGAGAAAATCTAGTAAATTAAATATTCATTTTACGATGTTCTACTTTAATGGCAAATTACGAGAATTAAGTCAACGTGTCTTTAATCTTGACATAAACGGCGAGAATAAAGTAGAAATGTCGTCACACTATTACACAGTACCCAGGTACATTACACAGTATTGAAAACAAATAAAACAAGTACAACTTGGCTTGCAGTATTATCCAGTAGTATAGAAACAGTATTTACACATTTGAACATAATGGTCCACATCTGACCTTTTAAAACCAAAGCATCTCCAGATAACAGACGCGACTCCTTTTTTTCGGCAAATGTTATTCTGTGTCATCATGTTCAACTTTATCGTCTGCTACAGATTCGGAATGTTCTCTGTCCATTTTCAGAGTGCAATACCTACACTACCACTACCTATTTAGCGGTGTAGCAGTGAAAAAGAGCCCCCGTGCAACACCGCTGTGATTAGCGGTGTAGCAGTGAAAAAGGTCCCCACGTGAACAGTTTCCCGCTGCGTCACGTTCCGAACGTCGTTTAGGCAATTTAAACCGGTGTTGCGGTATAACAAAAATCCATATCATAACAAAAATAAAAAACGATTTTCGGTAAGAACCGGTATACCGCCCAACACTAGTTGCTATCACAGCAGGAAACGACTATTAATTTAGAAATTATCTGTAGGAAAAATCTTCAGCTACTGTGGCCCTTCAAGGCGGAGATTGGGTACTCCTGCACTAATCGATCAAATAAACAAGCTTGAATTCTGTAACTGCCAACTCTCCTCAACCACATTCCATCTGTCTCAGGCAGCTTGTGGGGAGAATACAAGCTGTTAACTGACAAAAGGTGTGTGCAAGGGTAGTCAAATAAATACATAATCACTTTGAAAGTTCATTGGGAAAGGTTGCCGTGATCAGAACAAAGCAAATTATGACATCATCACCGGTTATATAAAAAAAAAAAAAAAAAAAAAAAAAAAAAGACAACGAACAATGAAACTTTCACTATCAAAAGTTATTGTACACAAATGTCCGCAGCTTTAAGAGTTGGATTTTTTTCACAACAGAGCCTTTCATTCTAACAGATGAACACCCATCCAGACTAGTAATGTTTGTTACAATTGCTTCAGATGATAAGAAGCTAGATTTTAAAAAGCTAAAAGAAACAAACAAACAAAAAAAAAAACATTATTAAAATCCATTTTCTTACAAGGATTATATGGAGATGGAGCCCTTCTCATCTGCCATCAACAAATGGAAGGAACCAACCCTGTACTAAAAAGCAGTCTATTGCAGAGCAGACATACAGCTGAAGTCAGAAGTTTACATCCATTTTCTGTAGTACTAGGGTGTTGTACCGTGTTAGCCATTATGAATGTAGAGAAAAGCCAAGCAAAATGACACCTTTTATTGGCTAAGTAGAAAGATTACAATATGCAAGCTTTCGAGGCAACTCAGGCCCCTTCTTCAGGAAAGATCTTGCCTGAATCTTGTAATCTTTCTAGTTAGCCAATAAAAGGTGTCATTGTGCTTGGCTTTTCTCTACATCCATTTTCTGGAATTTTTCAAGCTGTTTAACACTGGAATCCCTGACCCCTATGGAAAAAGTCGTAATGCCGGGCCACCTTAAATTCCTTTGCACCTCTTCATCAGAGTCTTTATTTTGCAAATGTGTCAATCAGCACAAGCAGCAAGCTATCCCATCCCCCACTGACACAACTGAAGTTCTCAACACCTCAAGCTGTTTATCTGGGTGTGAGGTGCCTTGAATTGTATAGAGTAAATAATACGTTATTTGGAATACAGTAATCCCTCGCTATATCGCGCTTCGCCTTTCGCGGCTTCACTCCATTGCGGATTTTATATGTAAGCATATTTAAATATATATCGCGGATTTTTCGCTGCTTCGTGGGTTTCTGCGGACAATGGGTCTTTTAATTTCTGGTACATGCTTCCTCAGTTGGTTTGCCCAGTTGATTTCATACAAGGGACGCTATTGGCAGATGGCTGAGAAGCTACCCAGCTTACTTTTCTGTTTCTCTTTCGCTGACTTTCTCTGATCCTGACGTAGGGGGATTGAGCAGGGGGGCTGTTCGCACACCTAGACGATACGGATGCTCATCTAAAAATGCTGAAAGATTATCTTCACGTTGCTATCTTTTGTGCAGCTGCTTCCTGAAACGACATGCTGCACAGTGCTTCACATACTTAAAAGCTCGTATTGATTTGTGCTTGAAAAACAAACTCTGTCTCTCTCTATCTCTCTCTCTTTGTCTGCTCCTGACGGAGGGGGTGTGAGCTGCCGCCTTCAACAGCTTTGTGCCGCGGTGCTTCGCATACTTAAAAGCCAAACAGCACCATTGATTTGTTTGCTAGAGATTGTTTTCCCTATCTATGTGACATTCTGTGCTCCTGACACGCACTCCTTTGAAGAGGAAGATATGTTTGCATTCTTTTAATTGTGAGACGGAACTGTCATCTCTGCCTTGTCATGGAGCACAGTTTAAACTTTTGAAAAAGAGACAAATGTTTGTTTGCAGTGTTTGAATAACGTTCCTGTCTCTCTACTACCTCCTGTGTTTCTGCGTAAATCTGTGACCCAAGCATGACAATATAAAAATAACCATATAAACATATGGTTTCTACTTCGCGGATTTTCTTATTTCGCGGGTGGCTCTGGAATGCAACCCCCGCGATGGAGGAGGGATTACTGTACATACATTTCATCTGTGTTCCATTTCTACAACGATCTGGATAAATGTAGGATGACAGAAAATGTGAGGCAAGAAATGTTGAACACATAACTAAAACAAACTTTTTTCATGTTCTAGTAATAATTGGCAAGATGCTGATGTGAACTGTATAATGTGTGAAGACTGAAGTCCGAATATCAAATAAACACTTTCAAAAAAGGTATAACAAAACAAATGCGCTTTTATTCAAGAATATAACCAAAGAAAAACAAATTGGGTTAGGGTACAATGCTGACACGTCCACTTAGCTGGTGCAGATGTAAGAACTGCTATCTCAAAATCAAGAGGTTGTGGGTTCAACTCCGGGTCATTCCTGCTCTTATTGTTATGAGTAGTGAACTGCTCTTATTGTTACTATTATAGAATAAAAACATACAGTATCTCACAAAAGTGAGTACGCTTCTCACATTTTTGTAAATATTATTATATCTTTTCATGGGACAACACTGAAGATATGACACTTTGTTACAATGTAAAGTTGTCAGTGTACAGCTTGTATAACAATGTAAATTTGCTGTCCCCTCAAAATAACTCACACAGCCATTAATGTCTAAACCGCTGGCAACAAAAGTGAGTACACTACCAAGTGAAAAATGTCCAAATTGAGCCCAATTACCCATTTTCTCTCCCCGGTGTCATGTGACTCATTAGTGTTACAAGGTCTCAGGTGTGAATGGGGAGCAGGTGCGTTAAATTTGGTGTTATCGCTCTCACACTCTCTCATACTGGTCACTGAAAGTTCAACATGGCACCTCATGGCAAAGAACACTCTGAGAATTTGAAAAAAAAGAATTGTTGCTCTACATAAAGATGGCCTAGGCTGTAAGAAGATTGCCAACACCCTGAAACTGAGCTGCAGCACAGTGGCCAAGACCATACAGCAGTTTAACAGGGTAGGTTCCACTCAGAACAGGCCTCGCGATGGTCGACAAAAAGAAGTTGAATGCACGTGCTCAGAATCATATCCAGAGGTTGTCTTTTGAAAACAGACGTATGAGTACTGCCAGCATTGCTGCAGAGGTTGAAGGGGTGGGGGTCAGCCTGTCAGTGCTCAGACCATATGCCGCACACTGCATCAAATTGGTCTGCATGGCTGTCATCCCAGAAGGAAGCCTCTTCTAAAGATGATGCACAAGAAAGCTCGCAAACCGTTTGCTAAAGACAAGCAGACTAAGGACATGGATTACTGGAACCATGTCCTATGGTCGGATGAATGCTGCCAGCACTGGGAAGCTACAATTCATTGAGGGAACCATGAATGCCAACATGTACTGTGACATACTGAAGCAGAGCACGATTCCCCCTCCCTTCGGAAACTGGGCCACAGGGCAGTATTCCAACATGATAACGACCCCAAACACACCTCCAAGACGACCACGGACTTCCTAAATAAACTGAGGGTAAAGGTGCTGGATCGGCCAGGCATGTCTCCAGACCTAAACCCTATTGAGCATCTGTGGGGCATGTCGTCATGGAGGAGTGGAAGAGGATTCCAGTGGCAACCTGCGAAGCTTTAGTGAACTCCATGCCCAAGAGAGTTAAGGCAGTGCTGGAAAATAATGGTGGCCACACAAAATATTGACACTTTGGGCACAATTTGGACATTTTTCACTTAGGGGTGTACTCACTTTTGTTGCTAGTGGTTTAGACATTAATGGCTGTGTGTTGAGATATTTTGAGGGGACAGCAAATTTACACTGTTATACAAGCTGTACACTGAATACTTTACATTGTACCAAAGTATCATATCTTCAGTGTTGTCCAATGAAAAGATATAATAAAATATTTACAAAAATGTGAGGGGTGTACTCACTTTTGTGAGATACTGTATATTTGATTTGAGTCTGTAACAGCCAGGGTAAACTTATGGTACTTGTAAAGATTTACTTTTTTTTTTTTTTTTATTATTCAGTTTTATTCTGTCAGTCACGTTCACGCTCCCCCTGATCTGACACTGTTATTTTTCAAATAAAGATGTGGTATAACAGAGGTGAACTCAAGAGGAGGATGAGGGTTCTACATCAGAGAAAGAGGACAGAAGCTCTCCCCACACGAAATGTTCAGTCACATATAAGAACAAAATGACTGAACCAGGTGTAAAGGCGAAAGATGGCACCGTTTGGAGGTTGAGAGTCATTCTGCCAGTGAATCTTGCACACAAATGTCCTTCAACGAAACAGCAGGACCTACAGAGCTCATCAAGGTATCATGCAAATTTCTGTTTCTGATTATGTTTTATGATGGTCTTTATACAAAGAACATTTATATGTTACTTATATAAAAGCTACATCAAATGTTGTTTACCTATATATATATATTTACTTATCTTCCTAGAGCGTAAAGTCACAAGTAGACTGCAGAGATTCCCATGTTTGACTGACATAAACATACTGACAAAAAGATCCCAGTCATCCCACGGGAGAAAGACTTTCTGAGACTGTGGTCATAAAGCTTATGGAACACTTTCTGGACAAAGGCAGAACTGTAACAACAGACAACCTCTTCACATCGCTTTCTCTGGCTAATAGACAGCTGCAGAATGGAGATAAACGCCATCAACTCAGAGAGGGAAAGGCAAGTTTGCTGTACCACGTGAACATCACTGAAAGAATAAAACTGAATAATAAAAAAACAAGCGTTAACTTTTACAAGTAGAAAAAATTTACCACGGGTGTTACAGACTCAAATCAAATGTATGTTTTTATTATATTATAGTAATAATAATAGCAGCTCACTACTCAAAATGAGGAGAGCCCAGGCTAGAACTCGCAACCTTTTACTTACATGGCAGAAGTTCTTACCTCTACACCAGCTAAGCAGACAGTTGACTTTCTATCAAATGATATTTGGGCTTGGGTGTTTACTCATTGAGAGCAACATGTAAATTGAATAGTTTCTTTTTCTTTGGTTATATTCTTGAATAGAAACACACTTGTTTTGTTACTTTTTTTAAAGTGTTTATTTATATTTGGACATCAATCTTCACACATTATACACTTCACGTCAGCATTTTGCCAATTATTAGTAGAACATAAAAAAAGTTTCTGTTTTAGTTATGTATTCAACATTTCTTGCCTTGCATTTCCTGTCATCCTACATTTATCCAGATCGTTGTAGACAACACGCAATACACATGAAATGTATGTATTCCAAATAAAAACATATTATTTACCCAAAACAATTCAAGGTACCTCACACTCAGATAAACAGACTTGAACTTTGCGACTGACTTCAGCTGAGTCGGTGGTGGGGTGGGATAGCAGGCTGCTTGCTGCCAGTGTAGATCGAAACATTTGCAAAACAAAGACGCTGATGATGAGGTTGCGAAGGAATTTAAGGTGGCCCAGCATTACGACTTTTTTCATGGACTTCAGGGATTCTAGTGTTAAAGGCACAGTTAAAGTGTGTGCAAACTTTTGATCCAGTAGAATTGTGATATATTTATTAAAAAGTTAAATACTCTGAACATTGTTGGAAAAAATTCCTTTTGCCTTGCACTAAGTAGAGGTCTTAAACAATATGCCAAATTTATTGTTTGTTAGTACAAGATCTGTGGTGGGATTATAAAGAGAGTTTTAAAGAATTCACCCTAAATATATGTAAACTTCTGACCTCAACTGTATGCACACAAAAACTTACATTATTAACAATTTAGAGTGTCTGCACAGTTTCTTTTCTCCCTTCTAGCAAGTATACTTACACATTATTTTAAATATTCACAAACTAGAATGCATACTGTACTTTGCTGTACTTGTCATCTTTTTTGCCTGTTGTATTGCTATTCTCAAGAAGGCAGTGGCACTTAAGTAAAAATTTACATTAATAATGAACTTAATGTAAAATTAAGTATCATTTACCTCTTGGCTCCTGTACACACCATTTTTCCCGAGCTGAAGATAAGTGCTGTTGTCCTCGGTTCTCGAATTCTCATGATAACAGCCGCAAATCGCTAAAATAGTGAAATAAGACAGATGACCATTATTGCATTTCTCAAGTTAAAACATTTCACCATTTACAAAAAATTCAATCCCATTTCTTATTTAAGATTCAGTCAGAGATTTGTACATTTTTCATGAGAATAACAATAGTTTCTTCTCAGGATAAGCAACAAATTATAACTCAAATTGCTCTAAAAGGTATGAAGAAAATAAACAAATCCAATAATTAAATAAAAAAAGATAATTGCCTTTCAACATGTGTTACATAATCTCAGTATAAAAATAGTATTTGTGTTGTGACACACTTCTTTTATTTGAGCATCATGACTGCAGCTTCATTACTTTGTTCACTTCACTCTTGTATGTTCTGTTAGACAGTGAGGCAATGCCAGCTGACCAAATCCTGGAAAAAGTTTTAGTGTGGAAAGGTGAAATGCTGCTCACAGTGCACTGATTACACCATAAGCGCTAAGTATGACAGTATAATGAACAAAATATGTCATATCCAGTAGAATCAACTGTTGGAAAAACAGATTACCATTGCTATAGTCTGGCGAAGCAAGATGTGATAGGAAGAAGGGGGCGTTTGAATGCAATGCCATTTTTTCCTGAGCAAAATGGAAATGGGAATGAACTAGGTTAGCCAAGAAGCCTTGCACTTTCTTCATGCATAATGACCAGCAGGCCAGGGTAATGATCAAGTGGGCTTTATACTGTACAGTGCTTCTCAACCTTTACAGTGTTGCATCCCAGTTTTTCCCATTGAAGTATTGTTTGCAACCCACAAAGTATGATCTTTAAAGTGGAGTGGTTTGTTGAGGGTGCCACCTGGGTGAGTCAATCCAGCTGTATTGTCACTGATCGACCCTGGTAAATCAAGTGCAATTAACAGAATGGGGGAAGGTTCTTCCAGGGAACGCTGGTGCAGCCCACATGAACTACCTATGCGGCCCACAAGTTGGCCAACGCTGTGCTACAGCCATGCTCTTCCTTGGAGGCCAAGACCAATTTACAGTGCATCCGGAAAGTATTCACAGCGCATCACTTTTTCCACATTTTGTTATGTTACAGCATTATTCCAAAATGGATTAAATTCATTTTTTTCCTCAGAATTCTACACACAACACCCCATAAGGACAACGTGAAAAAAAGTTTACTTGAGGTTTTTGCAAATTTATTAAAAATAAAAAAAACGAGGAAGCACATGTACATAAGTATTCACAGCCTTTGCCATGAAGCTCAAAATTGAGCTCAGGTGCATCCTGTTTCCCCTGATCATCCTTGAGATGTTTCTGCAGCTTAATTGGAGTCCACCAGTGGTAAATTCAGTTGATTGGACAGGATTTGGAAAGGCACACACCTGTCTATATAAGGTCCTACAGTTGACAGTTCATGTCAGAGTACAAATCAAGCATGAAGTCAAAGGAATTGTCTGTAGACCTCCGAGACAGGATTGTCTCGAGGCACAAATCTGGGCAAGGTTACAGAAAAATTTCTGCTCCTTTGAAGGTCCCAATGAGCACAGTGGCCTCCATCATCCGTAAGTGGAAGAAGTTCGAAACCACCAGGCCTCTTCCTAGAGCTGGCCGGCCATCTAAACTGAGCGATCGGGGTGGAAGGGCCTTAGTCAGGGAGGTGACCAAGAACTCGATGGTCACTCTGTCAGAGCTCAAGAGGTCCTCTGTGGAAAGAGGAGAACCTTCCAGAAGGACAACCATCTCTGCAGCAATCCACCAATCAGGCCTGTATGGTAGAGTGGCTAGACAGATGCCACTCCTTAGTAAAAGACACATGGCAGCCCACCTGGAGTTTGCCAAAAGGCACCTGAAGGACTCTCAGACCATGAGAAAGAAAATTCTCTGGTCTGATGAGACAAAGATTGAACTTTTCGGTGTGAATGCCAGGCATCACGTTTGGAGGAAACCAGGCACCACTCATCACCAGTCCAATACCATCCCTACAGTGAAGCATGGTGGTGGCAGCATCATGCTGTGGGGATGTTTTTCAGTGGCAGGGACTGGGAGACTAGTCAGGATAAAGGGAAAGATGACTGCAGCAATGTACAGAGACATCCTAGATGAAAACCTGCTCCAGAGCACGCTTGACCTCAGACTGGGGCGACGGTTCGTCTTTCAGCAGGACAACGACCCTAAGCACACAGCCAATATATCAAAGGAGTGGCTTCAGGACAACTCTGTGAATGTCCTTGAGTGGCCCAGTCAGAGCCCAGACTTGAATCCGATTGAACATCTCTGGAGAGATCTTAAAATGGCTGTGCACTGACGCTTCCCATCCAACCTGAAGGAGCTTGAGAGGTGCTGCAGAGGAATGGGCGAAACTGGCCAAGGATAGGTGTGCCAAGCTTGTGGCATCATATTCAAAAAGACTTGAG
The DNA here is from genome assembly GCF_900747795.2 of Erpetoichthys calabaricus. NCBI lineage: Eukaryota > Metazoa > Chordata > Cladistia > Polypteriformes > Polypteridae > Erpetoichthys > Erpetoichthys calabaricus. Next base: position 118,158,871 of record NC_041396.2, read on the forward strand.
GCTGTAATTGCTGCCAAAGGTGCATCGACAAAGTATTGAGCAAAGGCTGTGAATACTTATGTACATTGGATTTCTCAATTTTTTTATTTTTAATAAATTTGCAAAAACCTCAAGTAAACTTTTTTCACGTTGTCATTATGGGGTGTTATGTGTAGGATCCTGAGGAAAAAAATGAATTTAATCCATTTTGGAATAAGGCTGTAACATAACAAAATGTGGAAAAAGTGATGCGCTGTGAATATTTTCCGGATGCACTGTACATATTAGCATGTGAATAAGACTCCTCTTTCATGGGCAGGCACACTGCAGCTCAAAATCCTCTTTTGAAAAAAGGAAGAAGCTAAAATTTTTCTTAATTCACCTAATTATTATTATTTATTTATTTTTTTTTATAGTTGGCACATTCAAATGTATACACTCTAAATTTCTTAATTTACCTAGTTTCATTCACTTATTAATGGAAATAGAAGGCAAAGCGCCTCTAAACTTGCTCATCATCATCGACAATGCCATGGTCACCAGAGGGTAAAATGCATCGTTTTTTACATTCATCTTTAAGGGAAAACAGCATAAGTCTTAAGCATTTAATGCTTTACAGACCTATCACAAACAAAAATAAATAAAATACAAATAAAACTAATATTTAAAAAAAAACAATCAAAAAAAATATTTTTTGAACTGTGGAGTGCCTTTCACAAATTTTGCCACCAATGAAAAATACGTGAAAAAAGTCTTTCCTTCAAAAATATTAACAAAAATCGAACCTTTAAATAATGTAAGAACTGAAAGAAAAAAGTCTTAACATAAGGCAAAAACATTTCTCAAATATGAGTGTGCCACAATTACTGGCACCTCCTCATTTTATACTTTGGGCAGTGATCAGAAACATGCCAAGCTAATCTGTTATATCATATTTATACTTCAGTGAAACAAGAAGTCATTGCTGACCACTTAAGTGCTCCAACTCACTCAGATGAATTAAAAAGTGTAAAATATGAATGGGAATATACTTGAATTAGATTTTTTTTTTTTACTATTTTAAAAGGAAGATAAAGTGGAACAAAAAATGCAATCTTACCATCAGTTTTGTTTTTATATATCAATATTAATGCCAATATTAGTGAAGGGCTCTAGATGTCCGCTGAGCCTCCTTCATGTTGACCTGAGAGATTCATAAAACGTCTTTTTACAGGAACACTAGCCACCAGATACAAGTCAACTGGGGGGGAAAAAGTGGCACACTACCAGTTCTGTGGGCAATACACCGAAACCAATAAGCCATTCCATCCATATTCCAGAGGTTGTTTCTGACATTGAGGATCCTATAGAAAGAAGTTCTCATAAAAATGACCTCGTACTTAGATCGGTCTATTTGATGTGACGTTTTCTTTAACATGTCAAAACTGCATGTCAATCTGCATTGTTGCCAGTGTACACTATTTTAAACACAGACTTTAAAATAGTAACATTCTTTATTAGCTGTAGAGAACATTATTAAACAAACTTCCCAAGTGTAGTATACCATGTGATATTCTTTTAATACTCTTAAAACGCTTAATGACATTAACAGTAAGACCAGGCTATAGTATGACAATACAAATAGGTATTGAATGTGATTGTATACAAAGCAATATGCACCAGTTTTTGAACCATTTCCATTTTGTAATCTACCATTAATGTGCAAAACGGTTTTTTGATTAACTAAAGTACCAAACCAGAATCTCTGGTACAAAATGTTTCTGCATCTAGTGGTAATAAGAAATTGTTTTCAAGAACTGACATGAAAAATTATTTTGAAAGTAAAAGTTTGGATGAATACATAATTATATGTACATAGTTACAAATTGTCTACTTTTTGCTTCAGAGTGATATATACAGTGTGTGTGTATATGTATGTATATATATATATATTTTCTAAAAAATTAAAATACAACTACAACCACAGACCTTGTTTTAAGAGATTGTTTAGGATTAGATTTAAATGTTTTCAAAATGGGACACCTTGTGTCAAACAGTGTAACTTTGTAATGCTATGGAATATGAAATCAAACTTAGCACAATGATAGTTGACATACTGGCGCACAAAATAAAAAGTTGTGGTTAAATATTGTAAAATTAATTTTTGGAGAGAAATTCCTAAAACACCAATTTTTTATATATTATTTAGTTGATGTTGGTGTGAAACAAATGTTTTTATTCATATAAAGACTTTATTTTATACATTTGGAGCGATATACACAATACTTTTCAGTCATTTGCAGCTCCTTTATTAATAAGATTAATTACCACACTGCAAAAAATCAGTGTGAAAAAATGAGAAAAAATAAATAAAAAACAAGAAAAAGGTATTAGAATCAAGCAAAATTATCAGCCAATATAGTGAGAAAGTTTAACTTGTTAAATTTTCTAAAAATGAGATTATATATCTTACACATACAAATCTACTCAAGTCAGTTATTCTTAAAATAAAAAAACAAGATCTATTATTTCTTTTCAAGATTGTCTGGCTTGTTAAGATTTCATTTTTTACAGTGCACCATTTATTTTTGGGTATAAAACCTAGGTGCAAGGCCAAAAACCCCTTAGGGAATAAGGGGTTAACTAGTAAACATGGTAAAAATACCACTAAATAAGGTTTGTGAAAGGTTACATACTTGCAGTACTTTTATTATAAAGGAGAAAAAAAAAAGACTTTCAGGTTAACACTATACCTTCTTACCTTAGGGTTATATTCAGCATTTCGAGCTCGTAGTGCTATGGTTTTCAAATCTAGTTTACAGCCCAAATTTACTGTTGATACAATATTCCTGAAAAAAGGCAAATACATTTGTAAACATAATGTACAGAAAATTTAATAAAGTGTCTCATTAAAAAAAATATATATATTTAAAGGAAACTAGGTACCAACTATTACAATTTGTACATGAACATTACTTTGAAAGAAATACCACTCTTGAATCAATAAATAAATGCTGGTATAACTTAACACCATAAAATATTTTTATAAAGCACTTGCATCCCACATTTTCTACAAAGTAGCACCAAAATCCTAGTCTACTGTTTATTAAACTTTCATAAATTACATACCGCTGAAAATACATTGTATATTCACTTGTCATATCCCTCATGTGACAACTTAGGTTTTAGTATGGTATTTAAATGCTGAAATGAATACATAGGAGCTAAAAACTAATGAACAAATAGCATAAACTTTGAATCTGATTTAGTTACATTTTTAGCATGGAGTTAACAGAATTGCCTTTTGGAAGACATTAACTTTTAGTTATTGAGAATAATGACTAATGCAGTTTTAACAGATACAATCTTGGCCAAAATTATTGGCACCCCTGGAATTTTCCCAGAAAATTCACTATTTCTCCCAGAAAATTGTTGCAATTACAAATGTTTTGGTATACACATATTTTTTTTCCTTTATGTGCATTGGAACAACACAAAAAAACAGAAAAAAGTCAAATCTGACATCATGTCACACAGAACTCCAAAAATGGGCCGGACAAAATTATTGGCACCTTTTCAAAATTGTGGGTAAATCGTTTTATTTCAAGCATATGATGCTCGTTTGAACTCACCTGTGGCAAGAAACAGGTGCTGGCAATATAGCAATCACACCTGAAGCCAGTTAAAATGGAGAAAAGTTGACTCAATCTTTCTGTTGTGTGTCTGAGTGTGCCACACTAAGCATGGAGAACAGAAAGAAGAGCAGAGAATTGTCCGAGGTCTTGAGAACAAAAATTGTGGAAAAATATCAACAATCTCAAGGCTACAAGTTCATCTCCAGAGATCTTCATGTTCCTTTGTCCACTGTGCGCAACATAATCAAGAAGTTCACAACATGTGGCACTGTACCTAATCTCCCTGGACGTGGACGGAAGAGAAAAATTTATAAAAGACTGCAACGAAGGATAGTCCGAATGGTGGATAGACAGCCCCAATCAACTTCAAGACATATTCAAGCTGTTCTGCAGACTCAGGGTGCAACAGTGTCAGCTTGAACTATCCGTCGACATCTGAACGAAATGAAACGCTATGGCAGGAGAGCCAGGAGGACCCCACTACCAACACAGAAACATAAAAAAGCCAGACTGGAGTTTGCCAAAATGTACTTGAGGAAGCCAAAATCCTTCTGGGCGAATGTCTTGTGGACAGATGAGACCAATGTAGAGCTTTTTGGTAAAGCTCATCATTCTACTGTTTACAGAAAACGGAGAAGAAAAGAACACAGTACCTACAGTCAAACATGGTGGAGGTTCTAAGATGTTTTGGGGATGTTTTGCTGCTTCTGGCACTGGATACCTTGACTGTGTGCAAGGCATCATGAAATCTGAAGACCACCAAAAGATACTGGGGAGCAATGTAGGGCCCAGTGTCAGAAAGCTGGGTCTGCATCAGAGGCCATGTGTGTTCCAGCAGGACAATGACCCCAAATATACCTCTAAAAGCACTCAGAAATGGTTGAAGACAAAGCGCTGGTGAGTTATGAAGTGGCCAGCAATGAATCCGGATCTAAATCCGATTGAACACTTATGGAAAGATCTCAAAATTGCTTTTGGGAGAAGGCGCCCTTCAAATCTGAGAGACTTTGAGCAGATTGCAAAAGAAGAGTGGTCGGAAATTCCAGTTGAGAGGTGTAACAAGCTTGTTGATGGTTATAGGAAGCGCTTGATTTCAGTTATTTTTTTCCAAAAGGCATGCCACCAAATATTAAGTTGAGGGTGCCAATAATTATGTACAGCCTGGTTTTTGAGTTTTGTGTGAAATGATGTCAGATTTGGCTTTTTTTCTCTGTTTTTTTTGTGTTGCTCCAATGCACATAAAGGAAATAAACATGTGTATGCCAGAACATTTGTAATTGCAACAATTTTCTGGGAGAAATTGTGCATTTTCTGGGAAAATTCCAGGGGTGCAAATTATTTCAGCCATGACTGTATTGTACCAGTTTCTAATCAAGCAATTTGAAGAATATAGTTTTCCAATCATTCTTCATCCTTAGATTTGTAAACTCTACCCCTTTTCCTGATTAATATCATTTGAACGTGATTAATAAGGTCTTAATTTGATGCACCACTTCTCTGATAATTATTTCAATATCACATTAGATCTCAATCATGAAATGAGAGCAGAACATATTTGTACAGAAATATGTGGGCATTTCTTATCTACCACATATACTCATGAAAAAGCATAGAATTTTAGGATCCAAAACAGACCCAAAAAAAATATGTTTAGCTTATCTACGGGGTAGACCTAAATATTTTTTTTTAAATGTTACTCACTTCGAGCATATGAAAAATTCCCTGAAATCCCTACATAGAAAGTAATGACAGTAAGAGGTGGTGTACACCTTAGTAGAATCTTATGTGAAGTAATTTTTTTTATAGTAACTCATTTCCCAATTCAATTACGCAGATAATGGAAGAGTTCTCATTCATCATGTGCCCATTTTTTTCTAATAACTGAATTAACCCAACAGTCACCAAAGTGTATAAAATACATAACTATATTAATAAAGAATTTATCATGGCAGTGCCAACTTCAAACTAGAACAGATGTTCTATATGATAAATATTATAAGAGATCTCATATAAGATTTTGAGGACACACGTAAATATATCTCCATGACGACACTCCAAAGTAATACAATATGGAAAAAAACTGGCAGCATCTTTTAACTGCGCACATTCTGAACCAGTGGCCAAGCAATTTCTTAATTAGGGACAATGAGTCTGCATCTTTTTACTGATGATCAGGCCTTGAAGTCGGCTCTACTAGTAAGACATACCAGCTCTATTCCATTTTTCACTGCGGTGTACCGGCAGTACATAGCTACATACTAGCATCTCCTGCTCGGACCTCAAAGGAGATCCCCAAACCCCAAGCTGTCCAATCTAATAAACACAGTGTTGCTTTTGGGTCTAGAGTTGCACATGAAATACTCAAAACAGTCCTTTTAAACACACTTGATTCTTGAATTTGAAAAAACATTATCAGTCCTTCAAAGGCATACTCTAAACACAATAAATTTCACACGCTGACTCCAGCCTAATCTTCCTTGAAATAAAAAGAATTCAAGGGCATCTCAATCAGTGCTATCAAGCTCAGTGAGCAATATACAGGACAGTAAACTCACCTTAGAATGAACCCTAATGATTTTCATTATAGAGCTTCCTGAAGATTTGCAATATGAACACTAGCAACTACACCACCAAACAGTGCACAGCGCACAAAACAGAGCACAGGCTTGCACACAAAGTTGCATAGGCAGCAGCAGGCAACATCGTAAAAGGGCAATACTTCTGAGAAGCATTTTTCCATAAGCTTCCACAGTAACGGATGATAACCCCAAACGCGACCCACATCAAAAAGTAAGGTAGGTATTTTTACTTCAATATATAAAAAAGGAAAAAAAAAAAAAAACTGATGTTAGGTTTTCCAGAACTGATTCAGTTTTATATTTTCACATTCAGCTTATGTGGAAGTGATGCATTTTTCATAGTACTTTGGTTAAAAATTCTAGAGTTAGCTAATCCATGGAAAGATGTATATACAAATACCTAAAGTGATTGACACTTTAGGTGTAAAAGTTATTATGAGCTTCCAATCTTAACTGCATGCAGTTCATGTATAAATTACAAATGCAGCTAAACATTTCTAGTTATTTATATACATCACAATAAGGGCTTGAATTATAGAATCATGCATTTGAAATGAGCGAGTCAGAAATAACAAAATACTGTAAATTTCCAATCATTGTCTCAATGTAATGGACTTGACTATAGTTTTCCATCTAACAATGCACCCATTTTTTTTTTTTTCAACTTATCCAGTTCAGGCTAGCCTATACCAGCTACAATGGATGCGAGGACAGAAGCAACCATGAATGGGCAACTCATACTCGTACACATCTGCAATTACTCACATGGAGTCTTCAGATAATCAAACTTGTATGTCACTGGGGTGTAGCATAAAAGCCTCACTTTCTGGACAAAACATTATGCAGGCAATACCAGCTACATTTAGATCACATAAAAACCAAAGCAAATTTCAAACTATGTGGTCCTATTTGTACCTGCGGCAAATCTAAAATTCCGATGAAATCAGCCACAGCAAATATTCATTTTGAAATAATATATATTTAGTGTTTCAAGACATCCAAATGGTCTTGATTAGGGCTCTTCAACTGGTAGCCAATGGGCCATGACTATCCCATAAAAAAATTATTTAACTACAGGGAAAATGCGTCATTTCCTGACACTGCATAATTTAATAAATAACTTGACATCTGCATAAATTACCATAACAATGAAAGAATTTTTAGACAAGGGCAAAAAATGGCAAACTTTGCAACAAGGTCTGACAACTTTGATGAAGTTTTTTTGAAGAATCCGTTTATGACTGACATTGGAGAAGGTTTTGCATCAAAAGCCAAACAGGTGCTTGTTTCACTTAATGAAGGTACCCTGCAATTACTGATAGACATGAAAGAATCATCTGAATTGATACAGGTGATTTGATCTGTGGGATGTGTACAATTTTGGACAGAACTGTACCAAAGAAGCTCTGAAACGATAAGAGGTTCGCTATTTTTCTTCTAACAATGTCTGCTATGACATATACAGTTAGGACCATAAATATTTGAACAGAGACAACTTTTTTCTAATTTTAGTTCTGTACATCACCACAATGAATTTTAAATGAAACAACTCAGATGCAGTTGAAGTGCAGACTTTCAGCTTTAATTCAGTGGGGTGAACAAAACGATTGCATAAAAATGTGAGGCAACTAAAGCATTTTTTTAACACAACCCCTTTATTTCAGGGGCTCAAAAGTAATTGGACAATTGACTCAAAGGCTATTTCATGGGCAGGTGTGGGCAAGTCCGTTGTTATGTCATTATCAATTAAGCACATAAAAGGCCTGGAGTTGATTTGAGGTGTGGTACTTGCATGTGGAAGATTTGAAAGAATCTCCATTTGAAAGAATGGAGATAAATACCATCAACTCAAAGAGGGAGAGGTAAGTTAATTTTACTACATGAACGTCACGAGAGAATAAACAAGCTAGGGGTGGGCGGTATGACCAAAATTCTATATCACGGTATTTTTCGAAATTATCCCGGTTTCACGGTATTCGACAGTACTTTTTAACCACATTTTCCACTGCAATTACTGCAGTAGACTGGCTAAGAATAACCTATTCCACTGTCATGAGCATTGTACAAAAAAAAAAAAAAAAATTAATGTGCACACAAGTATTAATACAGGTTTGCATGACCCCATAAAGTGATAGTTTTCAAGGGGGTGGCACTAATGAAGAGAAGGAATCACATTGCATGATAGATGCAGTCAAAATATAGAACCTTTATATTGAACAAATTTTGCAAACAACTTAAACTATAATTTTGACAACATACTTTCAACAATCCAAAGAGGCATTTAGACTTAATAAAATATCCAGAGGTACTTGTCAAAAGTTGTATTGCACTGAACATGTCTTAGAAAAGGAATAAACCGTAAATATTTTTTGTAAACCAACTACACTTTGTTAATGTTAACAATCTCTGTCCACTAACATGTTAAAGTCATGTAAACCAACTACACTTTGTTAATGTTAACAATCTCTGTCCACTAACATGTTAAAGTGACTTTTTAAACAGCTTTACCATCATTAAACTGCATAATATTTAAACTAATAAATAATAACAATAAAATAAATAATAGTATTATTACTGATTGTTGCACTATTACTTTAAGCCCAGGTGCATTACACAGTATTCACCAAATTAAAATAATTTCCAACTGAACCATCATTTAGGCAAACTGCATTAATATGGACCTTGCTTCAAGCTAAGCTATATTTATTTATTATATATATATATATATATATATATATATATATATATATATAAATAATAAAACTTCAATGTGCATTTATGATGCCATTTGTGGTATAACCCTACGGAATCGTATTGGGGCCACGGTGAAGAAGAAAAAAACAAACTATATGTCGAGAATAAAGTCGACATTTCCACTTTATTCTCATAGTTTATTTTATAAGTAGAATGTCGTAAACTAAACTTCATCCTAAAATCAATGTTTAATTTACTAGATTTTTTTCAAACCCCATCATAAGTTAATGTAGCACATTAAATGCTTTGTATTAAGTGTTCCCCGACCCAGTTGTTAATCACTACGCTTCTTAAACTGACTTCCTCCGCACTAAGAGGAGGCGCAGGCAGCTATCACCATACAGAATCCATTCACTTCATGAAATTCCTGCTCTCTGAAAATTTAGAATGCTAAGATAAATACTTAATATTTTCATGATGAAATGCATTAAAGCAGGTATTAAACATGTACGGTAGTGAGGCGGTAGTGCTGCTCCCTCGCAGTAAGGGGTCCCCAGGTGTATGTTCAATGTAGAGAACTTTATGGCAGGTGTGACAAGGCTCGAAAAAACTGGATGTATGAATGGGTATCGCAAAGGTTTAACTTAAATATTGTGTAAATGCTGGGTTTGTGATCTGGTGGTCGGAGACACGAACACAGAATTCAGAGGATGTTCTTCTGAGCAGGCTTTCTTTATTGCACGCGTGCTGTCTGTCTGACGTACCAAAACCCCAGTTCCTATCCTCCCTTTTTCTTTCTCCGCATAACCAATCACCACACGATAAACGTCTTTGTGAAATTAAAACTAGTTATAAACTTAGCCCACGGAGTGTTCAGGACTTTAAAAATATCTTCATTATACATGTTTAATTATGCCATCCATTCAGGGTTGTGCCCATCCCAGTAAGCATTGTGTGTGAAGCAGGATCAAATCCTGAACGAGTCGCCAGCACATCGCAGGGTGAATACGAGCAAAACATACACTAGCAGGGTCAATATAGCATAACAAAACCACACATCCTATATGACTTTGAAAGGAAACTGAAGAACGCCGAGTAAACCCACCAGAAAAACATGTAAATGCAAGGCAGGGTACACCCGAGACACCCTTGCTGCGAGGCAGCAGTGCAACCTCCACGCCGCCTTGCCCCCACATGATTAATACATGCTTTCATGCATTTCATCATGAAAATGATATCAAGTATTTACCTTAACATTCTAAATGTTCAGAGAGCAGGAATATCACGAAGTGAATGTATTCTGTGTGGCGATCGCTGCGGCGCTTCTTCAGTACAAAAGGAAGTCAGTTTAAGAAGCACGTCCCGATTTAACATGGCTCGGGGAACACTTAACACAAAGCATTTAATGTGCTATATAACTTAAGACGGGGTTTGAGAAAATCTAGTAAATTAAATATTCATTTTACGATGACGTTTAGTTTACGATGTTCTACTTTAATGACAAATTACGAGAATAAAGTCAACATGTCAACTTTAATCTTGACATAAACGGCGAGAATAAAGTAGAAATGTCCAGAATAAAGTCAACATGTCGTCTTTAATCTTGACATAAACGGCGAGAATAAAGTAGAAATGTCCAGAATAAAGTCAACATGTCGACTTTATTCTCGTCATAAGCGTCGAGATTTAGTCAACATGTCGTCACACTATTACACAGTACCCAGGTACGTTAAACTGTATTGAAAACAAATAAAACAAGTACAACTTGGCTTGCAGTATTATCTAGTAGTATAGAAACATTATTTACACATTATTACATTATTAGTATCTCCAGGCAACGGAAGTGACTCCTTTTTTTCTGCAAAAGTTCTTCTGTGTCATCGTGTTCAACTTTATCGTCAGCTACAGCTTCAGTTTCAGAATGTTCTCTGTCCATTTTCACCGCGCAATACCTACACTACCTATTTAGCGGTGTAGCAGTGAAAAAGAGCCCCCGTGCAACACCTCTGTGATTAGCGGTGTACCAGTGAAAAAGGTCCCCACTTGAACAGTTTCCCACTGTGCCACATTCTGAATGTTGTTTAGGCAATTTAAACCGGTGTTGCGGTATAAGAAAAATAAAAAACGGTTTTCGGTATGGACCAGTACACCGCCCAGCACTAAAACAAGCGCTAACATTTACAAGTAGCCAAAGTTTAAACCAGGTGTTACAGACCCAAATCAAATGTATGTTTTTTATTATATTGTAGAAATAATAATAATAATAACAGCTCACTACTCAAAACACAACGCGCCCGGTCTCGACCCGGGACCTTCTGGGTATAAGGCAGCAGTTCTTACCTCTACACCATTCAAGAATACATGTAAACTCCCTGTCAATTGTCATTGGAGCTTGAGTTTTTAACTAATTGACAGCCACATGTAAATCGAATGCTTTTTTTTTCTTCCTTTTGGTTATATTCTGAATAAAAGCGCACGTGTTTATTTGATATTTGGACTAAAGTCTTCACACATTATACACTTCTCGTCATTATTAGTATAACATGGAAAAAGTTTCTGCTTTAGGTATGTGTTCAGCATTTCTTACATTTCCTTTCATCCTACACTTACCCAGACCTTTGTAGACACGGAACACACATGAAATGCATGTATTCCAAATAACGATATAATGTATTATTTACCCTATACAACTCCAGGCACCCCACACACAGATAAGGAGTCTTGGCTTGAACTAGGAGACCTTTTTGCCCACAAGCGGAGTTCTGTCAAGGTGGGGGACGGGACAGCAGGCTACTTGCTTCTTGTGCTCATCGACGTATTTATAAAACAAAAGATGCTGATGATGGAGGTGTGAAGGGATTTAAGGTGGGCCGGGATTAGGAATTTTTCAGGAATTCTAGTGTTAAGCCCATCTGGAAGTACACCAAACACAGCTGTTAATGGATTAGGAGAGAGAGTGACACCAAGGCTGTTTGAAAGGGATTTAAAGATTTTAGTCCAGAATGATGTTAATTTGGTCCACGCCCAAAACATATGGCCCAATGAGGCTGGAACTTGATTGCAGCGTTTGCAGGTTGGATATTGCCCTGGAAACATTTTGGACAATTTTAAACGAGACAGATGTACTTGATATATAATTTTAAGCTGAATAATTATATACTTTGCACATATGGAGCTCAAGTGAATTTTGTGCATTGCTACTTTCCACTCCTTTTCAGAGATGTTAAGTGAGAGATCCTTTTCCCACTGTACTCTTGGATGTTTGAAAGGGAGGGACTGTAAAATGTTCTTATATATTACGAAGATACTGTCTGAGTCCTCAAGTCTGATCAATATGTTTTCCAGCATAGAGGTAGGTGGGAGGCAAGGAAAATTTGGCAGGTTTTGTTTAACAAAGTTTCTAATGGAAGTGAAAGAAATGTGTTGCTGGAAATTACATTTGGAGTGTAATTGCTTGTAGGATGCAAAGACATTGTCTATGTACAGATCTCTAAGTGATTTAATCCCAAATGTTTTCCAGACATTAAAACTGTGTATGTTTGAGAGGGTGGAATAAGGTGGTTCTCGTGCAGAGGTGCCACAGATAAAAGCTTCTCTATCTTAAAATATTTCCCACATTGGTTCCATATTCTGAGTGAATGAAGAACAATTGGGTCGTTCGAATATTGGCGATGACTTGTACTTATTGGGGTATAACGCAAGGAATATAAAGAAGTACTATAGGATTTTATTTCTATTGTGGACCAAGCCTGTGTATGTTCATCTATTTGTGTCAATGTCCAGGTTTTTATAGCTTGTATATTTGCTGCCCAGTGATAAAACTGAAAGTTAGGTAGAGCCATGTCACCTTCTGCCTTAGGCATTTGTAGGGTCGTCCTTTGGATACGTGGTTGTCTTGAATTCCAAATAAATTAGGTTATGGTTGAATCTAATTTCTTAAAAAATGATTTATTGATGTATATTGAGATGTTTTGAAATAAAAAAGCTTGGGAAGGCTATTCATCTTAACAATGTTAATTCTTCCAGCTAAAGTGAGATGAAGGCTAGACCAACTATGCAAGTCTTGCTTAATTTTTTCAATGCTGACCGCAAAATTTTGTTGAACACGCAAATTGTTTAAAACACAGAACTTTCTTGCAAATAATTTACACAGCATGACACCTATCAATATCACATCAAGGGCAAAGTAATATAATCAAGAAGCAACAATGCCCCCACATTAAATACTACGCAAATTACTGTACTCTTTAAGAGGTCTAGTGGGTACACACTATACATACGTTTCTCACTGTAATGATCACTAGTTAGTGAAACTGTGTCCCTAAACCAACTTGGAAGTCCAAGACTGTAACTGTCCACCATTTTTAAAGTCAAGAATGATGTGATAATTTTTGTCCTCCATCAACTACTAAACTAGAACAGTTAATAAAGCTATGATTGGTTGCAATTTCTACTGGTTGTGGAAAGAAACCCCAGCTATTATGGGGGTGTACAAAACTAATGAGTGTGTGCACCCACATCTAATCCAGTGCAATTTACCTAGGAAAAATATGGAATTCAATTAATAATAATAATAATCTTTCATAGAATCGTCAAATTTTGTGAGAATCTGCAAATGTATTTATATTATTCATCTTTCATGTTAATATAGACTTAAGTACATAATGAATTCAAATTTTATTGTTTAACTGTGACTTGTTATAAAAACAGTTTTCTGTTCTAATTGATTGCATTAATTTGTGCAATAAATAAATAACTACTCATGCTTCAGGAATATTATCTTAATCACTCAATTGAAAGTAAAAAATTGACTGCTTGCAAGATACTTAGGGTTAATAGCGGACAAAGCCATTTTGCTATAACGGCAGGTTATTCATATAGGTGTCTGTCATAAGATGGTGCAGTAAGCCGACCAAAGACAATTTTCAGTTTCTTTAGAAACGCGTCTATTTGACACAGGAAAGATGACCTTTCCTTCTTTAGAGTCTATCTGACAAGTGAAAAATAAGAACAAATGGCCCATTAGCGTAATAAAGTAAAAAGCTAATAGAAAAAAATGTAACTTTGCTCTTCTGTCTTGCAACATAGAATCCAGGTACTCACCTGTAACTGAATAAAAATCTAATTGACTGAACTTGGAGTGCAATAGGTACCCATGTATCCCATTCTATAAGAATGGGCACTGATTAACAAGCCAATCAGATGAAAATCAAGTTCTACTATAAAACAAATGTGTTGTTTTTTTTATTATTATATATTTCCATTTCCAGTTGAAAATACTGTCCATACAAGAAAGTTTCAACACTGTAAGATGAGCATTTTCAAACATCCACCCTTATTTTTTAAAATTTAGAGTGACATACTTTACACATTCCAAGAGGGAAAATAAAAATCAAAGCAAACTGCCTTTACTCACTGCAGCTGTGGAACAATACCGGAGCTTTCAGAAGCTGGTGTTGCAGGAGTGATGGGAGTCATTGGAGTGCAAGGTGAAGGATAAAGCGGTGTAGTTCCAGGAAGAGCAGTTGTAGTTACTGACTGAGAGTGGAAAAGCTGGGGAGCCTGTCCAGATGAAACCTGCACAACACCATGCTGAGAAACATTCTGTTGCTGCTGTTGTTGTTGTCTTTGTTGCTCTTCCAAAATTGAGAGACTGTTTGTTGTTTGAACTGGCTGTGGTGTAAGCCCTGTGCCATAGGGCATCATTGGACTAAAGATGGGAATCCCAGGTGTCATTGCACCCTAGAGAAAAAAAAAAGTTTTTTTTTTTTTTGTTCTTGTTGTTATTTTTGTTTTGTTTAGTCATAAAACACACATGAATGCCCATACAAATACAGTACATACTCAACTATCTTGACAGGTCACTCTCTCATATTAACTTAATAATAAACTAAAAATGTGCCAGCATAAGCAAGCATATTACCTGAGCAGTGAAGAATATCAATAAATAAAAACAGGAAATTAGTCAAGTTTAAGTACAAGGATTTCAAAAGAGTAATTGTTTCTACAGAATACCCAATTTTTTAAAAGGAAAAAAAATACCTGTATTAACACACCAACATCAGTTTATTACATACATAATGGTTGATATCAATAGCATGATCATTGGTTAATCCTTGTATTTCACAAAGCAGTAACAACAGGTGAAAATGATACCCGGAGAAGCTCTGCCAAAAGTAAAGGCTTAATTTGTCTCATTTTTCTAATTTCTCAGTATTTAAATTAAGGATAATTTCTTTTCAGCATTTTATTAGTGTATTGTTTTTGTTTTGTACAAATGTACAGTGAAAACAGGAAAGGGGCACCATGCAAAAGTTTGGGGACCCAAAGATATCTGAGGCCTCCAGTAACTTGTACCAAGGTCTCAGACCTTAACTAGCTTGTTAGGGCTATGGCTTGTTCAGTCATCATTAGGAAATCCCAGGTGATGAAAACTGCAAAGCTGTATAAATTCTCTGACTCCTCAAACCTTGTCCCAACCATCAGTAGCCATTGGCTCCACTAAGCAGCTGCCTAGCACTCTGAAAAATAAAATAATTGATGCTCACAAAGTAGGAGATGGCTACACGAAGGTAGCAAAGACTTTCAGATAGTTGTTTCCTCATTTTGTAACGTTATTAAGAAATAGTAGTTAAAATAAATCCTCTTACACCCTGAGGGCATTTTTTTTTTTACCAATCTCCCAAAATAAAGCCTCATTATTCAAAACATAAGGGCAGGGCAGTCAATTTTTAACTAAAACCTGACAGATAACTGTGTTTGTGTCAAACTGCTGCTAAACTAGGAAAAAAATAGGCACCACAGTAATTTCTTCAAAATTTGTTTTCTGATTCAGTATGTCTCATGTACAAGTAATGCCAGGTCAGCTTTTTCACCTTTGAGGTGTTCCCAGACATGTTAACTGAACCAGTTTAAAATTTCATGTTGATAACACAAATACATTGTTACAGCATTTGGCACCATGGGCCCCACTCCCCTATCCAAAGCTTCTCCAAAAACCCTCTCCAAATGGGTATCCTGACATTTTTGACCTGGCAGCTCTATCCTTAATATCCTTCTCCCAATATACATGTCCAAACCTATGCAATCTCACCTCCCTGACTTTGTCTCTCAACAGTCCAGCCCGAGTTGACCCTCTAATGTACTCATTTCTAATCTTGTCCATCCTAAACACACCCAATTCAAATCTTAGCATCTTTAACTCTGCCACCTCCAGCTCTGTCTCCTGCCTTCTGGTCACTGCCACCATCTCCAGCCCATATAATATAGCTGGTCTCACTAATGTCCTGTAGACCTCTACTTTCACTCTAGCTGATATCCGTCTGTCACATATTACTCCTGACAGTCTTCTCCACCCATTCCACCCTGCCTACACTCTCTTTTCACCTCTCTTCCATAGTCCCCGTTACTCTGTACTAATGATCCCAAATATTTAAACTTATCCACTTTCACCAACTCTACTCCCTGCATACTCATAATTTTCCAAATATGATTTGAATTGAATGCAAAACACAACATTCTAAAATTCCTTTACTTAAAAGACTGCTGCTTAACTAGGAAAAAACTAGGCACTCGGTTAATTTTTTTCTCATTTTTATTTTGTGATAATAGTATATTTCCATGTACCAGTAATGACATTAAGACAGCACAGTGACAAAAACTATACACAGATCCACAAACATAGTTGTGCTAGTTTGCCATTGGTTTACTGTTTAACACAGTAACAGCACGCAGCTAACAGAGTGGGTGGCAGGCAACAGGAATACAAAACAGACCAGCTCCCAAACTGTCTACACACAGCTACTGCCGCCACCGGCAGAGACTGCACACACATACATATATACAAAAACAGTGTTGCTTATACACATACAGAGGTAAATAAAAACAGTAATGCTCACATATACACACAGATACATATAAACACAAAACAGTTTTATGTAAAATATATAAACGCCTTTTTTGTAGACAATTTCGTGCAACACTGATAAATGGAGATGAAGAGATATGAATTGCAATATAAATACATTAATAAATAAATAAAATGTATATATAAACATATATATTATGCAGGGCGGCACAGTGGCGCAGTGGGTAGCGCTGCTGCCTCACAGCTGGGACACCTGGGGACCTGGGTTCGCTTCCCGGGTCCTCCCTGCGTGGAGTTTGCATGTTCTCCCCGTGTCTGTGTGGGTTTCCTACGGGCACTCCGGTTTCCTCCCACAGTCCAAAGACATGCAGGTTAGGTGGATTGGCGATTCTAAATTGGCCCTAGTGTGTGCTTGGTGTGTGGGTGTGTTTGTGTGTGTCCTGTGGTGGGTTGGCACCCTGCCCAGGATTGGTTCCTGCCTTGTGCCCTGTGTTGGCTGGGATTGGCTCCAGCAGACCCCCGTGACCCTGTGTTCAGATTCAGCGGGTTGGAAAATGGATGGATGGATATATTATGCATTATAAAATATACATTGTGACTGCTTGATCATGCCATTGTCAATGTAATATTACATGTAATAGTAATACTGTCAAGTAACAATGATTTACGCCAATCAAAACAGAACTAAATACTAGTTACACCAGTAGCAAGTTTATACACTTAGGAAACTCTTCTCCTTAACTGTCTGTGTCAGACTCAAAACCTGCCAGGTCTTTATTGCTGTCTTCGAAGATAGTCTTTAAAACCTCACTCAAAATGTGTCATGGTTGACTTGAAGCCAATTTTTCAAAAATAAAATTCAAAAACAAAGCTCTTAAATATTCTGATATTGTTTTCTGTTGAAGCTCTAGGAGTCTTCGAGAGCCTATAGAACTCTTTATGTGCAACCCCAGTTTTATCTCATTACGTTCATATATGGACATCTACGTATCATTAGAGACGTCATGGTTACTGCCATCCACTGGTACAAAGTTTGCGCGTGTGTGACCTATTGAGTCCACATTAATGACCTAGGATGTGACAGATGCTACTTGGCAAAAGTGGCTTTGCACCTACTCTTATTTGGAAGATATCTTATGATTGATACATCGTAAAATTATGTGCTTGGACTTGTTTTGATCAGGAGAATCTACTGCAACTACTGATGCGTCATTTGTAGATATCTGCTGTTCTTTTGTTAATATGTGATAGCACAGAAGAAAAATTTGAAGAGTGGTGTAACTCTGTTACCGGTTTCCTGCCTGTAGCTCGTGTCTGCCGGGTCAGTGGAAGGGTCCATCACATTGGTTGAAATCTATTGGTGAGGACATTTTGATTCATGCAGAACACTTAGGCATTCCTCATACAAAATAATTACGATTTTTTTCAAATATTTATTGTGACAATTTATTAAACACCTCACATATGATTGCATACCAGATTAAAAGTCAACTGTAAATATTGAAACAATTTGATTACTAGGAGTGTGAAGTCGACACCTGTTGCCTGCAAGTGAGGTATTGCTTGCGTCAGTGTGCATCATAGTTCACATGTATGATAGCAAAAGATTTTCAAACAATCACTCGGCCGCTCAGGATGTAAAGGGTCTACCAGGAAAGGTGGACGTTAAGTTGGTGTCTGGAAAACCAAGGAAACCTTCTGTAGGAACTGCTCATTGAAATGCTAGAAAGGCAAATAAAACCCCCATTTGACTACAAAAGACCTTCAGGAAGATTTAGCAGCCTCCAGAGTGGTGATGCACTGTTCAAATGTGCAGTGACACCTGAACAAATATGACTTTCATTGTAAAGTCAGCAGAAGAAAACCTTTCCTGCGTCCTAGCTACAAAATTCAGTGCCTGAAGTTTGTATATTAACATCTAAAGTCTAAATAGACATTTTAATCCAGAGTGACCATACTTTTATACGCCACTGTAGAATTTTCATTTGCATTGCTGCTAGGTTGTTCACATTACATTTTAAATGTAGTTAAGTATGTGTGTTGGTCTTTTCCATTTTCATTCTTTTCTCTGCCTCTGTACTGCCAGTTTGCCTGTCAAAAATGAATACATTTTAGTCATCTTTTGTTTCATCTGTAACTGAAAGTTTACCTATGAAGAAATACATTTTAAAGTGCAGTTGAACTAGGACTGGTGACACCTGGACTGCAGTATTTCTTTGTACATACTGCATGACATTTCTTTAACATTAAATTTAAATAAATTTTTGACATTAGTAGAGAACTCTCCCTCTAAATGTATTTCTATCCCTCTCTTTCACTGATCAAGATTTTGGTCTTCAATTCCAAAAATTAATCTCTTATGTGAATGCATTCCATGTGTACATGCGGCTCCAGTTTCCCAGAAGTATTTATTTAATAAGTGTTTTGCCCACTGACTTAACGTGTGCTTTATGTGATTTGAGTAATGCAAGATATTTTTGCATGGGCGTTTTTCTATTATTTACTGTTGCTCATCGTTACCAAATACATTGGGTAGAAGCAATGTTTTCTATGGCTCATAATCAGCAATTTAATTTAGATTCTAGACCAACCTTTCAAATATTATAGAAAACATAAAATTTAGATAAACTATTTTTAAAATATTTAAGCTTCTATGCATGCCATAAGTTCATTATACTATGCAATCTGATAACAAAATGTGCATTTTTTGGTCAAATTGATTTTATGCATGCTACAAGCCAGCTACATACATACATACATACATAATATAATATAATATAATATATGAAAAGTCTTGATACTGAACAGCAGCATGAATAAATGCATACTGATCAAATCTTTATTCTGTCTCACACTCACCTGAGGAGAAGCCAGTCCTTGTGCATACGGTGGTAAACTGTTGTTTTGCTCCATTGCTAGCCACCAGGTATAAATAAGGATGAAGTTTAATAGGTCAGTGCTGTACAAAGTAATTAGAGTTGGAAAATGTCATCGGATAACAGAAGTCTAGAAAAAAAAAGTTAAAAGAATTAAAGATGATCCAGAGATAATGCAGGGGCAAAATAGAGGTTTAAATACAAACACATGCAACCCAGAATAATTACTCTGACATGATCCCTTTACTTTCAGTGAAATTATTCATAAATTTATAGTACAAGAGCAAAAACTGCAAAATCTGTGTATCCACTTCTCAAATAATTCAAATTGTAATTGAAATATGCAGGTGACTTGCAGGTAATCACAAGGTACTTACACATTCAATTACTGGCATTTACACTATAACATAAATAAGTAAAATGAAGAGTCTCCACCACAAATAAAAAAAAAAATAATGAGAACATAGACAAGGCACTTCTACTTTAACTGGATGATTGTTCCAGACTTTAGAAATCAACAATAAAATTGTCTGCTGTATCATTAATTTAAATTTATCAAGCTAGCATACACAGTACCCATCAAAAGACCGATCTTAGTGATGCGGGGACATGTGTGCCTCACTAATAATGTTTGCCTGCAGATATGCACACCTGATAGATTAGTTTGCCATGGGAAACTGTAAGGAGAAAGGATCAAACAAAAAAGCAATCAATAATTTCCAAACATATAAATTACAGTAAAATATTGAATGCATTTTACTATATTAAAAAAAAAAAAAATCAGTGAAAATTATAATCAATCAAAATTAATTCAGAGAGAAACAGTTAAGAATCATTCATCTCAAACATCACATTGAGCTCTTAGCCAATGCAGGGAGATAAGTAATAAATAAAAATCCATTATATTATACTTCCTCATATTCATTAAAATAACGGGAGTTAAACAGGAACATTGGAGTCTGGCAGACTGATTTTAGAATTACACAAATGAGTTCTTGCCATAATCTAAAGAAACTCTACATAGTCCCAAAAAGATTCCTAACACCCAAACCCATCCCCCCAGTTTAAGGTAATTTAATGTCTTCCTATTGAGTTACAGAGAGGGTATTAGGATTCTGCCAGTTAAGCTAAAGTAGC
The DNA here is from genome assembly GCF_900747795.2 of Erpetoichthys calabaricus. NCBI lineage: Eukaryota > Metazoa > Chordata > Cladistia > Polypteriformes > Polypteridae > Erpetoichthys > Erpetoichthys calabaricus. The sequence goes on from NC_041396.2 coordinate 118,179,617, forward strand.
TGATGAGCTAACAATGTAGTTTAGGAAAAGACAGTAAATGTATCACTAGATAGCCTAATCCAATTCAGCATCAATCCAAGCACTGCTGCAAAAGGATTAGGAAATAAGCAAATATCTTTACTCATAACGGTTGTAATTTAGGACAGTCGCAAAACATTTATCCAGACTGGAGGTACATGGCATCATTTATAATTAGGATACAATTCCTGATATCTTTTAGGTAATTGTAGTCTGCAAAGACGGGTCTGATGTGTAATTTTATAATGAATTACTTTGCACAGATTAACAAAAACTGCTATAAAAACTTTTACTTCCAGTCCTTACCAGAGAGAGAGATTTCCCAATTAATGTCTGGCATTAAACAATGTGACTTTGATTGATAAAGTATGGGAATCCTACCAATGTTATATTAGATAATAATTACATCTTCATGTGTGGACGTTGATGTATGATTAGCAAAGTTAAGCAAATAAGTATGTTGAGGAATGAAATGTGTCAAACATTATCAATTTAAAATCTCTCTTAATGTCAAGATACCCAATGACTTGCACAATTAAAATACAGTACTATATAATAAAGCATAGGGAAGAAAACAAAATTATCCTGAAGGATATGTGAACAGCATTTAGTAGTATGCCACTAAACCAAAGATAATCATTGACGGGGCACAGAGCAAGGCATATAAAAAGAATTCATGGAAGATTTTCTATCCAGAGCCAACCAAGCAGGTACAATCATGGAACTTTCTACTTCCTTGTTTTGCCTAAAATTGTACAATATTTGCTACCTAACAGTTATTGCTACAGGTTAGGTATTGCCAAGCTACCCTCTGTTTTTCCATGATCACATGTCACCCCCTTAATGTATATGGAATGCAGAAAAGCCACAATGGGCTTACAACATAGTCAAGCTTTTTTGAAAAGGAATTGTTTATAAATATGGGAATATCATGAAAAACAAAAATTAGCTTAGAAGGATATTAATTTTGACAACATCAAGTCTCCCTACAAAAGGAAGCTGAAGAATTAACCAATTATTAACATCTTGGTTAAAGCTTTCCATTAAGCTCCGAAGTTGTACTAAAAAGATACAAAGATTTCCTTGCAACTTTAACTCCCAAATAATATTGGATCAATACTAAAATTTTAACTTTGGTACCGATACAAACTTTGGAAGCTCAGAACTGACACTAAAATGATAATGAAGCAAATAATGGATAACTTCGATTTACTCAAAAAATAAAACGCAAAAGTAACTGACAATTCATGATCAGTACAGTGGACACAGGTGTAAGGCTTGACGTTAACTGGCTGCTACTGGCCACCATTCTGAGGCAACTGGAAACCACTTTTCATTCAATAAGTTGCCAAGAATGTCGAATAATTTAGTAATGCACATCTTTTTCGTCAATGGATTAAAACAAGACTTTTTCTTATTATGCATAATCGACAGATCAGCATGTAACGTGCCAATTGCTAGTCAGTTTTCCGACCAAAACAAACTGTGAACTGCACATACACATACTGCACTTCCTGGCTTTCCATTAATTCAGGTAAATCAAATTAAAAAACTGGTAAGTTAAAAGTCTAATTTAGGGAGATGAGAGTGCAGGGCTGAAAAATCCCACAGGATCCACTGTCTAAAGAATATCTTCTGTCTGGAAGTATGTTAAAGTATGTGAGGATAAAGATGTATTAAATGCAACACATACTGGGAAAAAGTAAACTGATGGAACTAAAGTAAAGAACTTCGGCACTTTTGATTTAAGATTTCATCCATATTACTAACCGAGAATGGTAAACCGGATGGACGCAGGGACATCCGGCCATGGGCCGTAGCCGCAAAAGACGTACTGCGCAAGCACCCCCACAAAACCCCCCTTCCAAGCAACGGACACCGGATGCAAAGCAACGTAAAATAAGAAATGAGGCGCCCATAGCACACAGAAAAAAGGAGTCAGACGCGAAACGGAACACACACAAAGAAGAGTATTGAGACCCACGACACACAAATGAGGCAACGCCCCCTAGCACAAAAAAAAAAAAAAAAGAAGTCAGACGCGAGCGCCACACAAACCCATTGGACACAAAACGGGACAGACTACGGACATAGCACACGAAACATACACAAAAAGCAGGATTCGGACCCACAACCACACTAACATAAATAAGAAATGAGACACAAAGCACCATTACTAAACGAACCGTCCGTATTAAATATACGTCATCTGAACACATTCAAATTGTGCAGCATAGGTCGATCTCATTACACTGATGCACTATTAACCGTTCAACCACAGAGAAGGCTCCATATTAATAGTGAGTGCGATACTGCCTCCTTTACATTCATATCCTGCATATCTACAGAAGCTTCGAACTGACGAAGTACCTGAAAGTAGAAACTTTATGAACTGCATTACATCCTACAATAGTTCATTTGCTTTTGCATCTAATGGCATCCACTCACTTACTCAACACCATTGATAAACTTCTACAAACGTTGATGATTAATAATATTCCCTTTGGAGGAATGGTACTTTTATTAGGAGGAGATTTTACACAGTGCTTAGCTATTGTTTCACATGTCATGCGCTCGGCTATTCTTCAGTCCACCTTAAAATACGCAGACAATTGGCATTGCTTTCAAAAGAGTTACGGAGATATTTGGAACAACAATCTCATTACACCAAATACCCCTTTTAACACAACAAACTATATTCTGTCCAAAAAATATTAATGTTGATCACATTAATAACCAGGTCATTTCATTACTTCCTGGAGTGGCACAGCTCGGACCCACGACCACACTAACATAAATAAGAAATGAGACACAAAGCCCCATTACTAAACGAACCATCCGTATTAAATATACATCATCTGAACACATTCAAATTGTGCAGCATAGGTCGATCTCATTACCCTGATGCACTATTAACCGTTCAACCACAGAAAAGGCTCCATATTAACAGTGACTACAATCCTCCTTATTACTTATCCATATTTCTAACGCTGAAGAACAAACAAGTCATGAATTCACGCTCACGGGTACAAAACGATCCCGCTCGAGTGACGGGACCAAACACACGAACCCGCATAAAAAAAAAAACAATACAGGTCGGTCGACTAACCGACATACAAAAACGGGCAAGGCTCAATACAAACAATTAACGCCGTAAACTGCATTGGGCTTCTCACACAGCACAGGCAAATCGATTACAGCTCCAGAATAGCACGTCCCAAGTCCTGCACATACAACGACGCGCCTCTCAAACAGCACAGACAAAACATACACGTCAAGGACATAAACGACAGACACCTGCTAAACGATTGCGCCAGTTGGCTCACAACGCGTTCAATAATGAGTCCACTATTCATGAAAATTCATTGGGATTAATGAATGTCATTCGCAATCATTGTCATTCACTTAACTTCCCTAAAGAAACAACTGGCAATACAAGTAATGAATTTACACGTTATTCTCAAAAGGGTCAAATTTGACTGCCTCCTTTACATTCATGTCCTGCATATCTACAGAAGCTTCTAACTAACGCAGTACCTGAAAGTAAAAACTTTATGAACTTCGTTAGATCCTACAATAGTTCATTTGCTTTTGCATCTAATGGCATCCAGTCACTTACTCAACACCATTCATAAACTTCTACAAACGTTGATGAATAATAATATTCCCTTTGGAAGAAAGGTTCTTTTATTAGGAGGAGATTTTACACAGTGCTTAGCTATTGTTCCACATGCCATGCACTTGGCTATTCTTCAATCCACCTTAAAATACGCAGACAATTGGCATTGCTTTCAAAAGAGTTACGGAAATATTTGGAACAACTATCTCATTACACCAAATACCCCTTTTAACACAACGAACTATATTATGTCCAAAAAATATTAATGTTGATCACATTAATAACCAGGTCATTTCATTACTTCCTGGAGAGACAAGGCTCTTTCTAAGCTCTGACAAAGTTGACTCTGATGACGACAATGACCATTTTAATTTCCCCTTAGAATATTTGAACACTATTAACCCAGCCGGATTACCACAACACAATCTTAACCTTAAAAATGGAACAATAATCATGCTATTAAGAAACCATAACACTAAACAGGGTTTATGCAATGGTACACGTTTAGTCGTCAACACCATGCCACACAATGTTATTAAAGCAAAACTTCTTACAGAATCACATGCTAACAATACTGTTCTAATTCCTACAATTACCTTACAACTTCTGACCTGGAATTACCTTTTACACTTAAACGGCGACAGTTCCCCATTAGACCTGCCTTGACCATGACCATCAACAAATCACAAAGTTAGCATCTACCTCTCTGAGCCCGTTTTTGGACATGGACAACTTTATTTGCTTCCTATATGCGTCATCTACACCTTCACACTATGCTATATCTCATTCATACATCACACTCTTTGTAAATTCACAACACCAGGGGTTGGCGAGCGAAGCGAGCAGGGGGCGGAGCCCCCTAGTTAATCAACAGACTATATAGACGTGGACCAGAGGCATAGATAGTACATCTGGGACCCATTGGGGAAAAAAAAATATCGAGGGGGCCCCTCCATATAATGTTAAAGAAATATAAAGAATTCAAGAAAAAAAGTTTAATAAAATGTAGGTATATTTAATTGAATGTAGCACTTCTTTGAAAAATTTTTTGTATGTCAGAAATTTACATTTTTACCCAGTATTTTAATTTTATTTATTTAATTGAATGTACATTTAATGCAATGTAATTTAAAACTACTGCTGGGTGCAGATCTGTTGATTTTTGAAAAGACCGTATAATGTGTTACTTAACTTAACAACTTGATTAATAGGTAAGGAATAAAGTAGTCAAAAAATAATTAATCAATTTACTTAATTTAACTTGCCATAAACAGTATATTTCTTAAGTAACATTTATATATATATATATATATATATATATATATAAAATAAAAACACGTTGCTCCTACCAAAGTCCACCACCAACTACTTGGTTTTGCTGATTTTTAGTTGGAGGCACTTCTTCTGACACCACGATGCCAGGTTCTCCACTTCCTCCATGTACGATGTCATCATTGTTTGAGATGAAGCCCAGTGCCAGTGAATCATCAGCAAATTTGATGATGGAGTTGGAAGCGTGTGCAGCCACACAGTTATGAGTGTAGAGGGCATAGAGCAAAGGACTACGTACCACCTTTGTGCCGCTTCCCTATTCAGTGTGATGATGCTGTAAGCAGGATTACCAACTCTCACTGCCTGTGGTTTCCCTGTCAGAAAGGCACACAGGTGGGTACTCAGTCCCAGGTCTCTCAGCTTGGTGAACAGTTTATAGGGTACAATTGTATTGAAAGCTGAACTGTAATCAATGAACAGCAATCTCATATAGTTCCCCTGCTAATATACATGTGGCGGAGGATGATATGCAGGAAGTGGGAGATGGCATTGTCCGTTGATCTATTGGGGCAGAAGACAAACTAGAGTGGGTCTGTGGAGCTGGATGCCATAATTAAGACTTTAATGAGCCTCTCAAAAACCCTCCTGACTTCTGAGGTCAGTGCAATAGGTCAATAGTTATTCAGGCACGAGGGCTTGTTGTTCTTTGGTAGCAGGACAATAGTGGACCTTTTAAAGAATGCAGGGATCACAGACTAAGCCAGAGACTCGTTGAAAATGGAGGCGAAGACTCCGGTCAGCTGGTCAGAGCAGCATCACAGCAGGTACCGGGAGACGCCATCCAGCCCCAGTGTGTTCCTGATGTTGACCCGCTGCAGGGCACTGCGCATGTCATGCTTTATGATCGTGATGTCACCGTGCTCCATCAGCAGGCTGTGGCTGTTGCCAGCATTAGAATGATTAGCCTCAAAATGGGTGTAGAATGCATTAAGTTCGTTGGCACACACAGAGTCGGCGCTCACAGCTGGGTTGGATTTGCTTTTAAAGTCCGTAACTGTGCACAGTCTTTGCCACATTTTGCACGTGTCACCCTCATGGAAAAACAAATCCACATGCTCCCTCGGTACTGGTGATTTGCGTCCATTACAGCACGCCGTACGCCATATGAAGCAGCTTTGTAAGCACTCATATCGCCAGTGGCGAGTCCTGCCTTTGACACAGCGATACGGGCATTCACTGCCTTATGGACAGTAAGCTGAACATCATAAACAGACAAAACAAGAAAACAAACATGAAATTCAGGTAAAAAGAGTTATGTAAGGAGATAAATAAGAGTGCTAGGACTGAAGAAATCAATCAATGTATACCATAGATAGGTACAAACAGAACACAGGAAGGATATGCTATGGTTAAATAAAAAACAAAAGCTTTCAAAGTACAATACGACTAATGATAAAATGGTAATACATTGACAGATATATAAGCAACAAAAGAGGGATGGACTCAGTATGTAAAGGATCCCATCACAGATACAGATACTGTAGATGCATAAAAAACAAAGGATAGGCTTTTAAAAAAAAAAAAAGTGTGAAAATCTGGGAAGGGGGTAGGTGGCCAGAAGACTGGTATAAGTCAATTATATGATGCTAACAAATAAGGGTGACTTGAATAGCTGTGCAACTCACAGGGCATTAGCATTGATAGCACACATGAACACAGCTGTTTTGAATGTGCATCAAGAACGATTATGGGTAGACTTGAAAGATGGACATTTAATTGAGTAACAGGCTGCCTTTAGGAAAGACATGGCCACTATCCAACAAATCTTGGCGTTAGTACTGTTAGCAGATGATGCAAAGTCTAGTTACAAAAACATCTACCATTGTTTGGATTTTAAGAAAGCATGTAATTTGGTTTGTCATAAAGGGTTGTGGGCAACATTGGGAAGCAGTACCACCCAAGCTGGTTGGAACATTTTAAGGACTGTATGAAGACTCTTTAGTGTCTGTTATAGTGGGAAGAAAGCTGGGCAACTGGATAAAAACAACAATGGTAACAAGAAAATGAAAAGCACTGTTTTTGAGCTTGTTATTGACTTTAGAAAAAACAAAACTGACATCCAGCCAGTCATCATTGGTGGGGCCTGTGTGGAGAGGGTCCCGGTATTCAGGTTTCTGGGCATTGAGCTGGAGGATGACCGGACCTGGAACGCCAACACCAAGGAGCTGCAGAAGAAGGCGCAGCAGAGACTGTATTTTCTGAGAATCCTCAGAAAGAACCATCTCCCCAAAAATCCACTCCTTTCCTTTTATCACTGTTCCATTGAGAGTGGGCTCACGTACGGACTGTGTGTGTGGTACAGCAGCTGCAATTCCTCTGAAAGGGAAGCGCTCCACAGGGTCGTCAGGACAGCGGAGAGAACAATTGGTTATACCCTCCCCACTCTGGAACAAATCTACACCTCCCAATGCCGCAAAAAAGCAATAGACATTTCACAGGATTCATCATATCACGGTCATTGCCTCTTCCAGCTTTTGCCATCGGGCAAGAGATACAGAGCTATGAAAACCAGGACAAACCGCTTTAAAAACAGCTTTTATCCAAAAGCAATCATGGCCCTGAACTCAGAATAAAAACTGCTCCATATCATTCTCCCAATGAGCAATATAGACCTTAAGTCAACAAGTGTAATTTGTTTATTTTGTAAAGTAATTTTTTATGCCTCGCACTGACTCAACTGCACCTTCAATTTTGTTGTTCCTTTGTAAAAGTGACAATGACAATAAAGATCTATCTATCTATCTTTGTTCTTTTCTATAGCATTATTGGAAAAGAAAATATAGAGGTAGATTTAAGAGGATGTATTACCATTATAAAGTGCATAGTCAAAGATCACAGATTTGCAGAAGATGCTGATACTCATCTCCTTCTGCAACACCCTTCAGGACCAGTTGTGTGGCTTCACCTTAAAAAGACTTCTCCAAGCACCATTATTTACAATGAATGCAGATTCACCAAATTGTTTTCTCAGTTTTGACAATAACTACTGTAGATAATAAATAAAAAAAAATATCACACATATAGTAGCTTAGATTCTTTCACTCTACTGAAGCTTACTTTGTTATTTAGCAAACATATTGCCTGCTGCCACTGGATTGATAATGTATGCATGTGATTTGGTTTGAAAGAATATTGAGCACATACATAACATTCAATCAAGAGACAAGAGCTGAACAGATGTTATAGGCATACAGTGGGGCAAAAAAGTATTTAGTCAGCCACCAATTGTGCAAGTTCTCCCACTTAAAAAGATGAGAGAGGCCTGTAATTTTCATCATAGGTATACCTCAACTATGAGAGACAAAATGAGAAAAAAAAATCCAGAAAATCACATTGTCTGATTTTTGAAGAATTTATTTGCAAATTATGGTGGAAAAAAAGCATTTGGTCAATAACAAAAGTTCATCTCAATACTTTGTTATATACCATTTGTTGGCAATGACAGAGGTCAAATGTTTTCTGTAAGTCTTCACAAGGTTTTCACACACTGTTGCTGGTATTTTGGCCCATAATAAATTCTTCAAAAATCAGACAATGTGATTTTCTGGATTTTTTTTTCTCATTTTGTCTCTCATAGTTGAGGTATACCTATGATGAAAATTACAGGCCTCTCTCATCTTTTTAAGTGGGAGAACTTGCACAATTGGTGGCTAACTAAATACTTTTTTGCCCCACTGTATATCCATCCATCTTCCTAACCCGCTTACTCACTGCGGGGCAACTGGTGAAAGCATCAAGCACAAGACAGAAACAATCCATGGGCAGGGCACCAGTTCACTGCAGGGCAATGGTCCCACCCACAACCACCACTGCAAGTAGAGAAGTGAGCAGGAAATGTATCCTCACCTTGAGAAAATGGTATCAAGAATCTGTGATCAAATGTATTATTTCCAGTTTATTTTTGCTGTCACAAGTATGCCTCAGAAACGTAGAAGGCCCATCTTATTAAATTTAAAGCAAGAACTTTGCTACTTCAAAGAGAACATATTTTGGGAGTTTTACAGCTTTTCTTCAAAATACTCTCTCCACTTTAGCATTATTTATCATTTGCTTGTCAGTATCTGAATGCAATTTGGATGAAATTATGGATGTTATTATAGGAACAAACTCTACATAAAAATGTAAATTAAAAACTAAATGGCAAAAGAAAGTTACACGTTTAAAGTTATGGGAAGTGGGGGGGGGGGGGGGGGGAACAATCACACATTTAAATGGTAATGTCACCTGTTGACATACTTGGTATAAGAAAAATAAAAGACTGCCACACTTAAGAGGGGAGATCCCAAATCTTACAAGTTAATTGCTGATTTTCTATTTAGTTTTGTGGTGCATCTATTATTTAATAATTGTACTCTGCAATCTCTGGTTCAGTCATGATGATGACATAATTTGGCAAGTTTTTTTTTTGGCATAACCTTCCTCTGAACTACAAAAGAAGAGATGACTGCTGATATCACAGTTAAGGAGAAAGGAACAGGGGGAACAATTATAAGCATGGATAAAAACACCCTATTACAAAATGTGAGCTTGAATACAGTGACAGGGAGGTGAAGCAGGTCTGGGGGTGGGCAATAGGTGAGTAAGTAATCATTTCTATTTTGTTGGCTTTGGTCATTACAAAATGGTTCTCATTTGAACCTCTATTTCAACAGATGAATCAAGCTTCAGTATATGCCATTGACTGTTTTCATCAAAATGGAGCAGTTGAAACCAAGCAGCAATCTGAGGACTGGAACACAGTTCTTTAGTTTCAGGCTCTCCAAAATCACATCAGCTCACAGAATAAACAATGCAGTAAAATACCCTGTTTCAATTTACCTCGCAAGTTGGATATTGGAGCTGGGAATGACATCACACCCAAGTTGACCGTGTTCCAGTAAAACATTTCAAAAATGAATACAGATGCCTCCAGGAGAACCTTTGTTGTGCCTGCTATTTCGGAATACAGACAACTACTTGTACTGCATTACATAGTATTTTGTGCATCCAAACACAACATGTCCACAGATAGAAGTTGGATGGTACGTGTGTACAACTAATTTAATGAGACACAAATGCTAATAAAGAGTGTAATACTACAACATTCACTTCTGTTGTTGCACAGTGCAACCGTCTTGGATTTTGATGTTTTGGCTTGGTGAGGTATTCCCAACTTTCAGAGTAGGAAATGAGACTTGCAGGTGTGTTACATTTGAAATTTCCTACTAGAAAATCAGAAACTTCCCACTTCAAATGGAACACTGTATCAGATTATGTTATAACATGCAAATTTCAAAATTATTCTATGCCATCACTTATGCTCTACCGCATCTCACCACTTATGTAATCCCAGTACCACATATATTGTGTGGGGGGGAAATCACATGCAGAAAGCAGCTTAACTATCAGGTACTAGTACATAGTACAAAATTATACTAACAATGCAACTAATTTCTAAACAGACTGTTCCACAAGCCATTTCCTAAAGGAAACGGAAAAATATCAAATGAGGAGCAAACATTTGTTCTAATATTTATTAAGAACAAAGAGGCACAATTTATATCATAAATAAATGCATTAAGGCACAAGAAAAAAAAAAAACACTATTACAAATTATCAAGAAATTTTTGGAAAAATTTTGAAGGCATCTGACTTTAAACACTGCCATTAGCAATAACCAAAACAGCAAATTAACAATCACATCATTAATAAGTAGTTTATCCTTTGAAAAAAAAAAAAATGCGTATACTAGAACAAAGCTAGCATGCAAATGACTAGTATGCCAGAAGAAGAGCAACTGTGACTATTAGGATAAAGAGGTCAGTATTTGCAATCAGCAACAATCTTAGGTCGTTGACTCATTTTGCACCAATCAAGAAACTCAGATTTTTGGAAGAAACACAGCAGTGCTGGGAATGAAAAGCATCCTCTTTCTTTTTAACAAATAGTTTCATTTGAGGCAAAGATAAAGGCAGGCAAATAAAAACTTAACAGTCTTAGGCTCTTAACAGTAAGAGCCTAAAAAGAGAAAACATTTATAATTTTGCCTTGCATGAGACTCCTTAACTGGAATCAACAACCACAGAGATGACAATAGCTTTAGGGCTGTCTTTTTATTTACTGTTTGAAGATATTCAAATTCTTCTTTCATTTAAGCCTACTTGCTTTGAAAATAATAAAAAAAAAACTTGTAATTTACAAACCATAAAAAAACAGTTGAATCTAAATTGAACACTGAAAGAGATTATGAAAAACAATCCAAAATAGAACTTTTTTAGTATTTGCACACTGGAATTTATATTTGGAATGTGACATTCATAGACCTGATAAAGGCACAAGAGCTGAAGCACGATTTTCTTTTTTTCTTTTCTCCATTTTGACAGAGAATGTACTGCTTCTATTTTTTCTCATGGCAAACAAACATACTTTTACATACTTTTCCTCCGATTTATGTTAAGTTATATCTGACTATTCAAATACTATAGACAAGATACAATTTTTAAAAATATAATATTCAAACAGTTAAGAAATAAGGAAAGGGAAGAAATGAATATAGGCAAAAACCTTTCCTGCACCTGAACATTTACGATTAAAAAATAATAACAATGTAGATAATTTAATTTGTTTAGATGAGTCTATGAAGAGAAAGCTTCAATCAGTGTTCACCTATCATATAAAAGGTGTACTCTCCCTCTTTTAATCAACCCTTTGTATATCGGAAAGATGCAAATACTCAAATAAATATATTGAGTACCTTATTTATTGTTAATGAGTGTGATGTAAATTGCACAAAAAATATATACACTGACAATATGAGCACCAATTATTTCTTTACTAATAAGTCACGCCTGCCTGCAAATTAATAGCTCACGTATAACAAATTTCATTTATTCATCTGGACTAGGTATTATATTCTGAAGCCACCCGCCATTCAATAACATGGTTAACCTCATTAATTAAGACTGCCTTGATACCTTATAAACCGAATACATACAATGGGAAAATCAATAAGACAAACATGACCTGAAACCATTTAAACAGCCTTGAAGCCATTTTATGCGTTTTGAAATCCTTAAACTGCAGGGTTACTTAAAAACAGCTGATGCGTAATGCATTTCTAAATACGACTACTAAAACAAATAAAATTCCTCACTGCTTGCCCAGATTTTAAGGATATATGGCCAGGTTATAAAAACTTTACTTTCACTGTAACAATACTTGATAAACTATTAAAGTAATGAGCAAGACTTTCACGGTGGTAAAAATCAGTGAAATCTGAAAGGTATCATGCGTCTCGAGAAGCTAGCAGTCCAAGCAAATTTGCTCCCGCCGAAACTCAAAGGTGGTAGTCAAACGAGAACCTACGCACTCCAGCTCGAATGAACACAATACCAAAGACATCTGCAAATAGTCGTCAGCCTCCAGGTGAATATCACGCCCAACAAAATCAGACTTGTGTCACTGATGCAGGCGAAAAAATAAAACCGCTTCATCACTCAAAAGACGCAGCACTGTCATACCCGTGTTATTTCATACGTGAACTTACCTAAAACTGTATTCCTTCTTTAATCCGACTCGGCGGCGATTCTTACACTTGCAGTATTTTAAAGGTGGCGTTTCTCCTAAGCTCGTTGTTATTCCACCTCTTGTTTTCAAACCTCAACTTTATCCTGACATACCGACATGAGCTTTTCACTGCAATACAGGCAAGTCAGTACTTCCGGCGCGCTGCAACATACGTCACTATAAAGAAGAGTTCAGGTTAAAAAAAAGGTTCCACTGTCATTCAAATTGTAAAATTTAAAAAAGAATGCATAAAAATGCTTTTATTACTAGATATCTATTTGTTATTGCACGTGTTGTTTAAACGTCAAGTATTTTATATTAGTTAAGAGAAACTCGCTGGGTAGAATTTCCGAGTTTTGTTAAGATGAATGGTCTGTTCTCGACAAATTGTTCCAATGTTGTAATATGTAATTCCTTCCTTACGGTCTTCACATATGCTTCAGTCTGTACCTTTAAGCTATAATGCCGAAGAAGAATAAAGCGTGTCATGTCCTTCTAAATGAAATGAATATCAAAATAAAGGTCATCACAATATGGTATGTTGGATAACTGAGTTCTGATACATTTTACAATTTTAGGACTGAGTAACCACCCGTCCAGGCATGACAATTGCCTAGAGACAACCGTTACTGAGATAAAGGTTTTATCAGACACTTTAATGAAAAAGATGCGTTCAAAATAGATGGGTGCTTCCACGTTGATTGAATTGGATATGACAGGTTCACATATATGTGTTATAGAGATCCTCTCCATTCATAAAGTTATTTCAAAAGTAAAGCCCCAGTGCTGAGAAAATGAACGATCTATCTATCCTTCCATCTTTCTAACTTGCTGATTCAAAGCAGAGGCACAGGGCAGATGGAGCCTAATCATAAGGCACAAGGTAGGAACTATCTGAACTGGATAGAGAAAGAAATGTGGTGTAAATACGAGTAGAAGAAAGGATGTCTGTGACAGGAGTAAGATCGTCAATCAATTCTCATAACTATTACTTTAAAAAGGTTCAATGGGAATGCTAAAGCAAAGGATTCTCACGCAGCACCAGGCACCCAGCTTAACAGATTCTGGTGTTTTTACTAAACTTTTTCATCACCAAATGCTACCCATTCCCCCATGATCACCGGCCATGTACAGACATCCTACTTAAATACATCACTGTAGCCAAAAAAGAAATGGCAACTTTGCCTGTGAACCAGTTCTGCTGGTTACAGTGCCTGTGTGCCAGCATATTTTAATTAGGTCATAAAGAGGTGAAAAACTTATTGCTCCTTCCTGTCAAGTGATCACTGAGAAATATAAAATGGAGAGAGAATGACAAACATACCTATACATTTATTTTACTAACATGCTTGACCTTGTTTCAGATTTCCATTGTTATATTCTGATGGAAATACTTGAAACACACAGATGGTTAGCTTGGCAGTCATGGAAGCCCTTATCTAAACTGCAGTGCTCTTTGTCCGGTGTAATGGACAGGTTGGTAAAGGGCAAAGAAGGATTCAAAGGGATTTTCTTAAGATTAATGTCTGTAGTGAGATTTGCAATAGCTACCCAAGTTGGTATATCCATCCATCCATCCATTCTCTTCCACTTATCCGAGGTCGAGTCGCGGGGGCAGCAGCTTGAGCAGAGATGCCCAGACTTCCCTCTCCCCGGCCACTACTTCTAGCTCTTCCGGGGGAATCCCAAGGCGTTCCCAGGCCAGCCGAGAGACATAGTCCGTCCAGCGTGTCCTGGGTCTTCACCTGGGCCTCCTCCCGGTTAGACGTGCCCGGAACACCTCACCAGGAAGGCGTTGGTATAATGTTTGGTAAGTGCACTAACTTTACATAACATTCTCAAGTTTGCCTAATTTATTTCTAATTTTATAATAATTGTTTATTACAACAAGATGAATTTCATATAGAAACAGAAGAATAAAGCTGGGTTTATTCCTTTTTTGTTTTCAGTTTCTGCTGTCAATTTTCTGTTAATATGTTTCATTAATAATTGTTTGGGGGACTTTCTACTGAAATCAGAGCCAGCCTCCAATGTAAGGCAATAATCCCTGATCATGGTGCTAGAGAGTGGTGGCATTTTGTATGCAGATTGACCCAATTGGCCCAATAATCCTATCTACAGAGAAAGTAAAGAATACTTGTACAATTGAGCCTGATGTCTGCGTTTAAATGTTTTTTTATTTAGAAAATTAAAGACTAAATCCACCAAATAATGGATATAACCATATGTAAAAGGCAGTCCTCTAGGAAAATAGTTAGGCACACTTTTAGAACAGCTATAGTGAGCAGTGGAACATTAAGAAAAAGAAAAAGTGATATGCATGTTTTGCTTTGTTTTGTGTTAATTTATTAATTGTAATAAAATCTATTGTTTGGTCTATATGGGAGTTTAGCATTTTATATTGACATTATGATAATACCAAACCTTACTATGCTGATTTGGTGTCAAAATAATTTAATTTGGCATTAGCTTATTGCTTATCATATGATGTGGTGAGCATATATGCAAATGTACAATTACATTTATTAAATATATCAACTTTCTTTATAAAAAAATTATTTCCTATCAATTTGTTTCATAACCACTTTGGCAATATTAGTTTAGGTACGTCTCAAAACCCACCTTTCTTGTGCTGTCAGTCTTTGTTGCCTTGCACATTAAGATAATTTCATGACTTATAATTATTTTTAAATATTAAAACACATGGAATTCAAAACAAATTTACAGCTAATAGCCAGTTTTTTAAGTCCACCTATCCATCCCATAATGACTGGCTACTTACTTGTTAGCAGCATTACATGATAGAGAAAATGGATAAGTTTTTTAGTTTATGATTTTATTTTAAAAGTATTAAGAGAAGTTCCGACAAATAATGTGTGTATTTTAGCGCAACAATCAGCAAAATGAAAGATTTAGTTGTCTTTGAATATAACATGATAGTAAACACCAATATCAGGGTGTATTAAACTTGAGAGAGTGGGCCACTCTCCAAAAACTATATTTCCAAAAGCATACCTATAGTTGGAAACATACTGTTGTTGAAAGAGGCTGACATGGCAGGACAAGCTGTGCAACAATGGTGCTGAAATATGTTGCTGTTATTCGTTGTAAGTATGCTTTTATTTGTACACTGTTTCCTAGAATTGTGTATTTATATTAATTTTTATTTTCTTGTACTCATGCAAAATTATACTCTTATTTATCAGTGTATTTATAGCCTTGAGATTTCATAGGATGAATGCTGTCAGTATAGTTAGGACACTTGCATATGTTCTTTCTCACTCTGTTAGCTGGGGTGACCTCAGGGCCCCAGTTGTTATCTTCCCCAGGCGCTGTCAGAGCATACACAAGTTTTAAATTGTGGCCATCCATAACCCTTCACACTCCAACTTCCCAGAGTTAAGGGGGTCAGCAATTAGGGGTCCAATGGTTGTGAGATGTTTAAGTGGTAGGGTGTGATAAAACATTTTTTTATCAAGATAATATTGTTTTGGTTCAATAAACCAATGTTTGTTTAAACTTGAACTTTATCCCTACTTTCTAGAAAAAAACCCACAAAATATACTTTTCTCACAGACCACCGATACGGCATAATTGTAAAAGCAAGACTGTATATAACATGTACCAAAGAAAAGCAAGTGATATAATAAACAGAAGTAAGTCGGATATGTACTGTGTGAACACTATCCTTAATAAATACACACCACAGTAGTGTATTGAGTTTTGATTGAACTTCATTGATATATACAATTCTGTAATTCTCCTTATTTATTACCAATAAAAATATTTATACTCCTTGCTCAGTCAGCAGCTAGGTTCTGTCTTACTATGTATGATTTGTGCAGGGATTGCTCAGGTATACATGCTGCTAAGTGCTTTATTAATGTGCAGTCACTTGTAGAAGATGGTGTGCTGAGTTGAACCACAATGAGCCATTTGAAGTCACAAGAAATAAGTGTCAAGAAATATGAGAAATACTACAGTGTGCTCTCTTGACAGAGAAACACTCCCACAAGGATGTGATGGTTAACATGGTTTCCTTGAACTAACAATTTTGGTTCTAATTCCTGCTTATTACATTTAAATTTTTCTTAAATCAAACATTTCCCCCACTGTTTTTGGTTTTGGTCTCAAGTTGCCCCATTGTCTTTTGTTATAGCCCCACATCTCACCAAAATTTTTGGATAAAAATTAATCAGGTCCATGATTAGTGTAAAGAAAATAGGCTGCACTAAAAAGAAGTACTCATCCGATTCGGCAGGTGGCAGTAATACACATTTTGAAACGCCCAAGTTGCATCCACTGTCGGAAGAACCTTCTCTGTTTCTAAATTGAAGGAACGTCTCTTTGGTTGTGCACGTAGACGTTTATTGTCTACACTGCTATTGGATTTGTAAATAAAGTGTAGCGTTGTAAAGATGTTTCTGTGTTGAGTAATATGGTATGTTTAGAAGCTGATAATTGAAGAGGCTGATTTAATTATGATGTGAAAAAGGTCCATTTTTGAGCAATCAGTGGTCTGTATTATGCCAATTATATGAAAGCCTGAGCTCGAGTAACGCGGGAAATGTATTTTTTGGCGAAGATTTAAAAAAATAGCAAATATCAGCGAAATCGATAAGTAATAGTGTGTTTATTAGTGAGCTGAAAAGCGACAGGAACAATAACAAAAGAAACAAAGTGAAGAATAGGAAACTAATTTAAACCAAATAACAGCGTGTTGTGAACGGGGACAATGAATTGCGCGGCTGCCGTTTGGTTTGCGGTGCAGGAAGAAGTAGACAGAGCAGCCAGTAGAAACATTCCCAGATCTGGCTTAGACAGCTTTGACAATGATTTTCTTTTAAAACACTTTCACTTTACTCGACCCGCCATTCAGTTCATCGTAGACTGCGTGCGGGACAGCCTGGCACGAGTGACTCGCCGTTCTAGAGCCCTCTCCGTCGAGGATCTAGTGTTGGCAGCTCTCAGTTTTTATGCTAATGGTTCGCTGCAGAGGCATATGGCCAACCTAGTGGGCATAAGTCAGTCTTCGGTCAGTAGAGCAGTGGCAACTGTATCTAAAGTATTAGCCGACAAAGTCCCAATGTTTGTTACATTCCCTAGTACCACAGAGGACAAGGATGTCATGGCGCAAGAGTTCTTCAAGCTGTGTGGTATTACCAACATTCTTGGGATTGTAGGCTTCATGCACATGCGGATCAAAGCACCCTTGGAAGATGAGTATGCCTTCCTGAACAGCAAAAATTACCACTCGATCAATTGTCAAATGATTTGCGATTCACATGGCAATTTATTACACTTGGAAAACCACTGGCCAGGGGGCACCCCCGGTTCTCTCATATGGGAGAAGTCAACCATACGGCAACAGTTTCTTACAGGAGAACATGGCGAATACTGGCTCATAGGTGAGTTTGCAGAAATCTCTTCATGTGTCATTATGGGGTTGCTTAACTGATGTAATGAAACATATAAAATGTATAGATTATATGTTCATTATTAAATGAGGGGGCATTTTGAGTAAGTCTTAGCAAGGAATCACTGGCTACATGATACAGCCTAAAAGTAACAGTTTTGTGAGTTTTCTTTGTGGAGACGGGGGCCATTAATTTTCTGAATTGACTTAAATGAACTGTAGGGTTACAGAGGGAGCAAAGCAAGTTTATACCAATGGGTACACAGCAGGTGCCCCGTTTATTCTGTCACGATTTCCCTATCGTTATGTCATTGGCTGTCTATGGTTTGGTATTTGGTTTCACATGTTTTAATTCTGAGCAAATATATAGTTTTGACATTTAGAACAATTAACCTGCTATTCAAAAGCCATTTTTTGGCTGTAGCTTTAATGCCACATTCTGAAATGGATGTAGCCTGGGTATTTAGTTATTCAGAACATACGGGCTATTCAAGATGAATTACTTGAAGAATATTTTGGTCTGGCGATTGGTGTGTGGGTGTGTTTGTGTGTGTCCTGCGGTGGGTTGGCACCCTGCCCAGGATTGGTTCCCTGCCTTGTGCCCTGTGTTGGCTGGGATTGGCTCCAGCAGACCCCTGCGACCCTGTGTCCGGATTCAGCGGGTTGGAAAATGGATGGATGGATGGATTTTATATTTAAAAATTTCTTGAAATATCAATAATATTTATATATGAGTGGGAATGTAATTTTAAAATGACTGAGTTCAGAACTCAATGGGGGTTTTGTGGGAGTGCATTACAAAAGCAATATGGTCAAATTTAAAATCCTTTTGAAAGTTAAATATTTCTGGAAGTTAAAACCCTTTTTTTGCTTTTGTTACATTTTCAATTAAAGAAATTCCTACTGAGTTGTTTTAATCACTGCAGAAAACATTACTACATAATTTTAAACCATTTCTATATTATATCCTGAAATTTGGCAGATTGACTCTGTTTTGTTAAAGAATACCCTAAATTTCAGAGGATCTGTTTAAATGACACTACTGAACAAATCAGAATCACACATGGAATGCTTTACCTTGTCAACATTGCAAATGGAAGCAAATTGTTACTTTTCAATTTGTGCAAACAGTAAAAAAAAAATACATATACAATAAACACAGTGGAGTTAAAGTCTACTTTTTAAACTGTAACTAAAGTAGATTCCACTGCTCACAAATTTTGTTCATTATAGTTTTTGTACATGGTTATTTGTAAATATTTTTCTTTATTCCATTAGCCAGATAATTGTAAAGAACAGCAGGGGAGTTTTAAGTAGTGCAATTGATGTTCTGATAACATTTAGTGTACTCTTGACAACTTTCGTTTGATCGTGGCTGAAAGGGGAACATTCCCAAGAAACAATACTAACATAATTAAATGTGGGATTGAAGGACAGATTCTGAAACCTCATTTCCAAAGCCAGAAACAAATCCCCTGGAGTTTTAAAAATATTATCATCTTACAGAGAAAAAGACTGGCAAACAACTATTTATGTAACAAAGTACAGTACAAGAAGGGCTAATCTTGCTGTACCACTTGCCCCCTCATTTGAGGCATGTTGCCATAGAATGCCTATCTTTCAGTGTGGCTAACAGCATTGTGTCATCTACATATTCATTAAGGATCTGTTCAATACCATTAATTAATTATACATGAACAAAAGAACAGGACATAAATTGCATTTTTCGTTCCCAAGAAATAAAAGCTGTTTAAAAACATGTAGATCCAATTTCAGGTTTTCTTGAAACTCGTGGAAGTTGTGCAATAGTCCCCTCTTTTACACATGCAAGCAGCCCTAGGAATTAATTTCCAAAACAATATCAATATATAATTAAACCCACTTAATGCATTAAATCTTCTACCCTAGGGTACCAGTCCATCACACTTCACATGCATGTGTACACTCACATTTAATGTATGCAGGGCTAATTTAGTGTTTCCGTTAATAAACTTTAACATGTCTTTGAAAAGTCAGAGAAAAGCCTGCAGGGTCATTCCATGTCAAATCAACCAATGATCCACACACATTGGACTCAAACAATTCTGGAAAAGGTACCCATGAGAGTTCAAGCAAAATGACACCCTTTTTTGGCTAACTAAAAAGATTACAATGTGCAAGCTTTAGATGCAGCTCATGCTCCTTCTAGACGCAGCTCATGCTCATTCTTCAGGCATATTTCATATTGTAATCTTTTTAGTTACCCAGTAAAAGGTGTCATTTTGCATGACTTCTCATTGCATCCATAATGGATAACACGTACAACACCCTACTACTACAGGTGTATCCATGTTAGTCAGGAGACGCCCTGTAAATTTTTTTTTTTTTAATGTAAGAGTAATACTTCCCATGATACAGCCAGTTTACCGATGTTTGATTTTTATCAAGCCTCATTTTTTGATCAAATTTTACAAGTCCTTACCTCAAGAACTAAACAGCTGAGCAGGCTTAGACTTTGCACACTGGTACATTAATTGGTATAGTAGGTGACAAAATTTAAACATTTGGTCCAGATGACCCTGCATGGTCACAGCAGCCCCCTGAAGTTGACCAATATTTAATTTGAGTTTTTGGCTTAGCTATGTGTAGGTCTCAGAAACCTTTTGATTTTTTTTCTTATTCAGGTATATATATATATATATATATATATATATATATATATATATATATATATATATAGGCTTCCTGAAAAAGCAATAAACCGAAAAGTAACTGTATTAGGGTGTGAACAGCAGACCTCTCAAATCCAAAAAAATATTTTGAATTTCATTTTCAGAGCACCCTAATGGCATGTGGGAATATGCAGATAGTTTTTTTTTAAATATTTTTAATTTATTCTCCATTGTCACTTCTTTCTGAAAACACAAACGTAACTTTTCTTATGCAAATGTTTCTTGTTTATTTTCCATTCTAAACATAGGCTGAATGTGCCATGTGTCAATAATGGTAATCATTGACTTTTTTTTATCAGTAAGTTATCAAAAATGTCATACTTTTTTCATATCAAATGACGATGTCCTATCATGTTGCTGAACAGAGAATGTTATTCCCCATGGACAAAAGAGTACCTTGTACTCAAGAGTACCACTGTCACATCCCTACAGAAGATGGCAAACTCAAAGTCAGCTGGGTGCCTGGTGAAGACAGTCAATTAACTGTCAGAATATTCACCACTGAAGCTGCAGGTAAGATCCTGCCCCCTTACGATCACACTCCTGATGGATCAGATGCATCCCCTTACATTAGACTAGTGTCCAATTGGAAGTTATGTTGGGTGTGTGTATGATGAAAAATGTTGGATTGGTGTGTGAAGAGTGAAGCGGAATCAGACATCCTGATATGTTTCATCCATTCAAGCTATCCTGCACAGTCTTTTCTTTGGCCACCTAGAGATGATATTTCTTGGGTGCCATTACAGTGTGTTATTGCACTTCTTAGTACAGCTGCGATGGTCATTGTGGGAGGCAGTACCATCTTGATATCAAAGACAAAGATCTTATACACTGTGCACTTCGAAGCAGAAATGAAATGGGAGACATTTCTGCTGCTGAAATTCCAAGATGTTAACATTTCATTATAACTAGTGTTGAATTTAATTATAAATTAATCAGCTGCTGTTCATGAGATGTGCTTAATGTGTCTTTGGCGATTTATTTTGTTTTCCATTAATCCTATATGCAAGTTAGTGATGAAGAACTTGATAATTATCACTACTGACAAATGGTAAATTTACCCATGTTTGGAATGGAAAATAAAAAGGAAAGATTGACATAAGAAAAGTAAAACTTGATTTTTTGAAAAGAAGGGACCATGTAGGATACAAGAAAATAATTTTAAAATTGTTTGGACATTCCCACAATGTATTAAGCTGGTCTGAAAATTAGACCCAGAATGATTTTTTCACATTTGAGAGGTCTGCTGTTGAAACCCTGTGTATGTATCTAAACATGGAAAAAATTTCAGCAGGCTGTATCAGTTAGAAGTATGCTTTCTGAAAGCCTAAACATGGCAAGGCCAAAGATGCAAAATATTTTTTTCTATTTTTGAAGGTCTACATTTTGATTTTGTTACACCGTATACCTATAAAGGTACCAGTATGCAAAATGTGAGCCTGCTAGGTGGTTTAGTTCTTAAGATATGGACTTGTGAAATTGATGAAAAAATTAAGCTGGGTCAAATTTGACACCCTCTGCCATTACAAAATTGGCTTTATCTTGGAAAGTATTGATCTTACATCAAAATAATTTTACAGTGTGTCTCCTGGGTAACATGGGTACTCCAGGTGTATTTTCCTAATTTTTTTGAGACGGAAGTATGTGCAATTTCTAGAGAATCAGTTGATTTGACATGTAATGACCTTGCACAAGCTCTACACTGATGTGCCTGGCCCAGAATGTGGATTCTGGAGCAGTGAAGCAGTTGGTGACTCTACGTTGTAACCATGCTGTGATTGGTTTATGCTTATTTCAAGGACCTCCTGAATGGTTTCTGCTCATTACAATGTCTCATTCACTGTTTGGTCAATCTTTACTGATTAAAAACAGCAGTGCTTCAAGCAAAAGTTTATAACCAGATACATAAAACAGATATATTTGCATGAAATAGTGCAACCTGAGTAAAATTTATAACTCAACCACCTAGGGCGCAAGGCAGGAAACAAACCCCAGGCAAGGTGCCAATCCACCACAGATTTATAATTCATAATCTTGTAATTCTGTGAATAGAGCATGTCTCTCACTGTAAAGTTTGTTTGCATTTGTTACTAATATTATGTGAAGTCCACTCCATTTCCATATCAGTATTTCCAGTAAACAACATTGCAGTAAGCGTCTTTGCAGATTATTGGCACCATACATTATTACTACAGAAAGCTCATCCATTTTGTTTGGTCAGTAAACTAATATTCAGAAAAGTAATAATGTATAGCTAGATTCTTCTAATTTGTCCATGCAACTTAATGTGAAAACTTCCTCTTTGAGACGCTTTATGTCTACACTGCTCTGCATGTGTATCTATACAGTGAGCCAAGGCAGCTATGATTTTTATAAAGGGACTTATTCCAGGAAGTCAGAATACATTTGCATAATCAATTAAAAAGGTAACAGATAAAGAAAAGGTCTAACAGAATCATCATGTCTGTCCTTATTAAGGTAAAGGGTCTCCTTCTCTTGAACAAACCCAGATATAATTGTCCATTTTAAAGGACAACTTCCAAGCAACTTTAATTACAACACCTTTAGTAATAATTTGCAGAGTTACTTCAGATACTCTCTCCTTGTCTTTGTTTTGTATGATCTCAACAACATGTGACTGGAAGGGACCTCCCTTGCTCTGGAGACCTCATATCATGTCGTTTGACTTTCTTAGGCACATCCTTTCCTAGCTTTTGGTCCTCTTCTGAGAACAAATGAGAATGTGCTTGGAGGCATCCAGAGTTCTTCGTCGTTACCTGTAGCATTTTCTGTGTGTTCCCATCTTGGACATCACACACAGGCAGACAAAATTGTGACATCAGTTTCCGTATCAGACAATGAAGGACTTGATCAAAACACAGTTGTGCAACAGATACCACAAAAATATTTATGAAGTTCGACAGATTGTCATGCTTATTGGTAAGCCTGTCTGAGATAGTAAAGAGAATGTAGTAGCACCTCAAAATAGTGCAGGTTCTGACCTTTTGTATGTGTATATTTTATGTTTCCCCTTTCTTGGTAATTGTGCCACTTTGTGTGTGAAACTTATAGAGTCAGTATTTTGAAGTAGTGGTTGGGAGCCCATCCATCCACAAACCACCTCAGGATTCCAGATTAGGACCTGAGTACAGCCATGCAATGGTAGAGCGTTTGCAATATATTGGTGATGTGATTGTGTCAAATGTTTCTGTTTTCAGTAGAAGTGCTGTTTGACTGGTTTAGTTAACCAGGAAATGGAAAGTATGAGGGTTTGGAGCATGTTGGCAAACTAATTTCCATCTATACTCAAAGAGTGGAAGTAAAAAGATCAGATTAAATTATTGTTTTAGGCTTACAGCAACCTAGTGGTTAAGTGTTTTGTTCATACAGGGATGTACTGTATGCTTATGAAGATATAGTATAATCAGATTACTAGAGAAATCTCCTTACTTAGAAGAACTAATAGGTGAGTTCTGTTTATTCTTCTGGAGGGGTTTTGAGCAGCTAATACCCTGTGTCATTCATCTTCTATGTACTGTAAGATTAAGTTTGATGGCTTTTGGACCCATAATTAAATTTAACATAAATAGTGTTTATAGTACTGCATTAATTGTTATTTTTATTGCATTTGGGTTTTGTTTTAGTGCATTATGGTGTTTTTGCATGCAGGTATTGTTTATTTCTTTGCAATATATTTTTTTATGTCTGCAGATGTGGGACAGTTGTTTATTTGGTGGTGTGTACTTGAAGGTGTTGGAGTGCTTAAACCCCATCCACACTACTGCGTTTTAATTTAAATACGCATAGGTTTGCCTATATTTTCACCTTTCATTCATACTAACCCATGGCTATTGATTCCTGAAAATGAAGACTTTTAAAAATGTTCTCCAGAGCTGGATACTTTCGTAAATGCAGTGTCAATGTTGTGGTGTGGCCAAATGAACACCTAGTTTTCCAAAAACTACACTCTAATCGTGCTCTGATTGGTTCAGGCTTAGTTCTTGGCTCTCCTGATGGAATTCTGGTCATTACAATGTCTATTTGGTCACCCTTCACTGATTAAAAATGTTTTTCCATATAGCCTCCATAGAAGAGTTGTTTTCCATTGCTCTAATTGTGCTACTTACCTTTTTACATTTAAATTGACTTCTGTAAAGTCTGAATGCTGTATACATGTGTAAAAGGCAAATCATTTTCTGTTCGCTACAGTTTTACATTAAGTCCCGTGGCAAGCAGCGTTACCATTGTAGTGAAAATTTCAGGGCCATGTGAAACTCGGATTGTAAATAACTCAGTTGACAGCTTAAAGTCAATTTAGTACTTAACCTGTTCAGTTAGAAGTAGCTCATTCCACAGCAAATGTGACAACAAGGCACTTAATGAAGTAGATATGTGTAGAATGCAACAGAGCGATATGAAAGCATGAAGCAGTAAAATGAAGATATAGACACACACACTGATTTATTTATATAATTTTTTATATTGCGTTAGTTTTTCAAATGTTTGATATAAGATTCCTGTTAACTCCTCTCGCTTTTTTTAAGTGCCACTTTAACATTTTGTGGTGTTTCTCTTTTTATGACAAGATGCCAGCCACCAGTTCTGAAAACTCACTTTCACCTGTAATCAGTGCATAAAAATGATACAGGGGCAATTTGCTTCATATCCTTAAATACATTTTTCCCTATGCTATGCATATGCTATATGTGTGTGCACATGGGAATGCAATTTTCACTGTACAGGCCCCTCATAGTTTGCTACCAATACACACATGCCCAAATTAGTCAAAGATCTATGTCATAGGCATTTCAGTAAAGACAGGGATCCCTTTTAAACAATGTTAAAACTCTAGTTTAAACAGAGATTGTGTTTTTTTTTAATACTTGGTCTTTAGCCACCCTGGCCATCGGACCTTACTCCTTTTTATGTTAACTAAGGTTGTCTTATTTTAATTTCTTATTTGTCTTTTATTCTTCTTTTCTTCATTATGTAAAGCACTTTGAGCTACTTTTTGTATGAAAATGTGCTATATAAATAAATGTTGTTGTTGTTGTTGTTTAAATCAAAACGTTGTAGTAGGCTTAATGTTCACCTTATTCCATAATAATAAATTATAGTGTAGCAACCTTGTATTAGCATAGTCTTTATTTTGCTGTACAGAAGAATAAGGTATATTAGAACTAGAACCATAACATTTAGAAATGTTTTGGTGTGTTAAAAATACATAGGTACCATTTAGATTCAACTATTTTCTGTACAGTTAGTGACATCTCCATATAACGGCTCATAAACCACTTGCTAAATTGTAGTTATAGTCTGAATTAGCACTGTATTAGGCAAGAGGTGCTTAATTCAGTTTCATGGAAAACAGTTAGTTAGGAGTTTATGCTTCTATACACTTGGATCATTCAATTCAAGAAGTACTTAATACAAATGGTTAATGCAGCTAAATGAATTTTTAAAAACTTACTGATATGTCACCAAATTCATTTTTTCACAACTATACTGTATGTTTAGGTTTGTAAGGTTATTTTTTATTAATCATTGACATTTGACCAATTTAATTTTGTTCTAAGTTTACTGGATATTTAGCTTTGTGTTTTATTTATAGTAAAGCATACTCAAAACTGGTAAGTCAATTTAGTGACAAAGTGTAATGTTCGTTCCTCATGTTTTGTGATGAAAATGTCACAAAACAACAAATAAAGACCTCTTTGCTAAAAATACTTTTTTTTTTTTTTTATAAAATGCTTCTTTCAAGTCTAGTATTAAATATTTCATTTTGTTTTGTGTATATGTTTGTGTTTACAGTATGGCTGTATTTTGTATTTTATGTGTACAGGCAGATTTCTGTAGATACCTTACAAAGAAATTAAGATAGGTGGTGATAGTTATAAATCCTAATATCTATATATGACTCACAAATGACACTTTAGATTTCTCCACTTTGAATCTAGTAATGTGTAGAATAAAGGTACGCAACATGTAGAAATAAATGCAATATATACAGTATGTGGATAGTAATAAACACACAATTTATTATTTGAAGTTTGGACAACCAACATAAAGAATATAGATTATAAGGTTGATACTGATGTGTTTATGGGTGTGGTGAGAGAGGACATGCAGGTGATGGATGTAACGCAGCAAGGTGCAGAGGACAGGAAGATATGGAAAAGGATGATCCGCTGTGGCAACCCCTAACCGGAGCAGCCAAAAGAAGAAGAGGAAGAAGGCTGATGTGTGTGTGTGTTTATCACTGTATTAATGCATTTAATTTTGTAATATATTTCAGATTTCAAGCACATATAGTATATATTTCCTCTGTCATCACTTAGCACACTTTACACATTTTTGGTATATAAATAATGCAAATTTGCCAAGATGGTATATGTAGGTCAGTAGGTATTCTCTAAGAATACTAATACTAATATTATGCTTACGTACATGCTTAGCACTACACTGAGGGAGTGTTGTATGCAAATGAAGGGCAAAGCAGAAGCAGTTAATGAGCTGAACAACACTGGACAGACAACTGCAGAAAGTGCAACATCCTGAACTAGAGGGAAAGAAAAAAAAAAAAAAAAGTGACCACATTTGGCATGTACAGCAAGGCCTGAAATGGAAGGAGAAAGTTTGGCAAAGCTTGACTTCTTATTTGGCTGACACATTTATCAAAGAAAACTTACAACATTTGAAATATGATCAGTTTAATTTCTTTTGTTTTTCCAAATGGAACACAGGCAGGGGAAGTGCCTTGCTCATGGTCCCACAGTGTCAGTAGTAGGATTTGAATCCACAACCTTTCGTTTTGAAGTCCTAGGACCAAAGCCTTTACCACCACACCACATTACATTACAATCATGCCCTTAGTGTTTTAAAAAAAAAAAAAAACAGTGCAGAGATTGTATACATATATAGTAATAGAAACACAGGACAATGAAAATGTTTTGGGGCACCTTGTGACCAAGCTCATCTGTGATAAAGTTGAACCTAGGAGAAAAAAAAAATGCATGTTGAATTGCAAAACTAGTATTCTTAGACCAGAGTCCTGTTCTGTCTTTCGAAGATGGCAGTTTTTCAGGTCATGTGACTGCTGAGTAGGATGATATGGGTCCAGTTGGGTGGGCACCAGAAGTGATGTTTCCACTACCCAATCTGTGTGCCTGCCTGATCCATATGTGCATGAGTATTGGAAGCCAAATTGTTCATGCATGCGTTAAACATATTGGGCAGCCCCATGAAGCGTGCAATGACGTAGCCTTTCGTAATGCACGTATGCACACGCAGATTGGGCTGGCAATGGGGATCAGGTAGTGACACACTCCATGTGAGCTTAATGAACAAAAAATAAATAAAATCATATATTCCACTTTACAGCACGGCCCAATCTGAACTGTGCATTCCAATCCACAATTGACAGTATTGTATATTAATTTCAGTTCCACATTAGATGACCATAATGAGAATATTATGGAAATAAGTCGTCGTTTTGCAGAGATTGTAGTTTGTGTCTGGATTAAGCATCCTATTTTTCTAATTTTCATTTCACAATGAAGCATGTTTACACATAAGAAAAGATGGAAAAAAATAAAATAGAGATGTATCACAGTCCAATCACAATTCCATTCCAGTATATTTTGTGTACTTCTCTTCAGCATCACAGGCATTTGGAGTTGACTTAACTTTAACTTAATGAAAACAAAGAAGAAACAGCAGGGGTTACTGCCCAGTGCAAATCTGACAAACTATATGCAGTGCAATTTATAATCTACTACAACCATTGCAAGTTATTAAGAAAAAGCAAAATTAGAAAAGTGTGATTTTGGAAGTTTTTTTGAAATGCTTTACATTTGTAGCTTGGTACTTCTCTATTGGCAAAGCATTCCAAATTTTTGTTGCATTAGTACACAAAGTTGACAGTTTTTATGTTTGATCTTGGAATAAAAAGCAAAGCAATGTTTGATAAGAGAAATGTAGCAGGCACTCCAAAATATAGGCAGGGTCTGGGCAAAAGGGCCACCTTCTATTTCAAAATGGCACACATTTGTCCTTTCTTCTTCTTTAACTGCTGCCCCATACGGTAGATAACATAAACAATGTTCATGCACTTAGTTCAAACATTTATAAACTATACCTTTCTTCTTGTTCTGCCTTCTTTCTTGGTATACGTGTAATGCATTACCAAAGTACACCTTCAAAATAGATAAAGGTCTGCTCAGAGTACAGTCTAACTAATAATATTTTTATTTAAGTTATTGTGGTTTGTTGTTGGATTTTGGAAGAACCGAGACTTAATTTTCATCATATGTAGCATGATTTTTTTCTTTTACATTTCATGTACAGTAGACATTGTGTTACAGTCTCTGCATATCTAAAACTTCTAATGGTATGTACTCAGGTGCTGTTACTTACATGCAGACATCTTCGTTTTTCTCTCCTGCCTTAGTTTAGTTTAGGCTAAAATGAAGTCTTGGTTCTTTCAAAATCCAATAACAAAGCACAGTGACTTAAGAAAGTAAATGTTATTTTGCAACATCGAGCATCCCCGTTATGTTATTGTTGGTACTGTGGTTAAGAGAATTCACAAAATTGTCTAAAATTATAAAGCCATTATTAGTTATTGAACAGCATAAGCAAACATAGGTGACAGTGTTCAAGCAAAATATTACAGATCGAGTAATAAATATGGGAAGTTTTAGCAGGAATTGTGCACCATTTACTTATAAAACCAAAAGACTCACTATTCTTATCTCTACAAATAGCATACCTAAGATAAACTGCACATCATCTCAAATTGGGAATCTTAAATGCAGAAGAAAAGGACATCTAGTTGTGTCCCAGAGTTCAGGTACACAGGCATAACAGCTTAAACAATAAGCAAATGACTTGTCACAACAGCAGATACCCAGCCGTGTCATTGTGCAACATCTGATGTACATCACACTTTACTGATAGTTTGGATATAGATTTTAAAATTGCCTGGTCTGTACCATGCAAGATTTTTCTACCAAACAAGCATAAAAAATCAATTTCAAAATTATTAATAAATAGTACCTAACTAATATTCATAAGTATGACATTAATATATGCCTAATATTGAGTTTTTGTACAAATGAAGATGAATCCCCTCTCATATTTCTTTTATGTCTGGGTCAATTATAAAATGTTTTGGTACGATTTGTTTGTTACTATCCAGAATGACAAAACAAATCTATCATTGACTTTTTAATTTTTGTTCTTTTTCTGTATGCAATTTTGAAGAAAAAAAATGTTAGAAAATATAGTAACTGCTTTCCTTGCTTGGTAAGTTTAATATACATAAGAGTAAAGTTCAGAATACTAGACCCTCTATTATATCTTTCTGCATGGAAATTAAAATGCTAGAAATAGCTTTAAAAAAATATATATAAAAAAACACTGAAGCAATTAAAATGTGTAAGATTCTGACCTGTTTTCTTAAGTTTGTTGTGTTATTCTCTGCATTCCCCTTTCTTGTAATAATTTAGCCTTCGTTATATATTTAACTATGTTATGTACAGTATAAACTGTTGTATTGATGAAATCTGATATTAACATAACAAAAAAAAAATACTGATGGCTTTGGAGGGCACACTTTACATCAGTCTAGTAGTGTCAGATGTGCACTCCTAACTGTGTCCCTAATGTGCCACTTAGATTATATTGTTTTGCTTAATTATTAGCATGCAGTTCACACTTTTAAGATAAAAAAATGTGGACAAATGTTTAAAAATAACATACCGACAAATGTTAAAGTTACAAAAAAATGACTTGTATCTATTAATCCATTAACCCTAAGATGGAAATTACTGTGACTTTTACCTTTAAACCATGCTATTATGAAGGTTGTATTGCAAATGAAAATCCATATTGCTTCTTTCATCAATACGATGTACTTACAAAAAGCTGTACATATGTCACAAAGTAAAAAGAATAACATTATAAAGTTCACAGACACACGTTGCATTTCATTTCACTCCCTCTTCATTTGACTGGAGTTATATTTTTCAGATGACAAATATTCTTTCAAGACTTTATAAAATTCAAAGTTCCCATCTTTTCCAATAAGAAGTTCACTTAAAGAGAAAAATAAACAGAAATACAAAAATGACTCGCAAGTACAATTAAAATCTGACGAGTGACACGTCGTAAAACATTAGACATGCACAGTACAAATCTAGCAGTATCATAAAAGTAATCTTTAGTAAGCAGAGGGCATATGTGTGAGGCAAATCGGAAGGGGACTTGTCATAGTATGAAAAACACTGATCGGGCACTGTCATAACAGTTCTGTGTGTGTGTGCTGCTTAGGCAGTCATTGGGCATGTGCAGATTGGGCAGGCAAAGCAGATCTGATAGTGACAGAAGACTTCATTGGAGGAGAGCCATCAGGCTTCCGGTCTGCAGAGAGAGAAAAAGAGAGAGTATTATCATACAGCACCACCCCCTGGATTGGCTGGGAATTACCATCACCTGAGTTCTTAAACTGTCCCCTATGCACCCATGTGTGACAATATACACACAACAAGCATTACAAAGTTATTTATCCATTCAATACAGCCTTCTGTCTATGGACATCAGGACATATTGTGACCACTAGTAGAATATGCAGTACTGTATATTTATCTTCAAAGAAATGGATTCACTTTTAGATTTGTCTTCCAGTGTCTGTATCATCTACGATAATATCTTAATTGTTGTTTAAACAGTGTGCAAACTGAAATGATTTAGTATGCTACTCACTTTGCAAGAAACAATCAAAAACATGCCTTTTTGTCTGTGTTATGTTACATCATCAGTGTGAGCCTCTCCCATTATTCATTGTGTTGACTGTGAGAGGAGGAATTGTACCGGCATTTTAGGCACTCCAGAATACATTGTTTTCTGTTTTAACATTTCAGCCTGTTAATAATAAACATTAACAGATAGAGGAGATCAGTGTGGTTTCATAACCCCTTTGTGGAGTTTTGCATGAAGTGGCACATCATGAGTCACAACGCAGAAGTTTTGGAGGTTAACTGGATTCATAGCCAGAGTGCACTAGTACAGCGTGTGCAGTAAACACCGGTTACAGTGGGATAACTTACAGTCACATATGATCACATTCTCTTTTTTTCCTCCCTCGTACTACTTGATCACCTTCATTTTTGTGTCAAGATCAAATGCCCTTTTTTTCTGTAATTGTTAGACAAATGTAACTGAACATAGTTGAAATCGCTGCAGGTAATAAAGTGAGATTGAATTGAATGAATCCCAGCATACAGAACTGGTGTGGTGAAAATTGTTGTTCCTCTGTAAAATGCAACTTAAATGAAATTGATCTAGTACAGAGTCCCGTAGGTGTCAGGCAAAAAAAAAAAAATCAAAAGTTATTAATCTGTTCAGACAAACTATTAATCCAATTGAAGAAATTACATTATTCGTTTGAACAGATTATTTTTATTTCTATAAGAAGCATATGCCTATTGGCCGCATTTTGATTTTGCAAGCTGTCTTGGGTCGGGGGGCCTCAATTCCGAAGCACATTTTTTTCTTTCATAATTTAAAACACTTGCACAGACCCCTGCCTCTTCACCCTGCACCATCCCACCCCTATGGCTGCAGAAGTTGGAGAAGTCTTTTAGCAGCTATTTCAATACAGGAAATCGGAGAAGGCCAGTCTCTGCACATTGCCATTGAGAAAGAGATCAAGAGCTACTTGATGATACCTGATGTGGTGAGTGATGTAAATCCACTTGAGGGTTGGAAAACGCAAGAAGTACCTGTGTATCCCTGCCTCAAGCAGTGCTTCTGAGAGGGCATTCAGCATCGGAGGAAATGTTTCAATATGTAGCTGAGCTGCCCTGAAGCTAGATGTTGTGGCCAGACTGGTGTTTCTGTTACACAATATGAAGTTTCCTCAGAATAATTTTACAATTGTTTTATTTTCTTTGTGTAATATTGAACAGAACTTTAAGTTAGTTATTTGTTTAAAAATGTTATGGGTTAGGTTTTTATGTATCTTTGTGTAATATATGATAGAACTTGATTACAAATGCTATAGTTTTTTTTTTCCTGTGCAGTACAGTACACCCCCAAAATTCGCGGGGGTTACATTCCTAGAGAACCCGCGAATTGTGAAAAACCGCGACTGTTGGATGTGGTTAAAAAATGCCTTTTAAATGCCTATTTTTATAGTTTCAACCCCTAAATACAGTATGCCCCCAAAGCACTTTAATTTCGCAGCAAACTCAGCTTAATACATTAATACATTACCTAAAAAATTACCTTAATACATTACCTAAAAACAGAATGTAAAGGTAAACCCGTATACTGTACAGTACTGTACTGCTATTTCTCCCACAGTGCTAGAATGTAAAATACTGATGTTACTGCTATATGTACTGTAATTCATGCAAGCGCGTTTTCTTTGGTATGCACTGTCGTTTCTTTGTTAAAAGTAGAGTAAATACATAATAATTTCATTTAATTAAAATACAGTAAAATGTATGGGTACTCACCAATGATGAATGATATTGATGATGATGATGAAGTAGCTTTAAAACTTAAGTAGATTTAAAACTCCTTGGGTGGTGCCTCTTCTTCAGGCGCTTTAGGAGGAGTCGTATCTTTGTATGGGTCTTCTTCTGGTAGGGTTTTGTGCTGGCTTTTCTTTATAGGTTTCAAGAACATTGTGATAGGAAGTTGCTACATTGTCTCCTGTAGCGAACTGCTGGTACAATTTCCGTGCTTTTTCATGGATGACGTTACTGTCTTCCTGCAGTCGGTGATCCACAGTGCCAAGGCAGGTTCCATCCTGACGATATTTTTATTCCTTACGGTCTTTTCCTTTTTGGCACTATCACAGAAACTTATAGATACGGTACTCCAGATCGCTGCTTCGTTCTTCTTTATGTAGCATACAGTGCTTTCATTAATGCCATAGTGGCGCGCTACTGCAGCATAACTTTTTAGTTCCCGAAGCAAATCAACCTTCTCCTGGAGTGTTTTAAACTTCTTCTGGCGCTTAGGCTCTGTTCCAGAAGCCTTAGAAGGTGCAGAGTGGTTTGACGACATTGTGTGCGTTTAAAAATAACAAAACAATAACAAAATGGAAAACATGAGGACACTCAGATGGAGACGCGTCACAAAGCTGCAGTCAATCATCAGCAAGGAGAAATGAATAACGCTCTCGGATTGTCTACTTTCACCATCCCAAACCGCGGTGGTAAACCCACTCGCCTGGAGACGCATCACAAAGCAGCAGTCAGTTATCAGCAAGGAGAAATGAATAACGCTCTCGGATTAGCTACTTCCGCCATCCCAAGCCGTGTTTCCCTCAGCGGTGGTAAGGAAACGCGTCACATGGCAGCAGTCAATCAGCAGCAAGGAGAAATTAATATTGCTCTTGGATTGGCTACTTTCACCATCCCAAACCACGTTTCCCTCAGCAGTTGCTTCCTGTTCTCTGTACAGCACAGTATTACCATAAAAAATTGCAGAGGATATTTGCGCTTTCCGCTAACAATTAATAGTTAGGTTCTAAGAAAAAGTCTGCGAACCCTGAACCGCGACTTCGCGAGGGTCTACTGTATTTGACAGAACTTTGGATTTTTTACACTATAGTACATTGATAGATTTTCGTTCTTGCTTGAATGCTGCGCAATTCACCTTACAGCAGAGCAGTTTGTTTATCCAGACTGTAATGCTCATGCCCTATAGTTCAATTATTAGTATTTTATTCTCTTTGAATTCCCCGTAATTTTATTGACATTAAGGGTGTCTGTTTAAAATGCTATCATTATAATAGTTTTGTTGGTCTTTTGCGTAAATCCTGTGGGCCACTGCGAAACGGTTTATTCATACTTGAGCTGTTTGATCTCAGTAATACTTTGGTGATTTTAATGTGTTTGTGTTATTTTACTTCAGTTGTAAGAAAATAAATAAGACCCGTTTTCCTTAAATGTTTCCAAAAATCTCAGTTAGCTACAATTAATATCTTATTAATAAGACCAAGCTAGATTAATAAAACTATTACAAAC
The DNA here is from genome assembly GCF_900747795.2 of Erpetoichthys calabaricus. Classification (NCBI taxonomy): domain Eukaryota; kingdom Metazoa; phylum Chordata; class Cladistia; order Polypteriformes; family Polypteridae; genus Erpetoichthys; species Erpetoichthys calabaricus. Next base: position 118,214,300 of record NC_041396.2, read on the forward strand.
ACGTTTTTAAAGGGTGCAAAACATTGTCTAAATATCATTAGTGTTAATCTATCATATCCCACCCCCCCCCCATGAAATATTAAGTAATTCTATAGATTGGACCCTGCTGATTCTGCTTATAGAACCTGTGTGGTAACATCTTAAGTGTGATGGTGGGAGTGAAATTATTTGGGATATGTATATATTTTTCTTATTTTTTTTTTTTTTTTTTTACTTATTTACAGACCTTACATTTTGAGTTACAGCTCTAAGTAAATGAAAAAAAAAATGTTTTTATCATCATTCACTTTCACTAAAAGCCAAATATCTTGTTATAAATAGGGCAAGGTTCTGAAATTAAGAAACGGATGACTGATAAAATCTTCAAAGCTATTTGTTCTAAAATTAATTAACTGTTGAGGTTTTATGATTAAAGCTTCGTTTTATGTCTGTAAATCTCTTAGGAGATGCAAGTGCAGGTCAAGTGTAATGTTTTGTATTTTTCCCCCCTCTAGGTGACAGCTGTTACCCTTTGTCAAAAAATCTGCTTACGTCAGTTCATTATCCAGTGAGTCCAGCAGAGAAGTGGTACAATGAAGCCCATTCACAAGCAGTTGATGTCATTCGACAAACCTTTAGTGCCTTAAAAGCAAGGTTTAGATGCCTAGACAATTTGGGCGGCAACCAGAAGTATACGCCTGCACGAGCAAGTGATATAATAAGTGCATGCTGTGTTTTGCATAATATTGCTCAGAAGTTTTCTGTCGGCTTGCCAGAGATTACGTTTCTGCAAGAAAACGTGTTTGATAACACTGAAGAAACCTTCAGACAGCACGATGAAGAAATGGTTATCATGAGAGAGAAAGTTATAAAAGCACTTTTCTCCAACAGCAAGCATGGTATCAAAAAGATCAGACAATATCCACAAAAAGTTAAAAAAAAAAAAAAAAAATTGTAAAGACTGATTTTATCTAACTCAAAGATTCAACCTTTGTTTTCTTTTAGTACGACGTCCATGGACATGGTGCTTAGTCACACACTAGTAAGCATAAGATGAAGAGATATCCTAGGTGGAATACATTCTTTATTTCCTAGGAATTAATATTTTCAAATTGTGAAGTTTTTAATGCATTTGCACACCCCCCCCCCCCCCCCCCCCACCCCCTTTGCCTGGCAAACTATTTTATCCAAACAGGTACACTTAATCAACAAGTGAAAACATGTAATGACTAATAAATTCACAAACAGATATTTGTCCACCAGGTGGCACCGGATTAACTGATTTACATTCATGAGACAATTCCTGTGGACATTAAATAATACTTTCAAAGCACTAGTTCACCCACAATTTCGTAATCTATCCTTCCATAAGAAATGCCTCATTGATGAGGAATAATCTGAAATTTTCAGTCCAATTTTAAATTTTCTTTCAGCATTTTATAAGCAGTATCAAAGCTGGAGATTGTACAATTCAGTTGTCTTTAAATCATAATGTGAACAGAGTGGCAGCGTATCCACGTAGTAACTTGAAAGCAGAGTGTTACAGCAAAATATATCTATTTAAAGATGTCTGTTAAAAATACACTAATATATTATAAATTTGATGATCAAGCAGTGAATGTAATTTTGATTATCCAATTTCAAATCCCCCAATTAGTCATAAATCGGAGACTATCCATGGTTGTTAAGATCCAGTGACAGTTTCAACAAAAGAATATTTTCACAAATGTACCATCCAATACCAACATGTGAACATTTCTCATTATGAAATACTGTAAATTGTACTTTGTATTATCAGTCTTCATGTGTCATCTGTTACTTTACATTTAAGGATATGTTAATTTAATTCTATGTGTAAATTGTATATTTGAATAGTTATACTTGTATTAAAATAGATTAGAGTGGAAAGGAGTTAAAAGGAGTTGTTCATTTACAGTCAGCTCCACCTTTTTTTACAGTAAATGGGATTAACCAATGAATAACACTTTAGGTTCACATTATTAAAGATACTAAGCAAATTAAGAGTTTGAGTGCTATAGTTAAGCATTATGCTTTCTTCCCTTTCTTGCTGCATGAATTTCAAAGTGCAGCCTTTGAGTATCCTATAAAATATTAAGGTTTTTACTTCTGAAAGGTGTTTAAGAACTTCAGTTTGAGAATATCTGTTCAGAAACAGCAGGAGTGCCTTGCCAATTTCAAAAATGGAAATGTGCTTCCATTGGGCATATGGGTGGGTATATTGCACAAAAATGTATTTATGAGCCACATGTCAAACTTCCCATTAGAATATCTCATTCTTATTGTATACAACAACAATGTTTATTTATATAGCATGTTTTCATACAAATAATGTATCTCAAAGTGTTTGACAAGATGAAGAAAAAAATATATTAAAAATAAAATTAGGCAATACTAATTAACAAAGAATAAAGCTCCGATGGCCAGGGAGGACAGAAAAAACAAACAAAAAAAAAAAAAACTCCAGAGAGCTGGAGAAAAAAAAATCTTTGGACTAATATCAGAAACTATTGACTGCAGTCATTTCAGCTGTGGAAAATTAGCAAATATAATAATATACATCAGGAAAATCAAACTCAGTCCCTGGAGACCTGCAGGCTTTCATTCCAGCCACTTTCTCCGTTATTGACCAGTTACTTATGATAATGGAAGTGCTATATTACAAGTGTAGTGAAAGAGGCTGCTAGTTTTCTCCATGCTGTATTTCTTTAGAGTGTCATGAAGGTGTCTTGTATGTGATATGAAATTTCTCACAATATGTATTATATGGCACCTGTGGCCTGATGATTGCTATTTTGGCAGGAGTGATATTAACTTCCTAAAATCCTGTTGAAACTTTTTCTTTCGGGAGCTCCTGTTAGGGGTCACCACATCGGATCATCTTGTTCCATATCTTCCTGTACTCTACATCTTGCTCTGTCACACTCCTCACCTGCATGTCATCTCTCACCACATCCATAAACCTTCTCTTAGGCCTTCCTTTTGCCTGGCAGCTCTATCTTTAACATCTTTTTCCCAATATACCCAGCATCTCTCTTCTACACATCTCCAAACCAATGCAATCTCGTCTCTCTGACTTTGTCTTCCAACCGTCCAGCCTGAGTTGACCCTCTAATGTACTCATTTCTAATCCTGTCCATCCTCGTCACACCCAATGCAAATCTTAGCATCTTTAACTCTGCCACCTCCAGCTGTGTCTCCTGTTTTCTGGTCTGTGCCACCATCTCCAACCCATATAACAAAGCTGGTCTCACTACCATCCTGTAGATCTTCCTTTTCACTCTTGCTGATAGCAGTCATAAATTACTCCTGACCCTCCTCTCCACCCTGCTTGCACTCTCTTTTTCACCTCTCTTCCACAATCCCCATTACTCAGTACTGTTGATCCCAAGTATTTAAACTCATCCACCTTCGCCAACTATACTTCTGCATCCTTGCCATTCCACTGACCTTACTCTCATTCACACACATATATCCTGTCTTGATTCTACTGACCTTCATTCCTCTCCTCTCTAGAGCATATCTCCACCTCTCTAGGGTCTCCTGCTCCCTACAGATCACAGTGTCATCAGCAAACATCATAGTCCAAGGGGATTCTTCTCTAATCTCATCTGTTAACCTGTCCATCACCATTGCAAATAAGAAAAAGCTCAGAGCCAATCCCTGATGTGATCCCACCTCCACGTTGAATGCATCCATCACTCCTACTGCAAACCTCACTACTGCCATACTACCCTTGTACATATCCTGTACAGCTCTTACATACTTCTCTGCCACTCCTGACTTCCTCATACAATACCTCAACTTCTCTCGAGGCCCCCTGTCATATACTTTCTCTCGATTCACAAAGACACAATGCAACTGCTTCTGGCCTTCTCTATACTTTTCCGTCAATGCCATCTGAGCAAACATTGCATCTGTTGTGCACTTTCTTGGCATGAAACCATACTACTGCTCACTAATCATCACCTCCCTTCTTAATCTAGCTTCCACTACTCTTTCCCATAACTTCATTCTGTGGCTCATCAATTTTTAATCCCCTGTAGTTACTACAGCTCTGCACATCCCTGTTATTCTTAAAAATCAGTACCAATACACTTCTCCACTCCTCAGGCATCCTCTCATTTTCCAAGATTCCATTAAACAATCTGGCTAAAAACTCTACTGACATCTCTTCTGAACTCCTCCATGCTTCCACAGGTATGTCATCTGGACCAACAGCCTTTCCATTCTTCATCCTCGTCATAGTTGTCCTTACTTCCTCCTTGCTAATCCATTGCACTTCCTGATTCACTATCTCCACATCATCTAACCTCTCTCTCTCTCATTCTCTCCATTCATCAGCTTCTCAAAGTACTCTTTCCATCTTCTCAACACACCCTCCTCGTTTGTGAATATGTTGCCATCTTTATCCTTTATGACCCTAACCTGCTGCATATCTTTCCCAGTTTGGTCCCTCTGCCTAGCCAATCGGTACAGGTCCTTTTCTCTCCAACCTCTCATACAACTTATCATACACTTTTTCTTTAGCCATTGCCTACTTTCTGCATCTCTCTGACTGTCCAACTTCTTCGCCATCCTCTTCCTGTGTATACTCTCCTGTACTTCCCCATTCCACCACCAAGTTTCCTTTTCCTCCTTCCTCTGTCCAGATGTCATGCCAAGCACCCTTCTTGCCGTCACCCTTACTACTTCTGCTGTAATTGCCCAGCTGTCTGGTAACTCTTCATTGCCATCCAGTGCCTGTCTTACCTCCTCCCTGAACTCAACCTTGCAGTCTTCCTTTTTCAACTTCCACTATTTGATCCTTGGCTCTGCCCTCACTCTCCCTCTCTTCTTGATCTCCAACGTCATCCTACAGACCACCATCCTATGCTGCTTAACTACACTTTCCCCTGCTACCACTTTGCAGTCTTTAATCTCCCTCAGATGGACTCTTCTGCATAGGATATAATCTACCTGTGTGCATCTTCCTCCACTCTTGTACATCACCCTATGTTCCTCCCTCTTCTTAAAATATGTATTCAATACAGCCATATCCATCCTTTTTGCAAAATCCACTATCATCTGACCTTCTTCAATCCTCTCCTTGACACCATACCTACCCATCACCTCCTCATCTCATCTGTTCACTTCACCAACATGTCCATTGAAATCCACCCCAATCACCACTTTCTGTCCCTTGGGTACACTTTCCATCACTTCATCCAGCTCACTCCAGAAGTCTTCCTTCTCATCCATCGGACACCCAATCTGCGAGGCATATGCATTAACAACATTCATCATCACACCTCCAATTTCAAGTTTCATAATCATTAGTCTGTCTTGACACTCTTTTCACTTCCAAAATACTCTTGACATGCTGTTCATAATCATTAGTCTGTCTTGACACTCTTTTCACTTCCAAAATACTCTTGACATGCTGTTCCTTAGGAATAACCCCTACCCCATTTTTCCTCCCATCCACACCATGATAGAACAATTTGAATCCACCTGGACTTACTCCCCTTCTATTTAGTCTCTTGCACGCACAATATATCAACCTTCCTTCTCTCTATCATATTGGCTAACTCTCTCCCTTTATCAGTCATACTGCCAATGTTCAAAGTTCCTACCCTCAGTTCCACTCTCTTTACCTTCCTCCTTTCCTCTTTCCCCCGGACATGTCTCCCCCCTCTTCTTCTCCTACTTTAGCCAACAGTAGCCCAATTTCCACCAGCACTCTGTTGGCGGCCCTTATTAACCCAGGACTTGACCAATCCGGTATGGAAATCTGTATTGTTGTCTGCATGTTGATCTGGCAAAATTTTACACTGGATGCCCTTCCTGACATAACCTTCCCCAGTAATCCGGGCTTGGGACCGGCATGACGAAACACACTAGTTTGTGCATCCCTTGTGGCTGGGTTAAATTCCTGTTGAAACTACAGCTGAATAATATGCCTAACATTCAATGCAGTAACACTCAAAATATAAATAAATGTGATGTTACAACTGCTATAGATTCTCCTAATAGCATGACAGAATTAATCAATGGCACTTACATATTTACCTTAAAAAAGATAAAATAATCCCTCCTGGCTTGGGTGTTGCACATCCATGTGATAGTGGGATGCATTTAGTACAATACCTGCAATACTTTTTTCTCACATTTACCAAGGTCTTCCACCGAGTTTTAACCTGATGGTAGATCATTATCCGCCCATGAGTTGCAGAGAGACAATTAGGCTTCACATACAGATCTACTAATGTTTACCTTTCATCATCACTACGTTTTTGTTATACCTTCCATGGATTTTTTTTGGCCTTTTCAGACACTTGATTTACAATAAGTACAGCGATACTCATTTCAATCTAATGTAGCATAATGATTGCAATTGTTCTTATAAGTTTAAGTTAATTGCAAGCTCACTGCCATTAATGGGCAATCAGACAACCAGTTGAACGAGACGAGGAGAAACACGAAACAGAAACAAGACTAGCTGCGTACAAGTTAAACTTGGTAGTGATCTTATTCTGGTGTTCACTGTAACAGCCCTTAGACCTGAGGGATTGTCTCCTCTTAGTACCGTACTACATAGTTTGATCTTGATCTGTAGCTAGTAAGGTACTGTCTCCAGTACCTTGTAGCTGGCCCTGTGAAACTCCTGAATTACAGTAGTTGGTTATTAGTTGGCCTGCTTTGCATTTCTTTATTGATTGGCTGCCAATTAAAGAAAAAAAGCAAGTCAATTATAATTAATTAACAGCAGGTTACTTTAAAGAAGTGGCTGGAGCAAACTTTATTTTTGGCTGCATTCAACTGGTTTTTGTGTAGGGTTTGCTGGTATCTTCCATCATCTATTCTTCTTCAATTTTAACTTGATGCCCAGACCCTGCTGATGAAAATCATCCCATGGCATAATGCTGTTAACCACCATATTTCATTATAGGTATGGTGTTTTTAAGGCGTTGGCACTGTTAAGTTTGCGCTACACATGTTATTGAATTTTGGTCAAATGCACTCTTGGATTTTTTTTTTTCTTTCCCACATCAGTGCATCAACTGTTAGGCTTTTTGGTAAATGGCAGATGTGTTACATGGTCCTTTTGCACCACCAAAGCAGAGATCTTGATATTGTTGACTGTTGCAGGTTTTCTTGGCTTCTAAACTCCTAGCTCCTTCATGGTGATTCTACCCTCACAAGTCTCCTTTTTGTGTGTACAGAGAGTTTTGAAGGACACCATTTTCTAAGCAGCACTGGGAGGTTTGACATAGAATCCACTTTCTTGTAACTGTAACTCTTTTTTTTTGTAATTTTTGTACCTGATGCATTTGTATTATTTTCTCTCTAGCTTCTCTGAAATGCTTTTTTTTTTTTTTTTTTAAATCAGATTCAGACGCTGAAAAGTGATCCCTTGACTGTGGCATTTTTACCAGAAAATGTGGCAGTTGCTTTAATGATTTACTGATGGAGGCCAGTTATAAGGTGATTTGTATTTTTGCCTGTGTAAACTTAGTGCTTCTAGAACATGGCAACTAAATTCATAGCAACTTTCTTTGTTTTTTCTTTTGAATATTTTGTTCTACCGTTAAAGAATCACAAAGTTATTGAATTTCAGTGCTTTGATGTAAAAAATATCAGAAAACAAATTTGATTCAGTAAAATTGGCAAATTGATCAAGGATCTGAATACTTTTTAAGGCATTGCATATTTTCTGTTGGCAATAAGCTGCAGATCTTTCCTATTATGATTACAAAGTATTTGAGGGAAAAAAATACTGTCTATTCAGTTATTCTAGGAAACGCTGCCATGCAGAGCAAATCACTATCATTTTATAAGTGCAAGAGGAATGTTTCCTGGATGCAAACCTCTGAGTTGTTCATCCTGTATAGAACTATAATGACTGAACTATTGTTGAACAGTTTAGGTGAACTCTGTGCCCTAGTGTGTGTTTGGCATGTGATGGACTGGCTCCCTGTCCAGGTATTCCTGCCATGTACCAAATAATTGCTTGGATAGGCTTCAACTGCCCCACGACCCTGCCGTGTATAAACATGTTTGGAAAATAGATGGTTGAACAGAAGGTTGAATGTGTTACTCTTAAGTATACTGTTTAATATAATGAATGTGCATTGCTTCTTGTAAAATACTTTGGAAAGAAAGAGTGATATTGAATAAACATAGTTTGTAATGGGGTTTGTAATAAATCTATAGAACTCATTGACTGATAGCTTATATTGATCTTAATACTTTAAAAATATCTTATTTTAAAGGCAAGGTGAGAGTCACAGACAGACTCCATCTAGTGTTACAGGAGATTGGAGGTTCATTCACTGCATGCCTGATTTGTTTGTTATTTTTACTGCATATTTGGCAGACACCTTTTTCCCATGGCAGCTTAATTTTTTATTTATTTTTTTTTTAAACAATTGTAGCACAAGTGGATAAATGAAATTGTACAGGGTCCCATTTAGTTAGAGGTAGAAGCTTACAGTAAAAGCACTGTGTTTGAAGTCCAATGCCTTAGCCACCATATTGCCAAAATTTGGTATTAAGTTGGTGGAACAGTGGTTTAAAGTCACAAGACCAAAATTTCATCTTTAATCCAGGTTGTTGTGTGCATGTAGTTTGCACATTTTCTCCATGTCCACATGGATTTACCCCATAAGGCAAACCCACATTTTCATGCTAATTGTATGTGGGGGAGCAGATTCTGTGATGGATTTGTCTTGTTTGGTGGGATAGGAGCTGCCACTGACCTGTGTGATGGAGATTCGGGACTCTTACCTGGCCGGGATGCCTTCTTAAGGCAAGGACCAGGGGAAGAAGCTTGCACGGGGCAATACCTCCCCTGGGATGAGAAAGGGCAGCCTTCTGGTATGCTGTCGTGCCATGGGGTTGGAGCATGGAAGCTCAAAACTTCCAGCGGCTGTGTCCACTACCATGGGGCACAAGGGGAACGGCTGAGCCCTCCTTTGCAGGACTGCTGCCACACCCAGAGGTGCTGCTGGAAGATCATCACCAGACACCTAGAGCACTCCTGGGTGCCATATAAAAGGAGCCCACTGCCACTACTCCAGGAGGAAGCGGATGAAGCTTGAGGGAAGAGTGGAGGTGGAAGAAAGACTGAAGTACTATGTGCTGTGCTTATTGCTGTGTTGTGCTTTGGGAGTAAACTTTTATTCTCCTTCTTAATATTTGCTGCTAATTAACTTCTTTTGCCTTAATTGTAATTGACTTGCTATTTAATACTCGGCCACCTCTATTTATTAGTTTTTCCATAGTTATCAGCCATACAATAATGACATACAAAATAAACTCGCACATGACCAGCTAACCTGTGTCCATCATACAGTATTTGAAAACAAAAGAAACATGAAGTTCTTAGTAATGTTGATCTGCACAGGTCCACAAAACAATTTGACTGTGCTCTTAGCAAAAAGAAATGTGGAAATGTCAGCCATTGAATGTGGGGCTATGGAATTAAATAACAGGTTTAGTTAACAATAGGAAATGGCATCAAATAAGAAGCTGGTTGGAGTGAAATTGGTTGGACTTTGAAGATCTGCCGTAGCTGGTCATCTGTTAGCTTACTTCACATTTCATTTTTGTTTAACTTCCATTTAAGGAAAAAAAAGAATCAATTCAAATGACAGAGTCTTAAAAAACACAGCAATTAAAACAAAGGGGAAGATGTCGGTTAACAGCAGAAATTGCTTACTGATGGAGTGAAGCAAAACCTGCAGCTATTGTGGCCCTCCAGTATCAGAGTTGGACACCCCTGATTTAGACTGTATACGTATTGTAAGAATCTATTTTAAATGCTACAAAACCTGTATATTCAAACTTGGAGAATTGAGATTGATGACTATGGGATGAATCATTTGACTGTATATTCCGACCCATTAGCTGATTATTAATCAACTATATACTGTATAGTAGCAACACTTCTTTTAAGACTTTATTGGCAATTAATCAAACAATAATCACTTTGCAAAATGTGAATGAAATATTTCAGCCAAAAAGTTACTAAAATGAACATACTGCATTTAGTTATATCACTTAAATAGGAAGATAGTAGTGTTTGGCAGTAAATTCCTACAGAGGAAAATTGCAGTTTCCTTCAAATGAGTGCATCATTAGTATTAAAGACTGCAAAGTCTCCAAGATGGTACACTATACTGTTTACATACTGCACTGGTTATTCCATAAGGGGTCATACAGTAAATCAGCTTCCTTCTTGTCTACTTCAAGACATCCTAGTGTTTTAAGGCAGTTCTTTGTCAGCTTTGCATATCTGAACACAGCACTTTTTGCTTGTTCTTGAAAAACAAGAGGTTCCATGAAGTTGCAAATGTAATGTTTTTAAATGTGAAATTTCTATAAGCTATTTCCTATGTATTTCAGAATAAAACGGAGGTCCGGGGGCCTCATGTATAACGCCCACGCACTTCTGCTCTATAAATCCCAGTAAGTGTGAATTGTACCACATGTGCCTACCACCCCACCATGACTCCTCCCAGAATTACACTTTTTCAATATGCAAATCAATATAAATAGCCCTTTAAGTTCAACGTTTTGTGAAAGGACAATGGCAAAAGCACTGGGTAAAAAAGAAGAATTTCAGTGAATGAGAAGTGGAGGCAAGGAAAAAAGTACTATTTGTTGGCTTAAGTAGTGGTATAAACAACACAAGGAAGTTGATTTAGTGATACAGAGTGGAGGAAACACTCGAAAGTTCAAGTTTAGAAAGTTGCACAGTGCCTGAAATAAAAAAAGAAGTGGTCAGATATCAAAGTTGCTGTGAAAAGGTGAGTTGTGGCACACAGTCTGAGTGTCATATGGAAGCATATTATGGTACAGAGCAAAGAAAAAAAAATATGGATACAGTGAAGAAAAAAAGGTTGAAATATCAATTTTAAACTCAAAATTCCCACATTAATCTCATAGTTTATTTTGTCATTAAAGTAGAACACCATAAACTTCATCGTAAAGTCAATGTTTATTTTCTAGAGTTTCTCAAATCCCATCATAAATAAAGTTCATGTTAAATGCTTTGTTTTCTATGTGAGTGAATCACTATGTGCTTCTTCTCTTTTGTAGATAGGAGTGCGCTTGCACCAAACTCCACACAGAATACATTACATTCATGATATTACAGGTCTCTGAACATTTTAGAATACTAAGATGTATACTTGATATCATTTTCATGATGAAATGTATTAAACATGGGGGTACAGTGACACAGTGGTAGCGATGAATTGCTGCCCCATCCAGGGATTGTTCCTGCCTCCCGCAAGATGCTTGCTGTGGCACACGCACGACCCTTGATGAAATAATTTATTTCAGCAGTACTGTCTCTGTCGAACGTACCAACCCCCAATTTCTGTCCTTCCGTTTTCTTTCTCCACATAACCAATCACTACAATGTATGCTCTGTAATAAATGTTAAACCAGCTGTAAGCTTAGAAAGCTGATTCTCCAGAACTTTTAAGGAGCATTGAAAAATACAGCATGATGGAGGAACAATCCTTGGATGGGGTACCAGCTCATCGCTACCACGGAACCACCATGCCCCTATATGTTTAATTATTAACAATATACATTATTTAAATGGAGTTAATAATTTATCTGTATAATGTAATATTCATACTTTAATGCATTTCATCTTAAAAATCATATTAAGTATACATCCTAGTATGCTAACAGCACACAACTTCAAGAGGATAGCGCTTGGAAATCTAAATTGACTTAGAAGCCAGTCATCATCATCTGTAAACACACGCTCTTGTATATTGAATTGAATTGTATTCCTTTATTGTTATTGAGTGGTATAATGAGATTCGGTATGCAAATCCTCTATAAACTTATTTTCCTTTAAAATAATAATATGATAAAAAAACTATGAAAATTATATAGTATGAAAGCATAAATACAAATACATGAACATATTGTACAGATAATGCAAATGGTTCACATAGTGCGAATGGTTCACAAAGTGGCTCAGGTTGTGCAATATTCAGCTGTAGTGTGATTTTACAGTGAGGTTAATTGTAATTATAAGTACAAATGGTTCTACCAGGAGCACTTGATGAACTGATTGAATGCATTTATAGCTCTTGAGATGAAGCTGTTTCTGAGTCTCGAGGTTCGTGCAGGAAAGGCACTGAAGCGTTTGCTGAATGGGAGAAGTTCAAACAGATTGTGCGCATGGCTGAATGGAATCCGTGCAGATGCTGGTGGCTTTCCTTATGCAGCGTGTACTATAAATGGCCTCTAGGGCTGGAAGCTGCATCCGAATAATCCTCTATCCAACCCACCGTGGAGCTTTCCGATCAACTGCTGTAGGGCTGTGATTCCACACTCAGATACAATGGATTAAAATACTCTGAATGGGGCACTGAGAGTAACAATGCTAAAGCAGCTGTGGTATTTGGAATAGCTTGACCATTCCATGCACCATTATATTGTTACAGGTTGATTATAATCGGTGCCTTAAATTTATAAACGATATGCGGTTAATTTCAGTGTATAGTATTTGATAAAGCCCGCATCATGGATGTGAATCTAAAAAAGAAAGGGAAACCACACCGGAACAGTAGCACTGCTTTGACGCTGGGTGATGCCAGTTTGCAAAACAATAATGTGCTGTGCTGCTGTGAGAAGTGTGGCTTTACGCCAAGTTTAGTTTTTATACATCACGATGTGAGCGTGGAAACAGGCATACATACAGTTTATGCATGAGGCCCTTGGTGGTTGTCTTATGCACCAAAGCATGCTGAAGTTTCCCATAGCAAAAGGATGAATACTTAGTGTTTATTCTTTTGTTTGTTTGTTTACATTTAGATCTAGAAAATGGATTTGTAAAGTTAATGGACAGATCTGACGAAATTTGCAGTCTTTGCTTTTATGGCAATGATCAGTTCATTATGTGCAGTATATTAAAGTCCCAGGTGTAGAGTTGTTGTGCCTTAACAAAAAGTTCAGGTCCCAGGTGCTCCCTGCATGAAGATTGCATGTTCTTCCCTTGTTCACATGAATATGCTTTGGTTTTCTCCCACAGTCCAAAGGTATGCAGGTTACCTGGATTGGTGATGCTAAATTGGTCCTTAATGTGTGTGTTCCCACTGTGACGGGCTGATGCCGTATCTGAGAATTGTTCCTGCCTTGCACTTGATACTTCCTGAGTTAGGGCCTGCCATGGATAAGTGCATTTAGAAGATGGATGGACTGAAGTCCTATACTGTAGAAATAAGGACAGACCAATTTTATTTTATACTATCTATTTTCCTGTATACTCATTCAGTTCAGAGTTACAAAAAGATAATAGAAAATAAATAAATGGAAATCATGTTTTATTTTGGGCGGCACGGTGGCGCAGTTGTAGCGCTGCAGCCTCGCAGTTAGGAGACCCGGGTTCCCTCCCCGGGTCCTCCCTGTGTGGAGTTTGCATGTTCTCCCCGTGTCTGCGTGGGTTTCCTCCGGGTGCTCCAGTTTCCTCCCACAGTCCAAAGACATGCAGGTTAGGTGGATTGGTGTTTCTAAATTGGCGTTTGTGTGTGTCCTGCGGTGGGTTGGCACCCTGCCCGGGATTGGTTCTTGCCTTGTGCCCTGTGTTGGCTGGGATTGGCTCCAGCAGAACCCCGTGACCCTGTGTTCGGATTCAGCGGGTTGGAAGATGGATGTTTTATTTTTCAGTCAGTTTTATTCCTTTTTTTCAATTTTTTTATGTTCTACTGCTTTAACCCCCCACACACCCAACCCCCCCGTTGCTATATTTCTGATTTTTTTTTGGTTTTCCTCATTCATTGTTTTATGGTTGATTTTATTCTTTTATGGTTGGAGGGATGTAAAACCTAATATACCCTCTCCTTGAGCAGGTAATTTAAAAGTCATAAATTTACCTCTTTATCAGTGAGTAATCAAGGAATTTGATGTACTGTACCAAGTGAGAAAAAATATCTTTGTAGTGTTCTTTACAGATAGTAATAGAAGCAATAGCAGTACTGGTAGTATTGTAACATGTACAAATTAATATTAGAATTCTGCAGTTCTCTTCACTGATCCTGACGTATAGATCTTTGTTAATGCTTTACTGATGTATGGATAAAAATAATCTATCCATTTTCTACATGAGTTTATTTCAGTTTCAGTGTTAGTGTATGTAAAGCCTATTCCAATAATATCTGAGACAGGGCAGAAACTAACCATGGACAACATCACAGACATGCCCACACACACCACATGTGTAGATTTGTCTGTTAATTGGAATGCGAGGACGAAACACAGACATACATAAGGAGATTCCAGACAGACAGTGACTGGGTCACAACTGGAATCCAAACACCTAAAGTCATGCCTTTTGGATGATCCTCAGTAGTAAAGTGAGTGCCCTGAAAAGTTCCCAGTGTTTGAGTGTTTGGCCAGAGCAGGAGTGGATCAAGTTATCATTGTCCATACTAGAGAAAGTGACATGGGTAAGGACAGGCTATCAATTCAGCAAGATGAATTCATAGATTTAGACACTAAGCTGAGGTAAACACAGACTCAAGTTATTCCAAATGCAATGTATGCATCTCTCAGTTTTCTCAATTTTCTATCGCATCACCAATGATACCATTCATGTAAGATGTCAACCACAGAAGAAAAAATTCAGCAGGTAAGGCTGAAGTGGTTTTGCCATGAGTGCAGAATGGGCACAAATAGGCTACCACACAGACTCCTCTAGAGACTGCGACCAACCCAGAGGAGGATATAATGGACCGTGCCCAAGAAAACATGGACCAAACAAGGGGAGGAAGTTCTGAAGATCTGATGACTCAACCTGAACAAGTCCATCATGGGCTGTAAAGCATGGGAAAGCATCATGAAGTGAGTCTAAAATCCTGTGGCACCCACAGCAACATACTAGTAGAGTGGCCAACTGTCTGCTCCAGCCACCTGTTAGGGATCAGAGAGAAAAACTCTAAGCTGACGAGCAGAACTGACAGGGTTGTCTTCTCTAAAGTTCTTCTGTTCTATGCACCAGTGCAGGGGGTACAGGTTTAATGCGTAGCTTAAATTTAACACATGCTCCCACCCTCTCTCTCGCTCTCTCTCCCTTTCTCTCTCTCTCTCTCTTAAATTTAACTGATATAGCAGCACCTTTTAAGACAAGAGTTTTACTGGCAGGAAGGGTTACATTTGAACAGGTGAAGCACTGATCTATTGAGAAGGCATATGAGGTAGGTTAGATGAGGATTGTTTAAACAGGGAGTTAGAGCTAGCCAGATATAATGGTTTATGTAAATTATTAAGCAGTAATATGGGCAGCAATAAAAATACAACTCTGAAAAGCAAACACAAAATCAGAAATAGACTGCAAATTGTATTATTGCTAGAAGTAACAGATACAATAACATGCAGTTCTATAAAGTTGCACATACAGTGTAAATATGATTCCCTTTTCAGTTTGGGCAACATTTTTGCAGGAAATATGATCTTAATGCAACATTTACCATGTCATACAGTGTTTTGGCAGAAAATACAAAAAAAAAAGAAATAGGAATGACCAGTGCTTAAACTGGGTCATTGCTCACTGGGTATAATTACAACCTTTCGGCACTATTAGTCTTTCAACAGACCTCTATCTCCTGGTAATTTTAGTGAGGGGTAAGGGCATCCCGCCAGGTCTTCAAACTTTAAATCTATTCAATAGGAAACCTCAGTAAATATGAGGGATGACTGAGCTGAAGAAGCCATCTCTAACGTTTTTTACTTAAAGCACTGGAAATGTTGATTTGTAGGAAAGAATCATCCATGCTGTGTTATAGTCAACTTTCTTCTGTGCTGCAAGTGGGAATTCACTGAGTACATGTCTACAGGCCTGACTCTGGGTCACAAACTCCTTTTGACTGTGAACTATTGAGGTGTGCTTTTAGAGAAGAGACAACCTATAGATGGAAGGAGAATGTGAGGAGAGGTAAGTTGGTATGAAAACACATCTGTCTTCTAAACTTAAATTTAGGGGGTAATGCACATTGTGATCTTAGGCTTCCATGCAGCTGCTTGGCCATAGAAACCCATTTCATGAAGTACCCAATCCACAGTTCTTGTGCTGATGTTGCTTCCATACCCAGTTGGAACTCTGTTGTGAGTGATAAAACAGATAATAGATGTTTTAATGCGCTATGTGCTTCAGCACTTAGTGGCCTCAGTTTGTGAGTTTGCATGGTCTACCACTTAATGGATGAGCTGTTGTTGCTCCAAACGCTCCCACTTCACAGTTTGAGTGGGGGCAGATCTACTACTGCAGAAATTTCATGTACTGACTTGTGGGGAAGTTGGTATCTAATGACGGTGCCATGTTTAAAGTCATTGAGCTTTTCACTATCATTCATTCTCTTGAGAATGTTTTTCAATGGAGACTGCATGGCTATGTTTTGTGCACCTGTTAACAATGTCTGCAAATTAAACACCTGAACGCAATCATTTCAAGTGTGTCTACATTATACTATACTATTGACAATGTAGTGTATAAGACACTCATGGAATGTGCATAGTTCTCAGTCGAAAGTAAAAAGATTTTTTAAATAAAGATGATTTATTGTGTCCCCTACTTATGAGGCCTAGTTGTCTTTTGAATAGACACCGGGGTCAGATATATAGAACTTCTGTATGCAGAAAAAGAGGCCCAAAATGTGTGTATGCAAATTTCCATTCAATTGTTCTGATTTATATAAAAGAAAAGAAACTTGACAGAAGAACTTGTGTATATTTATGGCAACTCTGACCCATCTATATGTAGATTTTGCAGGAAGCCTGAAAATGATGACAACCTTGGTAAAGTAAAGAAATGTATCCAGACCAGTTAAATGACAACTCACACGCATAAAAATTCATATCACATGCTAATATTATAATATACTTTGATGTGACAAACCTATTAATCCTAGAAAAAGATTAATATGATCTATAGACTCTGTTTAAGTTCCCTTCTATGAGGACAAATGCTGTATATGTCACTGAAGAACATTTTTGGTTTTTCCTCAGTTTATGTGGGCTACTTGTTGTTATATCTCAAGATTAGAAACCAATGTGATCACTTGTTGTAAGTAATTGCATTAAGTAAAGTCACAGCTGTGATTTACTTCATGTGTACAGAAAGTTATAAATATCTCCCTATAGTGAGAGTGTTCAGCTCCAATCCTGGAGGACTGCAGTGGCTGCAGGTTTTTATTCTAACAATTTTCATTCTAAAAATTTTCCACTTCATTTAATTGACTTATTGTTTAAGACTGTGTGACTTTTATGCTTCCAAAACCTGACACATACAGACACAAGGCCCAAGTCCGGCACAACACAGGCTTTTATTTACATGGGAAACGGTTCCCAAATCATTCTCACAACACCAATGTACACAGCACAGTACAATAAAAGCACTCAGCCCTTTCTTTTCTTCTTCTCTCCTCCTCTTCTGTCTCTCCTTCCATGTCCACTCCTCCTCCAGCAAGCTTTGTCTTCAACCTCCCGCCTCTGGCTCCTGGAATAAAGGCAGTGGGCTACTTTTACATTATCCCCGGAATTATTTCTAGTGTTCCCAAAGCTTGGCCTGTGAGCACTTCTGGGAAGTAGGACTCCCCAGACCCTTCAGCACCCCCTGGTGGCACCCACAGAACTCAACATGGCTCAGTCGAAGAACTCCAATTCCCATTGTGCCCTGCAGGTATTCGTGGTGCTGTAGCAACCCTGGGAGGCTGCCATCTAGCGATCCCAGGGAGATAATGCCCTGTGCATGCTTTCTCCATTGCTCCTTTCATTATAGGTAAAGGCATTGGCTGTCCGCCACAACTGAGACTCCTTAATGATTTCATTTTTACCTTAACTGGCCTCCACATGATAATGAGGCACAAAATGAGACAACACAATACCTGTTAACATGTATTCATCATTCAGTATCTGAAAATAAAGGTAAACCTCTCAGTAATATTAATCTGCATTTTGACATTTCTCTTAGGAAAGAAGAAAAGCAACAGTTTTGGAAGTGTCTGCTGTAGAAGAATGAGAGCACCAACAAGCCACCATCAAGCCATAGAATTAAATAATATGTTTAATTAACAAGAACCAGGTTCTGATCAAGAATCTGGTTAAAGTCTGAGGCCCCGACTTAACTGGTCATCTGTTGGCTCACTTCATATTTAATTTTTGTTTGGCTCACTGAAGGCTTTGCAAATGGTCCTATGTGGAGGGAACGAGCTTTTAGCAATTGACAGGATTCTTTTGTATATGATGATGATTGGCTTATAAGAAGATTTAGGTTCCCAAGTGTCAGTCTGGCATTTTAAAGTCAGACAAGTTGCATGAAATCATACCTGCTTTCCTGGAAGCCATAAACTTACCGACGAAGAACTATATTCATTTTCTGTATGTAGTGGGTCTATAGGTAAATATAAAAAGGCAAATTAGAAGCAGTGTCTGGTCTTCCTAACATAACCCACTTGCACACATCCCAAGAAAAACAACACAACACTTTCTTTCCTCAATTTCAATTTTTTATTCACTTTCAACTTCTCACAAAACTGGGTATCTTCTTATCAGTGAGCCTTATCCCCATCCTTCCAATTATAGACTCAACTATTTCTTTGGCATAATGTGACTTTACACAGCGTACTCGGGTCATTTTTAGTCAAGCCCCAGAATGTAAACCTTTAATACAAATATACCTGCAAAGGTATGATTATTATTGATATTGTTTATGACCAGCAGGGGACACTACTACTACAGTACAGAATCTGGAACAGGCCAGAAATTAATAATAACAAAAAACCTTTATTAATGTTTTTATCTGTTCTCCAAGTCACCAAACAGTAGGGTAATGTAGCCTTGCAAGACTACTAACGAGAACACAGTCAGTCTGGTACTTCCTAGTCCAATATCTTGGCAAGCAGGAACACTTGATACCTCTAGTGGAAACTTCTCAAGGGTCTGGAAGTACTTGTACAGGGTTACTGCTGATGTATTTCTGGCTGCAGACTAAACCTCTTCCGGCCAATTTCAAAGAGGGATTGGGAAGGTGATCAAAGAAAAGTATAAGAGTGGATAAGTGAAACAGCCACTCCTACAAGGCAGATAGGGTCTATTTGTTTTTGTTTAGGTAGGCCAGAAGGCCTAGGCTTTGTTAATCTATCCTTGTGTTTATAGTACATGTTACCCTTCTCCATTTATTCCTTTATTTTGTTATAAATTCCTTTTTTTTGTTACTTTGATCTTATTAGTTATCATTTCGACTCAAGTTCAGCAGTAGAGCATCTCTTAAAGTCCACATTTATAAACTGAAAATAATATTATTTGACAATATGAATATAAACCATACCACACAGTTTTGTACACCCATTTTACAACGTTATGAATTAATACCAAAAATATGGACAGAATCTTCTATTTGCCAAAACAGGAAAGCAATAAACAATTTTCCAAGTCCAGAAAAATCTGTAAATTCAGAAAGATCAAATTCCTATACAAACATAACTTCTCAATATAGAGTTGCTTAAATGTTCTATAGCTAAAACTGAATCTGCATTAGTTTGTCTTAATCCAAGGTTTGACTGTCTTGTTTCCAGAACCTAAGCATTGCCTTTCCCAGGGAGGCAGATGAGTGTAACTTCTCTATACACACAAGGGGCACCCTCTCCAGTCCTCCTTTTGAAACCGGGGCCCATTGCTCCAATATCAGGTCAGTCCCATTACACATTGAATCTTCACTTCCTGTTTGACAAACAGGATTAATTCCTCTTTGGAATTAAGGTGGGGGTTGGAGTGGTGATTTTGGAGTCATCCGTGAACCCCGATGCCCTGCACTAATGCAAGAGGTTATTGCCTGGTGACATTAAACAATGGATTTAGAAATATGTAATGATTAACCGTAGGACAAGGACACTCAAAATGTAATCTGTTTGCGGTAATCAAATGGTAAAAATAAACCAAAATAAAGTTCCAAATGAGAATGTACCGTATATACTCGCAGATA
This sequence comes from Erpetoichthys calabaricus, assembly GCF_900747795.2. Classification (NCBI taxonomy): domain Eukaryota; kingdom Metazoa; phylum Chordata; class Cladistia; order Polypteriformes; family Polypteridae; genus Erpetoichthys; species Erpetoichthys calabaricus. The sequence goes on from NC_041396.2 coordinate 118,234,284, forward strand.
AGTTCTCCCGCGGATAAGTCAGGACTTGATTTCATCGAATAATTTCTGATATTTTATAATGTCGGTCGTATAAGTTGAAAGTGGCACACTCATGCTATTGGTCCAAGAGATTATGATATGCTAACGCCCACCTGAGAGAGTAACCACGGAGCACACTGCTTTTTTTTTCTATGTGGGTGCGGCAATGCGCTGTATCAGTGTGCGCTCCTAACCGCTCTCTCTCTCTCTCTCTCTCCCTCTCTCTCTCTCTCTCTCTCTCTCTCTCTCTATCTATCTCTCTCTCTCTCGTGCCTACATGACCACACAGTAATACCCAAACTATTCCGTACCAACTTTTGCACTGATCTATGTTTTTTGTATCTCACACCCTCATACACCTTTATCGTAAGAGCATCCCTTTTCTATGATGGAGCATTTGCTCAGAAGAAAATATGAAGCTGGTTTTAAATTAAACGTCATCGAAGTAGTGAAAGAAATTGGTAAGTGTGCTGCTGCAACAAAATTCAATGCATCTGAGAAACTGATGTAAGATTGGTGGAGGCAAGATGTAAAAAAAAATGTAAGTGTCGCATTTTTGAATGGGTATATACGTCGGGTCTGATTTTATGATCTTTTTTTTGGTTTAAAGATCCAACTTATACGTGAGTATATACGGTAGTCAAAAAATACATCATTCAAAAATAATCTCAAAAATATCTGAATGCTAGCACAATACTTTGGCAAAACATATTTAAAGAACACAGAAAGTGATGAAAAGGAACAATGATACTAGAATAGGCACTGAAACTTAGAATATAAAGAACTCACTAACTGAGCACTAAGGGATAATCAGGAAAATGTTTAAATAATAAGATTACTGGAATCTTCTGGTGTTTCAGGTCTTTCAAGGACATACATCGTCTGCCAGGCGATCCAGCTTGATCTGATCAGACTCAAGGTTGTGTCCAGATGACAAACTAGCTACTCTGCTTCCCATGGCTTTCCTCTCTTGAGCTACAGCTGCCTCTGCTGTGTCAGCAGTGATGTGGATAGCGCTTCTCCTCCTCTCTGCCTCTGCTAATGGCTCTAAATAGGTAGTGGGATGCAAACCCTCTGGGCCCTGCCTCTATTGGCAAACATCTTGCTCTCCAACCACTTTGCCAACATCCTCTAAGTAGACAGTAATACTTGTTGAACTTTCTTTCAAATTCCTCATCCAGGTAGTCTTGACTACGTTTTGTTTTTTTTTACTTTATGTTTACCTTTATAGTTTGAATCTTTGTTGTCAGTCTGAGCTGTTTGTGTATTGACCTCTGTTTTTTTGTGTGGTGGCCTTGTCCTCTTTTCCATGGAGTGGGATATTAGACTTTTACTTTACTACAATCCCCCACTTTAGCCAAAATGTGTGTTTATGTGTGGAACTGCTTATCTGTGTAATATAGAATATGGACATCTACCTGACAAGTCTTTATCAATCCTCATTGAATAACACATGTTATGGCTCAGACACATCTGGTCTTGTACTGTTTTGATCTGTTACAAAAATGGCAATAACTCAATGTTTGCCAATCTTATTATCAATTAAAAGGTTATGTTTATGTTTATCCAAGAAACCAATGGCAAAATTCAAACTCCTTCCTTTATAACTCAGTGTCACTATTTTCCCACTCTGTCAGCAACACTGAAGCCTTGAGTTTAATGTCTGCTCCACAGAAGAAACCCTATTACCTAAGGTAAAAATTGCGATGAAAGAATGGGGTAATCCTTATCTTACAACTGATAGACTATAAGAGTGGAAAACATTTTTAGAGTTGAATGTGAGTGCCACATTGAACTTGGCCTAGCAAAATGAGGACAGGAGGCCATGCAGGTGAGACAGGAAGCAGCACATTCGTTTTGCTCAAACAAAGCGTTCACTCAACCTTGTTTCCTAGTAGATGCAACTTATGCTAGCAAAAGAGGACTTTAGTATATGACCATCCACCATATGGTTCAACCAAAGCTAGGGGAGAAAGAGAGAGAGTGAAAAGCATCTACATAAATGTAAAGAATGCACTTCATCCTCATCCTTCACCTTCCATATGCACCAGTGAAAATATCTCCATGGGCCCTGAAAAAATCAGGACAGAGTATTGCTTACACTCATTGAGATGAGCAGAACCCAATAAAAATAAATGTATATTAAGTGCATATTATTATAGTCTTTGTTTCAAGATCCATATTTCTTTTAAACACCAGCTAGGTTAAAACCAGTGGACTATTACCATATGTATTTCTGGTTGTTTGTACATTCTTTCAGTAAGAATGTCTTATACCTTACATATAACGCTTATTTCATGTTTCCCAAAGAACACTAGCAGTGGTGTTTCTGAATTAAGAGCAGGTGGGACATTATCTCCTAACCCCAGTAGATGGCACCGTTGCACAAAAATGAAATAGGTAGCAACTTCACCTCAAATAATTTAATGCACTGTATTATTAAAGCAAACTTGACTTAGTGGTTATAATAATTTTTTTCAGATTTTCCACAGTGCCCTCAATCCAATTTCTTTTCATGAAAAATATAAAATTTTGTGCTATGTTAAATTTTCCTTGAGACTGGCAATAACAGCATGTTTCCAGGTTGCTGGGACAGGCCCTTTGACTGTACAGTGTTCTAGACATACATTTGAGCAGCCTGAACTTTTTAGTTCTGTCTTGAAGCTTGAAGGCTAGAGCCCTTTTAAGTGACCCATTGTCAGATTTTTGTGATGTATTTTGAACTGTTCATGAACTTACACGTCTCACTATTTCACAGCAGTCATCACCATTATCATTAATAAATTTAATTACTTATTTGTAATATGATTTAGCACTTCGCCCATTCATTTGGATTTCTCTTTTTGGTGTTGATGTTGAAATATATTTTAATACTGTCCATTGGGGGCTGTACTGAATGACAAAGTATTACTGTATATTGATAGGTTTTCATTTTGTGTGATTTTTCTACAGCTGATATTTTATAATAAATGGTGCTGGTATCTTCTGAAACACAGTGTCTCTCCCTCTTTCTGTCATGTAGGGTTTAATGGCATCTGCCTCTTTCTTTGGCTGAGCTCCAACACTGCTGCCATTGCATCTATTTTTTCCTACTTCCTTCCAAGCAGTTCCAATTATGAAGATTTTTCATGCCAAAAACTCCACTGAACATTAATAAATATTAACTTTCAGTATATTTTTAAGTGTTCATGTGACAAGCTTGTCATTTGCAACAGCTGTCCACTTTCATCTAATCAGCTTAAAGTCAGCCTCTGACAAAATAATACAGAAACAGTATGAACATAAATACAAATCTTTAATAACAATGTACTTCCAATAAGAATTTATATGATGAAAATGTATTTATTCCAAGCTTTGCATGCATTCTTGTCTTTTTTTCCCTTTGGACAAGTGATTTTGTATATCTTAAAGGTGAATGACCATCATGGAGTGAAAAGTTTAATGTGCTGCCAGGACCAACATAAACTCTGTGACATAACATCAACAGTATTTTAAAACTAAAGCAATAATAGCATTATAGTTAATTTTGCTACATTTTTAATTGCACATTTGTCAACACTGAGTGAGCTTCTTACTTCCATTTTCTCATTTTCATTCATTAAAAACAAGTTCATTATTGGCTTACAATGTAGTACACTACAGTGTAGTATAGTATCTAACTTCATAGATACACTATACATTTGTTATGATATGTGGCATTGTTCTTAAACTAAAACCATCTGTATCTAACGACTGTATGTATGTATATATATATATATATATATATACTGTATATATATATATATATATATATATATATATATATATATATACTGATGAAATAAGCTCACCAAACAAAGCATAAAGGTTTGGGGATTAGCCCCTTGTAATAATTTTGCTGGTCAAGATGATAGATTATGAAATTTGTCAGACATTCGACGACAGTTCTTGTTTCTGTCGTCCTTTATATAACACAATACAACAAAATGGCTACAGGAAATCATTAAAACAGGAAGTGATGTCATCAATGATGGCCAGTCGTGACGTCATCACTGGGGGACCGGAAGTGACGTCATCATTAATGGCCGGTGGTGACGTCATCACTGGGGGGACCGGAAGTGACGTGGTAAACAGGAGCCGGAAGTGTTATGGATGTTGAAATACGTTCGGTATCTTTGTCTGTAAGGAAACTTATCTCAGGTAGTTCATTATTTTTCTTCTTTATTTCTGTAAGGTCAGAAAGAGAGGCATTAATACCATCATACAACCCCCCATCTGATAACCATTCACTCACCTCTGGGCCTTTTGATTGCCTCCTAAGCACACGTGTGTGACATGACCCCCCCTCCAGCCCAGACCCATCGGGTCGGGCGGCCTTAACCGAGAAGTCGAAGGTCCGGGAGAGAGCATCAGCGTTGGCATGAAGAGAACCACGTCGATAAGTGACTCTGAACCTGTAAGGCTGTAAATCCAAGAACCACCTGGTAACACGAGGATTAGACTCTCGATTCAAGGCCTTCCACTGTAAAGAGGCATGATCCGTCACAAGAGTGAATTCTTGTCCCAACAGGTAGTATCGAAGATGTGTCACAGCCCACTTAATCGCCAAAGCCTCTCGTTCCACAGCCGCATACCTGGTCTCCCTATCCGCCAGTCTCCGGCTAAGGTATAAGATGGGATGTTCAGCACCATCGATGCATTGGCTCTACACAGCCCCGAGTCCGGTATCCGTTGCATCGATCTGGAGAATAAAAGGAATGGAAAAGTCAGGAGATTTTAAGACAGGTGCTGAAGTAAGGGCCAATTTCAAGTCACGAAATGCAGCTTCAGTAAAAAGATCCCATACCACTTTAAGAGGAGCCTTTTTCTTTGTAAGATTGATAAGAGGTGCAGCCCTCTCGGAGAAACGAGGAACAAAACGACGATAGTAACTCGCCAAACCCAAGAAAGCCTGAACTTTCCTCTTCGTAATCGGACGGGCCACTTGATAATGGCATCAATCTTAGAACACTGTGGCCATACAGACCCACCACCCACCAGATAGCCTAAATATTTGGCCTCATGTAACCCAAAAAAGCATTTCTTCGGGTTAATACGAAGTCCGGCTTTAGCTAGTGTGAGTAGGATTGACTGCACATGAACTACATGATCCTCCCATGTGCCGGAATAAATGACTATGTCATCCAAGTAGGCAGCACTATATGAATTGTGGGGCCGTAACAGTTTATCCACCAGACGTTGAAAAGTAGCCGGTGTCCCGTGCAATCCAAAAGGAAGGACCCTGTAGTGCCAGTGTCCACTAGGGGTACTAAAAGCGCTTTTTTCTTTAGCAGAATCTGTTAAGGGAATTTGTCAGTACCCTTTTGTCATGTCAAGAGTAGTTATAAACTTGGCATTCCCCAACCTCTCAAGAAGGTCATCCACTTGAGGCATGGGATATGCGTCAAACTTAGAGACCTGATTGAGACGACGGGAGTCATTACAAAACCTCCACGACCCATCAGGTTTAGGAATTAAGACGAATGGACTAGACCACGGGCTGTAACTCTCTTCAATAATGCCCATGTCTAGCATTCGTCTTACTTCCAACTCAACTTCAGCCTTCTTTGCCTCTGGAAGTCGATATGGTCTTTCCCTAACAATCCATCCAGGTTCTGTGACAATGTCATGCTCAATCAGCATAGTACGCCCTGGGATCTCACTAACCACTTCACGAATAGACTGGATCGTTGTACCCAACTCCAGTTTCTGTTGTTCTGATAAATTATCACCGAAATTAAGGGGTTGATATTCTACAAAAAGCGAGTGTGGCTGACTGGCGAGAGACGCTAGGTCCCTGTCCTTCCAGCGTTTCAGCAAATTTACATGATAAACACGCTCGGCAGGTCGGCGATTTGGTTGTTTAACCAGATAATCGACCAGCCCTTTTCATTCCTTAATCTCATAAGGCCCTTGCCAATGGGCTAATAATTTAGAATGCGAAGTGGGTACGAGTACCATAACACGATCTCCCGGATGGAATTCCCGGATGGTGGTGTTACGATTATAATAGCGTGCCTGCGCTGCTTGAGCCTTATCCATATGCTCTTTTAGTACAGGTCTAATTTTATTTAATCTATCGCGTAACTGTGCGATATATTCTAATATATTCGAGGAAGAGAGGATCTCCTCTTCCCATTCTTCTTTTAACATATCCAATAAACCTCGAGGTTGTCTTCCATAAAGGAGTTCAAATGGGGAAAAACCTGTGGAAGTCTGTGGAACTTCACGGTAGGCAAAGAGTACGAGGGGGAGCAACTAGTCCCAGTTCCTTCCATCCTCGCTAACTACCTTACGTAGCATCTGTTTAAGCGTCTGATTAAATCGTTCAACCAGCCCATCAGTTTGAGGGTGATAAACCGACGTCTTCAGATGTTTAATTCTGAGTAACCTAGCAATTTTCCTGAACGTTTCTGAAGTGAAGGGAGTTCCTTGGTCTGTTAATACCTCTTTGGGAATCCCAACACGCGCAAATATCCCTACTAATTCCCGTGCGATTGTCTTAGTATTTGCTGAACGTATAGGGACAGCTTCTGGAAATCGCGTGGCATAATCTACTAACACCAATATATATTTATGACCTCGGAGCGAAGTTTCAATGGGTCCAATGAGATCAATTCCCACTCTTTCAAAGGGTATATCAATTAGGGGAAGAGGAATTAAAGGAGCACGAGTCCGTCTAGGAATCTGACGAGTCTGACACTCTGGACAAGACGTGCAGAAACGTCGGACCTCCTCGTTAATTCCTGGCCAGTAAAATCGGAACTTAATTCGTTCTAAAGTTTTTTCGGTCCCCAAATGGGATCCGAGTAAATGAGCATGTGCCAATTCACACAACTAACGACGATAGGTACGTGGAGCCACGCAATATAACAAATCATTTTTAATAACAAAGTAAGGCATTCGTGGCATAGGTTCATTAGGCTCATGGCCGTTAACTGAAATTACTGCATTTCTAGCGAATTTCAAGGAATCATCGTTCCATTGCTCTCCCGTTTAAAAGAGGAAGGGGTAAATTTAAACTGAGAAGTCAAATTACTAATGGGATCTTGGGCAAGCTCAAGGGGTGGAGCCTCGGGCACCAGGGGTCCTACAGGAGGTGGGAGGGCCCTCGTAGTACCTGAGGTGCCTTCGTCTCCACTATCTATAGTGTCCGTTTCGCTATTTTGGGAGCTATTACACAGCGTGGAGGCAATCGGAGTAAGTTGTTGACCTTCCATTATCAGGCCCTCATTTGTGACCTATCTCTTCCCAATATTACGGAATACGGAGGATCCGTCATAACCGCCACTGTTATGCTGTTCATGACGTCTCGTACTGTAATTACACAAGAAGCAGCTCTGTAGTATCGGGTATCCCCGTGAATACATTTTAAGCTGATCTTATGATGCAGCAACTGTCGGCCAAACAAAACGGCGAGCAACAATAGATATGTTTCTCCCGGAATCAAATAAGGCCATCAAACTATATCCATTCAAAATTACTGCTCCGGTACATGGGGAAGATAAGGGGTTAACAACAGCACAATACCTCTCTCCCTTTCCAAAAGAACAATCCATTGGCTCCGGGGATGGACACGCAGTGAATAGATGACCCAGGCCTCCACATTTGAAACAACGCGGAGGTAAGGCAGTTTTTTCTTTCTTCTTAACAGAGACATCCGGAGTGAATCGGGTGGGCTCGTTATAAGGCACACGAACCTGTCGGGGTAGGCGAGAGAACCGTTCTGATCCGCCTGATTTACTGACCGCCCAATGTCGATCTACTACCTCTACTAGACTATCCATAGAGGACACATCTTGTCTGCGGACTAGCTAGGCGAGATTGCCAGGTAATGCGTGAATGAATGTCTTGATAGTTAACAACTCCGCCATTCTTTGGGCGCTATTTACATCTGGCCTTAACCATCTGCCCACTTTTCCCCAGACCTCGTACACTTGTGTACGTACGGATCTATCGGGGTCAAATTTCCACTCACGCCATTCCCTCGCCTGTTGAGCCACTGATACGCCATAGCGTTTATATATTTCTTGCTTTAAGAGATCATAATTGGAAGCCTGCTCCTCTGGCAGATCATAATAGGCCCTCTGCGCTTCCCTCTTCAGATAAGGGGCCAGAATGTATGCCCATTCAGATTGTGGCCAGGCATTTCATTTGGCATTCCGTTCAAAAATCAAAAAATAGGATTCTACATCATCTCCTTCAGTTAAATAGGTTAACAAAGGTGGCACTGACTGGGATGTCTCTGTTCTCACCGCAGCAGCTGCCCTTGTTTCCGATTCCGCCAAACGGGTCTGGGTGTCTCCCAACTGAATCTTTACTTGTTGCAATTCTGTCTCCAAAGTGTTCAGGACTGCATTCAGGTCTTGTCCTTCAGTCATGATTAGACAATTAGTATCCTGCCGACTACGCCAATTGTGATGAAATAAGCTCAAGAAACAAAGCATAAAGGTTTGGGGATTAGCCCCTTGTAATAATTTTGCTGGTCAAGATGATAGATTATGAAATTTATCAAACATTCGACGAAAGTTCTTGTTTCTGTCGTCCTTTATATAACACAATACAACAAAATGGCTACAGGAAATGATTAAAACAGGAAGTGATGTCATCAATGATGGCCGGTCGTGACGTCATCACTGGGGGGCCGGAAGTGATGTCATCATTAATGGCCGGTGGTGACGTCATCACTGGGGGACCGGAAGTGACGTGGCAAACAGGAGCAGGAAGTGTTATGGATGTTGAAATACGTTCGGTATCTTTGAATGTAAGGAAACTTATCTCAGGTAGTTCATTATTTTTCTTCTTTATTTCTGTAAGGTCAGAAAGAGAGGCATTAATACCATCATACAACCCCCCATCTGATAACCATTCACTCACCTCTGGGCCTTTTGATTGCCTCCTAAGCGCATGTGTGTGACAATATATATATATATATATATATATATATATATATATATATATATATATATATTGAGGAACATATGTATTTGAACACCCTGCGATTTTGCAAGTTCTCCCACTTAGAAATCATGGAGGGGTCTGAAATTCACATTATAGGTGCATTCCCACTGTGAGAGACAGAATGTAAAAAAAAAATTCAGGAAATCACATTGCATGATTTGTACAGAATTTATTTGCATTGCACTGCTGCACATAAGTATTTGAACACCTGAGAAAATCAGTTTTAATATTTGGTACAGAAGCCTTTGTTTGCAATTACAGAGGTCAAACGTTTCCCGTAGTTCTTGACCAGGTTTGCACACACTGCAACAGGGATTTTGGCCCACTCCTCCACACAGATCTCCTCTAGATCTGTCAGGTTCTGGGACTGGCGCTGAGCAACACAGAGCTTCAGCCTCCTCCAAAGATTTTCGATTGGATTTAGGTCTGGAGACTGGCTAGGCCACTCCAGAACCTTGATATGCTTCTTACGGAGCCACTCCTTGGTTATCCTGGCTGTGTGCTTCGGGTCATTGTCATGTTGGAAGACCCAGCCACGACCCATCTTCAGTGCTCTGACTGAGGGAAGGAGGTTGTTGCTCAAAATCTCACAATACATGGCCGTATTCATCCTCTCCTTAATACAGTGCAGTCGTCCTGTCCCCTTCGCAGAAAAGCACCCCCAAAGCATGATGTTTCCACCCCCATGCTTCACAGTAGGAATGGTGTTCTTGGGATGCAACTCCTCCTTCTTTTTCCTCCAAACACGGCGAGTGAAGTTTAGACCAAAAAGTTCTATTTTGGTCTCATCTGACCACATGACTTTCTCCCATGCCTCCTCTGGATCATCCAGATGGTCATTGGCAAACTTCAGACGGGCCTGGACATGTGATGACTTGAGCAGGGGAACCTTCCGTGCAATGCGTAATTTGAAACCATGACGGCATAGTGTTCTACCGACAGTGACCTTTGAAACTGTGGTCCCAGCTCTCTTCATGTCATTGACCAGCTCCTCCCGTGTAGTTCTGGGCTGATTCCTCACCTTTCTTATCATCTGTGATACCCCACGAGGTGAGATCTTGCATGGAGCCCCAGTCCAAGGGAGACTGACAGTCGTCTTTAGCCTCTTCCATTTTCTGACAATTGCTCCAACAGTTGATCTATTTTCACCAAGCTGCTTGGCAATTGCCCCGTAGCCCTTTCCAGCCTTGTGGAGGTCCACAATTTTGTCTCTGGTGTCTTTTGACAGCTCTGTGGTCTTGCCCATGCTAGTAGTTGGAGTCTGACTGACTGTGGGGTGGACAGGTGTCTTTAAAGAGCTCAGACAGGTGCTACTAATTAAGATTACTAAGTGGAATAGAGGTGGACTTCTTAAAGGCAGAGTAACAGGTCTTTGAGAGCCAGTATTCTTGCTGATTGCGAGGTGTTCAAATACTTATGTGCAGCAGTGTAATACAAATAAATTCTGTACAAATCATACAATGTGATTTCCTGAATTTTTTTTTACATTCTGTCTCTCACAGTGGGAATGCACCTACAATGTGAATTTCAGACCCCTCCATGATTTCTAAGTGGGAGAACTTGCAAAATCGCAGGGTGTTCAAATACTTATGTTCCTCACTGTGTGTATATATATATATATCCATTCTTAAGAAAGTGACTATTGGAAAGGTCAAAGGTTTTGATAACACCTTGATTAAAAAGTCATCCAGGTCTTTGGAGCTGTGGGACTTTTTTTTAAACTTTTCTAAACTTTGTACATTTTCAGTGCACCATAAGGGAAAATATAGCATAAATACCTTTTATATTAGATCACAATTTTGCTGGCCTTGCATGAACTTTAAAGACTTTAATTTCCAGACATTTCAGTAGCAAATGGAAGTGAATCAAACAGCTATCCTGAGGACTTCTGCTTGGTGTTCCACAATTTTTCCTGCTGTTTCCTCAACCACAAACTTAATGATAAATCCTTTTGGACTTATTTTTATCCTTTATGTGTAGATTTCAAAGTGACATCCAATGGACATACTTATTAAGCATTATTAAATCTGATTCCTTAGCATGATAATAGTTCTGAGTTGGATCTTCTTAATGAAAACAAAACAGAATATTCAAAAATCAAAAATAATTTGAACCACCTTTGGTTGGAAACATGATCTTCATATATTCAATTCAGTTTTCTAGTCATGAATGACAGATCAATTCTGAAATCATGTTTTGCAATTTATGAAGACAAACTAGCTAATAACCCAAAATTCAAGAGGCATTTAATTCAAAACATCAAGAAATGAGTACAAAGCCTTTAGAGTGCCTTGAAACAATGTTTATTTGAAAAGCAATCAAAATGGATTTTCAAAATTTCACACATAAATACTTCTTATAGAATAGTGGATGTAATTGCAACACCTAAAAACCACATAAAACTTTAGAGAACCAGGATAAAGTCTGTATGTAAGAGGTCTACTTGGAAATGTTAGGCAAGCTGTTGGGAAAGGAAGTCACTCAGGTGCAGCTTTCAAATTACACTATAGCTCAATAAATCCAATATTCAGGGATAGGATATGGAGGATAACCTCATAGATTGAGATAAATTGACAAAATACTTTTTCTTTCCAGCTAGTTATGTCTTTCCAGATGCAAGTCCATTGACTATCTTGCTGTGGTTGTGGTTGGTCTTTTAAGATGGTTTCTTGTAGGACGAGGAGGGTCTAGGTTGCTTGAAACAGAAGTGACACTACAGCTTGTCATGCCGCTCATCATCCATTCTGAAGGTAAAAATAAAGAAGAGGCACTAAGAGACAGTATCAACCCTCAAATCAGGGTGGAATTACCATCAGATGAGCTCTGAGATTGTCTCACAATCACATGTGACAATATCGTGTTTAAAGCTGTCTAAAATGAATCCAAAATCATAATTTACCTTGTTAGATCAAACGTTTTTGGCAAAACTCGCATCAGTTCAAATATCTGTATACAGTATCTGACAGACAGCTTCAGATCTTAAGTAATTTCTAATTTCCTAGCACCATTATTTTGAGTAATGTCAGATGGAGTAACATTATGCAGCAGAAAATATCTATATTGATATTCTATACAACTGCTCACATGAATACTCATTTTGCTTAATGAAAGAGCCCTACATCAACTCAGCATTCCTCCAACTGGGAAGAGCGTTTAAATACTATTCTAGAATATGGATGCCAAATCTCTTCTAAACCATTTTGGCTGTCTTAATATATATGACAAACTACTTTAGATTTGACTCTGTTATATAGCTTTCTGAATCAGGTGGGGAAGGTAGGGGAAGGGGATTGAATACTGATTTTGATAGAAATTTTTTGTGACACAATGTCTACATTAATGTATTGATGATATCATTTTCTGAACTGTGTTTTACTGTTTGTGATTTGTTCTCTCACTTAAATATGGCAGGCAAGATTTAAACGATAACTGCTGCTCTATTAGTTATCAAACCAGAACACAATTAACAATTGTTTTCGGAGTATGGCGCCTGATGACCCTGATGCTATTAGCTCTCTGATCCAATGTCTTACTTGTATTTCTAATTGGATGATTAGTCATTTTCTCAAACTAAACAAGTAGGAAACAGAAATCTTAGTGATTGGCAAACATGGATATAGCCAAGGGTATTAGAAATACACTTGCTCCCCTAGGTTTAAAAGTCAAGATGGAGGTAAAACATTTAAGAGCTATAATTGATTCTGACCTAAACTTTAAATCACATATTAACCAGAATACAGTGTCTGCATTTTTCACTTAAGGAATATAGCAAAGGTTAGACCTCATATAACTTGAAAAATCAGTACATGCATTTATTTTAGTCAACTAGATTACTGTAATGCACTCCTTATAGGACTACCTAAGAAAGACATGAATCAGTTGCAATTAGTGCAGAATGCAGCAGCCAGAATCTTAACAAGTTTTAGTATCGTTACATTGGTTATCTGTATCAGAATTGACTTTAAAATACTACTAATGGTTTACAAAGCCTTGAATAATCTTGCTTCATCCTATATTTTGGAATTCCTGTCCCCTTACACCCTAAGTTGTAACCTTAGATCTTTGTGTGAAGATCTGCTTATAATTCCAAGAGCCAAATTTAAAAGAAGTGGCGAGGCAGCCTCTTGCTATTATGCACCAAAAATCTGGAATACTTTAGGCTAGTACTGTGGATCATTTTAAAAAACTACTAAAAACCCATTATTTTAATATGACTTTTTAGTAGCTACACTTTAATTGTACTTCCTGATGTGGGCATAGAATTATCATATTCTTCAAGGTTCCTCATTCTGTACTAATCTCTACTGTTCTCTGCTGTCTTTTCTGGTTCTTCTGTGGTAGCGATCTGCGCCACCACCACCTTATCAATGCATCATGCAGTCACCTGTGTTGATGGATTGAAGGGGGTTGTCCCAGCTGTCCACAAGATCTACATCATCAAATACTTTCATGTGAAGTGTAAAAACAACGAGGACTGATTTATGACCATTTATTTTAAGGTAGAATGCCTAATGGGGGCTGAGTGGTCTTTTTGGCCTTGGGACCTCTGCAGATTTTTTTTTCTCCAATCTTACTGGTGCTTTTTTTTTATTTCTTTCTGTCTTTCTGGCCATCTGACCTTACCCTTTTCCTTTGTTACTTATTCTTTAATATTATTGCATAATCTTTTTTGTTTTTCATTTCATATACTGTAACTATCTTTTTGTCATCTTCTTAAGCACTTTGATCTACATTGTTTCTATGAAAATGTGCTCTATAAATAAATGTTATTATATGAAATTGGATTAATAAATATAGATCTTTTCTAAGAATGTTCTTTTAACTCTATACACACTACACTTGACACAAAGTAAACTTGAACATACCTGTAAGTCAAAAGTTAGTGGAGAAAACCATACGATTAAATATTAAGATGTAACTGTGCATGTGGCACAGAGGTAGCGTTGTTGCCTTACAACAAGGAGACCAGGATTCACATGCTCCTTATATGGAGTTTGCATGCTCTCCCTATTGTCACATGGATTTTCTCCAGGTTGCCCCAGTTTTCTGCCACAGTCCAAAGACATCCAGGTTAGATGAACTGGTACTGCTAATTTGGATTGTGTGTGTGTTCACCCTGCAATGGACTGGCACCCTGTCCATGGATTATTCCTGCCTTGTGCCTGAAACTTGATGGGGATAGGATGCCGTTTCCTCACGACTCTGCCTTGGATAAGTGGGTTAAGAAATGGATGGATGAAATTGTGATGATTTACGCATGAACAACTAATGCCGACTAACCTCTGATAACAGGAAATTAATATTTATGGAGACTTCAATTTTTCTGTACTGCCTGCAAATAGAAAGGTAGATGACCAGTAGACTATTATTTTGGGCAGTGTTATGTTAAAAGATTAAACTCAAACAATCTAACCAACACAAACATGGTCAAACTCATTAGTAAACTGATTTAGACTAGGAACCTTATGAGTAGCCTGGAAACCGCTTCCAAAGTCAACATGGAAAGAGTTGCAGTCTAGTTTTTAGGCCTTTAAAATATGAACTATGCAGTGCTTAGAATGAAACACCTTTGATCATTAATTTTGTAGATTTTGTAATTTTGTAGATTTCAGCAATACAGCTGGTAGTTGTTTTATTCAGATGGGTATCCCTTGTTTCTTTAATGCTTCAAGTACACAATGTTCTTTATGCATGATGGGGACAGAATTATAAAGAGTGGGTATGGCCTAAAGGAAGTCAAGCATTTGAGGGAATAAACAAAACAAAAATATGTGTTGTTCATAGGAACTCTCTTAGAAGATACTGCACACTTACAGAATTTCATCAAATGTTTTCATGACCTCCAGGATATTTTATAAATACTTAGTATTTAGTTTAAATAAGAACAAAACTGTCTTGAATGTTTCCCCATGAAATCAAGAAAGGCATGCAGTGGAGCATTTGAAATATATCAAGTAGTTTCTAAAATATATAAAAAATAAATTGAAAAACATGTACAATATGGTTAACACGTTTGTCTAATTCTATAATTAACACTTTATTTTGCTCGGTAAGAAAGATTTGTTTCATGTTTGCTGTTTTTGGTTTGCACAGACTCTCAAGAGACAGTTTTAAACAGGCCAAAACCAACCTGTAAAAAGAATAGAAAGGCTCATTGGCTTTTTTACCGATCTTAGAAGATCAAAATTTCATTTCTGTTGTTGCTTCCACACAGAAGTCATTTTAGAGTACCAAAGGTACAGAAGTACAAAAGCACTCACTTTTACATTTTTTCTGCCTGATAGCAAACAATATAAGTCAGATTAAAGACAGAAAATCTGCTTATAGTGAACCTGAATTTGTTATTTCATCACAAGGAAAATTACTCTAGGGCGGCACGGTGGCGCAGCGCTACCTCGCAGTTAGGAGACCCGGGTTCGCTTCCCAGGTCCTCCCTGCGTGGAGTTTGCATGTTTTCCCCGTGTCTGCATGGGTTTCCTCCGGGTACTCCGGTTTCCTCCCACAGTCCAAAGACATACAGGTCAGGTGGATTGGCGATTCTAAATTGTCCCTAGTGTGTGCTTGGTTTGTGGGTGTGTGTGTGCCCTGCGGTGGGCTAGTGCCCTGCCCAGGGTTTGTTTCCTGCCTTGCGCCCTGTGTTGGCTGGGATTGGCTCCAGTAGACCCGTAGGATATAGCGGGTTGGATAATGGATTAATGGATGGAAAATTGCTCTACCTATATGACCCTATTTAGGAAATTTACATTCAGAGGTTTAAGAACCCTGGACATCAGATAATATACACCCCAGCTCAGTGTTTAATTTCAAAAGCACACACACCATTCTTGAACTATTTGTCATTGGGATAATATTTGCCTCAATGATTTAATTAAAACCATTTTTGGTGGCTTATTGGATCTGAGAACATAACACAACATCTACTGTACAAATATATAATATAAAGTTGAGTTGCTGACTGATTCACTCCTCTCTCCTATTTAGTTAAAAAAATGAAATTTGGCAGGATTGTACAACTTGGGAAGTAGGTAACTGCTAACAAAAGATACTTCGGTGTATCAATATATATAGGTAAACCCCTCCTACAATTGGAAAACTAAATACTCTAAAATCTAAAAAGTGCTTTGTCTGATTTGATTGAAACTTGTTGACGTTATAGAATAAAGAAAATTAGCTAATCCATGTTTTTTATTTGTTGATAAATTTTGTATTTGTTGATATTTCTTAATATTATGGTAACATACATCCTCTGTGTTGTGCATAGAGCAGGCTTTATGCAAGCAAAGTATGGAGCAGAAGCTATTTACAGGCCAAGCAAATTTCACCACTAGCTAATAGGGTGGACAGACAAGTGAAGAAGAGGCGGTGTTCTGGACAGTAAAAAAGAGATGTGATGACGTTTGATGTGTAAAGTCAGGTGTGACATTGAATGAGAAAGTTTGGCAAAGCTCAATTAAGATGCAAAGCCCAATGGTTAGCAAGCACTCTGAAGCTCCAGTGAGGGTGTCAGGGACTGTGGCTGGGAGTTTAGGTGCAAAGGGAGGTAGGGAGAAAGAAACTGAGGCAGAAGTGGTGTCCTCAGATCCAATACAAATCTGGAGAAATGGCATCAGTTTAAACTTAATGCCCCCCCTCAAACTATTCCACAGCAATATACATTTGTACCTATGGTCTTTGAAAAAGAACCTCTACCCAGCCCTCTGAAATCATTTACATTCACATGCATGACTGCTTATATTGTACAGGGATCCCCCACATTTGCATCTCCATACAACTGATGAGAAACACAAAAAGAAATATTTGGGTGTACAACATAAACAGATCAAAATAATACACATCTAATAATGATAATAATATATAGTATAATCAAATTTTACATTATTCCTACTGATGATCCATTTCAATTCAAAAGAATACACTTTCCTGTAAAATTGTGTAACAATATTGTTATTACTTATTATTTGACTGTTGCTTGTATCCAAGGTGACTTGCAGCATTTGAGATACAATTGCTTACATTTGTTTTTGTCTTTTATCCAGTTGTAGTGCAGGCATGTGAAGTGACTTGCTCATGGTCACACAGTGTCAGTATCAGGATCTGGACCCATACCTTCAGGATTTGAAGTCCTGAGTCAAAATATTTTATCCTCTGCACCACACTGTCTGCCACTAAAATAATAATTTAAAAAAACTACAGATATTGTATACTGAAAAATGTTTAATTAGTTACAGAGTACTTCTGATACATCTGATTGTCTCATGAAATACTCCAGGCAAAGCTGGGTAACACTCTAGTACTATATAAATATGTAAAATAACTTATTGCTGTTGTACAGGTCTTCTGCCCTACCACAGAAGATCACAGCCTTTTTAGATTTTATTACTGACATTCTAGTTCCTTATATTAGTACTGTGCTATCATTTTAGTTGTTTTTTAATTATCCTACGGCACACACATCAAAAACATTTTCCTACAGCATGTTTATAGATTCAATGAGTTTCCTACATCCATTTTCTTGGCAGAGTTCCCCTATTTCTCTCATGATTTTAGAAGGCATTTTTTTCTAGGTATGAGGATCTTGGAGGTACGTTGTCACTTCTTGTATTAACAGTATATAGAGTACTGGTTATATAGCTTTGTAAGAATACACTGAAATGAAACAAATTAGTATTTATTGTTGTGATGGGATGCCCACATCCCTTACACTGAACATCACACACTCTTAGGGTCTTGTAGAATAATTTAGGAAGTGTAAGAATGACATAAGCACAAATCAAAAAGGGCTGGGGCATGTTTGTGATCTCCATATATTCTGAGGAAAAACAAGTGATGAGTCTTTTCAGACCAAGATCAGACTGAGGTGATGTGGAGTAGGAGGTGCTTACATGGGATCCAGGCAAGAAGACATTTGATGGAAGTGGCATCAAAGGTGGAACAGGTGTAAAGCTTCCATCCTGCAGAAAGAGATGAAGAAAAGGCATTAGGCAGCGGTGACTACCTCCTAGCCTAGAGGAAAATTACCATCATCTGAGCCCTTCAGCTGTCGCAGAAACACATAAATGTGACAGAAGTAAGATGTGAGGCATATGCTTTTCCTCTAATATGTTTTCTACAGGTAAAACTTCATTCCATTATTTACATTACAAAAGTGTGACACAAAAATTCTATTGTAAGTTGCAAAGTTATTCTCCACACTTGCTTAGAATACTACGGATCGGTCTTCTAAATTGTCTCGTAGCAAGAAACACTAACATCAGGAGTGGGCAGGAGGAGGAGTATAGGGACCTAATCAATGACTTTGTTAAATGGTGCGACTCAAACCACCTACACCTGAACACCAGCAAAACCAAGGAGCTGGTGGTGGATTTTAGGAGGCCCAGACCCCTCATGGACCCCGTGATCATCAGAAGTGACTGTGTGCAGACAGTGCAGATCTATAAATACCTGGGAGTGCAGCTGGATGATAAATTAGACTGGACTGCCAATACTGATGCTCTGTGTAAGGAAGGACAGAGCCGGTTATACTTCCTTAGAAGGCTGGCGTCCTTCAACATCTGCAATAAGATGCTGCAGATGTTCTATCAGACGGTTGTGGTGAGCACCCTCTTCTACGCGGTGGTGTGCTGGGGAGGCAGCATAAAGAAGAAAGATGCCTCATGCCTGGACAAACTGGTGAGGAAGGCAGTCTCTATTGTTGGCATGGAGCTGGACAGTTTGACATCTGTGGCAGAGTGACGGGCGCTCAGCAGGCTCCTATCAATTATGGAAAATCCACTGCATCCACTAAACAGTGTCATCTCTAGACAGAAGAGCAGCTTCAGTGACAGACTGCTGTCACTGTCCTGCTCCACTAACAGACTGAGAAGATCGTTCCTCCCCCAAACTATGCGACTCTTCAATTCCACCCGGGGGTGTAAACATTAACATCAAACAAAGTTATTGTCTGTTTTTACCTGCATTATTATCAATCTTTAATATTGTTTTTTGTATCAGTAAGGTGCTGCTGGAGTATGTGAATTTCCCCTTGGGATTAATAAAGTATCTATCTATCTATCTATCTATCTATCTATCTATCTATCTATCTATCTATCTATCTATCTATCTATCTATCTATCTATCTATCTATCTATCTATCTATCTTCTTATCTATCTATCTATCTATCTATCTATCTATCTATCTATCTATCTATCTATCTATCTATCTATCTATCTATCTATCTATCTATCTATCTAACAGAATAATGGACCTACAAGCCCATACCTCCCAGCAGTTACAGTGGAATTTGATAACTCATCTCCTACCTAAAAAGCCCTGAAAGTGAATGTTCCACATTACACAAGAACATTCTTACATCAAGTAAAATTGCAGGCCAACTGGAATCCTTCAAATACATCCATTTTAAAACCATTCTGCATTACCCATATTAAGCATATATTTGGTTTCATCTTTGTGAAGAGGTCTCTGATAAATCAGACTGAGTAGAATCTAATAACATAATATTCTTAACCCCACTGAACCGAATAGGGGCAGAAAACACCCATGGACATAACCTCAGTCCATCTCACACTCACCCACACCCACAAAGAGATAAACTTAAATTGTGGGAGAAACACATACGTTAATGCATGGTGAACTTGCAAACACAGCAGACTAGATTTGTAAGGCAGCAGGTCTAGCCAGCATACCTCCCTACAGAGAACAATACTATTAAAAGTATATCCTGACTGCCTAAATCATGAACTGGGCAGGGAGTTTTGGATATACAATACGAAAGGCTATTCATCTGTCCATTTTCTGTACTGGCTTATTCCGATAAATCTATTCCGATAAATTCATAGGGCAATCTCACACTCATATTCAAGTCCAGTTACCTCCAGTTGTGAAGTAGCATCACTAAACACTGCAGGACTATTCCATCCTTTACTCAAAAGCCTGCAAACCAGTGAAAGCAATAGCACACATGGGCCAATTTAGATTTGGCAATCAACAGAACTTTATGCCCTGCAAGCCTGCTCTAGATAAGAAGGTTAGAAGTGCGTATATGTTAGGTCCATGTTTTTTCTAGTTTAGGAGGAAATGGAAATTGCCTTGAAGGTGTCCTAGTCATACCAAAAAAATAAACACTTTCAAATATGCCTAATCCATTTCAGGGTTGAGCATAAATCATGCTTACTTTCATACAATTACTCAATTTTAGTAAAAGTTTATAGGAAATTTCATACACTAAACTGTTAAAAGTACGTTAATAATAAATAACGATAATAAATATATACAAGAAAATTGTCATAACTTCTAGATTCCGTTATTTGCATAACAGCAATACACGCGCAGTCATTTATTAAATGTATTATGTCTTCAAGGGGTTCCCTTCTGCCAAGGAATAAAAAAGAAAAGAAAAGAAAAAAGAAACCCTCCTCTTGTTCCGCTCGATTCAGCCCTGCAGATATAGTCTAACTTCCTTCCTGCAGTTATTAAACAAACAAGCAAAAGCTACTAGAAGCGATCTGCTGCGAGGTGAAGCAGTGCTACAGAACTGAGAAGACAGACGGACGGAGGTGCAGAGGGAGAGGCACAAAGCCCGCTGCCCTTTCCGGATTCCAGTCCGTTGCTGAAGCTCAGACTTACAAAGGCTGACTTAAAGAAGAGCGGCGCTTCGTTCGTTTTTGACAGAGCTTGTCTCAAAGATCGGAGGTGACTGAGGTGAGCTTCTTAACTCACTGAGTTGAGCTTCTTTATTCTGAATCACAGACGATCACGCTGTTCTTACAAAGTTTTTGCGGCATACTTTCTAGCCTACAAGCGAAACAGAACAGTAAGAAAGAGCGAGCCGAAAGGATGCTTTACAGTGGAACGAGTACTTTGGGTCTTTTTCTTGATTGTATGTGTGGGTGTGTGTTACTATAAGTGAATCTAGAGTTATTTAACTTGCAGCAACAGGGGCTAAAGGTCCACAGGCGTGTCGAGGCTTGAATGAGAAAAAATGCGATCAATGTGCGTTTCGCTAAAGGTGTTTTTATTATAATCACCTTACGTTTATCTGCCAGCTGCAAAGGTAAATGACCAGATGTTTGCAGTGGCTCATCCAAATCAAACAAGCAGTAATTGAGCGTTTGAAGGCACTCGTAGCTCTCATCAGACACCGTCCGGCGCGACCTGCCAGTTTGTCAAACCATTGAACATTTTTATTACTTTAAAAAAGTACATGTTCTTTAAAGGGTCTGAAGTTAGAATAAAATAAGCAAAAAATTATTATTTAAGTCAGCAGAATCGTGTCTAGCTTTTGTTTGACGACACTGCCTCGTGCTTTTGACAAGCTCATCTAAAACTGACTGCATGCCTAAAGTAATGTCGTAGTAAATTGACATATGTTAAAGTACTGTCTGTATTTGGCACAGTACTCCAGAAGATGGAGGATCAAGCACGTAGTTATAACGATATGCATAAAGGTGAAGAGTAGGCAGAGTAGGTCTCGGCTCCTGAACACCGAATCCGATGCTTAACTTCTGCTGTCTCCTTAGGCCGCGGAGGGAGAACATTTAGTCAAGAGGCCAGGCATGACTTCACCTTGGCATTCTCAGAGGAATGCAGAACCCCTGGGAGATAACGATTTCTTTTAAAGCCATCAACTTTTATTCAGTGATGTAATTTACAGTGGAATTTTTACTTTTAGAAGCATATCGTAATGTTAGGTAATATTACACTGGGACGAAATACAAAATCAGTCAGAATAATATTTTTTTTAATTTTGAAAGCATTGGAGAGATGCTTTAATAAATTGTAATGTAAAGTAGTGAGAGATGTTCAGCAAGAAATGTATAATTGGCCTCAGGCTTGATAAAGCATTCCAAAAAGGGTATTACTGCTCCAAAGAAGAGAAGTGAGATCACCGGTGGAAATATACCAGAATCAGGCTAAAAAGGGTCTCGGCTGTGTTGGAATTGGCATGCAATCTGTCTTTTTTTAACACATCATGCCCTTCATGTAATATATAGGTTGGGAGCATGTGGTAATAGTGCGTTGCTGAACCCACCACACAACAAACCACCTGGATTGGGACCTGAGTGCAGCAGGTGACACCTCAGCACCACACTGGAACAGTGTGAGGTTTTTTTTTTTTACGATAGACACAAATATTTATATACTGCATTGTGAGATACAACAAACCATTAGTGCTACAAAACAGCATACACTCCGTATAAAATTAGCGAATGATCGTCAGCAATATTGAAAATCAATATCAGTTAGTATATTTCATATGCATTTGCATATATGTGTATTATGACTTACCTACTTAACCCTTAGCACCTTTCTATGGTTGGCTCCAGTCATGCACTCAGTTCTGTTCGCATAGGCTCCAGCTTCCCAAGATCCGGATTAAATGTGTTTAGTAAATGCATGAATGGGTGGATGTTACCTTTTCAGAAAGTCTATATACTGTACTTGTTTGACAGTAGCAATATGACAGATGTCAAACAGGTCGCTTTCTCTCTGTTTATTTATGAATGTCAATAAATGTTCTTCCTGTTCATTTTTTTTTGCAAGCAGATGAACAAAATGGATAACACCTACCACCTATAAAGATGAAAGTTAATATAACACAATAATTCAGGCTGTTAATGCATTTGTTGGTATTTGTTAATTTATAACTTATTAGCACTATGGTGAAGGCTGTGAAGATAACACTTTAATACTATGGAAGACCCAGTGGCGAGGCAGGCTGCTCTGTTGTCATACAGCACCTGGTCAGGTCACCATCTATGTGGTGCATGTTGTCTTCACTGTGTTTATTTCAGCAGAGTGTGTATGTGTGAGACTAGCATTCCCATTCAGGATTTCTATCTTATTTCTTGGATCTCTAAGTCCCAGTAGACCTCTACTGGAAAAAAAAATCTGGCCTCCAAATATGTATAGTTTATAAATTGTTAAAATCAGTGGTAATGTTCAATCATTTTGTTGTGTTGAATGTGATGCTGAACTAGACCTTTTAGGTGTTTACCATTATTCACATTATACACTTCTATAAATTATTCTGAAACACATTAATGAAATAAAGGAATTCAGAAGACACAGGTGTATGAGGTTCATGAGAGGGCAAACTAGCAACATTACTTAAAACATGCAAAATAAGCGTTTGTACATATTTCAAGTGCTCCGTCACTCTCTGCACTTTGCACTCCACTTGTGTCAATTATAGCTTTTATGCATAATGTTCTGAATGAGACCGGTGAATTGTTTTTTGTTTGGTGTTACTAAAATCTGTATTTCTGCCAGCAGCAGGACTCAGCATTTGAGGAGTGTGGAAACATGTAAGGGTAAAGAAAGTCAAGGCATCTATAGACCTTCAGGGCATGGTGCTGCCTACACATTCACTGACAATGATAGTGGGACTCTTTGAATAAGTGTCTACAAAAAAGATGAAAATAAATAATAACCCAGTCCATCTCAATATAATAAAAGAATATCCCATTCTTAAACCCACTTAATTTAGTAACTGTTAATTGGTTGTGTTGGTGCTGGACTTAATCCTAGCAGCCCTGGGTGCAAGGCAGAAACTAACTATGGACAGGGACCAGTACATCACAAGGCCCACACATACACAGCGAGGATCAGTTTGGTATTGCCATTTAATCAAACATGCACTTCTTTGAGGATGTTGGAGGAAAACCACAGAAACATAGTAAGAATGTGCAAATACTACTCAGACAATCACTGGGCGTGAGATCTGAACCCAAAGCATTTGATCCATATAGATTAAGTACTAACAAAACATTTCCAAACTGTTTAACATAAAAGGATCCTAGCAATATATGCATATTAGTATTTTAATTGGGCTATGGTTGTTGACAATGGAAGAGAGGAAAACAAAAACTCTAGTCAGCAGCATTAACACAGGAGCGCCACAAGGGACTGTACTTTCTCCGGTCCTGTTCAGCCTATATACATCGGACTTCCAATACAACTCGGAGTCCTGCCATGTGCAAAAGTTCGCTGATGACACTGCTATCGTGGGCTGTATCAGGAATGGGCTGGAGGAGGAGTATAGGGACCTAATCAATGACTTTGTTAAATGGTCCGACTCAAACCACCTACACCTGAACACCAGCAAAACCAAGGAGCTGGTGGTGGATTTTAGGAGGCCCAGACCCCTCATAGACCCAGTGATCATCAAAGGTGACTGTGTGCAGAGGGTGCAGACCTATAAATATCTGGGAGTGCAGCTGGATGATAAATTAGACTGGACTGCCAATACTGATGCGCTGTGCAAGAAAGCACAAAGCCGGTTATACTTCCTTAGAAGGCTGGCTTCCTTCAACATCTGCAATAAGATGCTGCAGATGTTCTATCAAACAGTTGTGGCGAGCGCCCTCTTCTACGCAGTGGTGTGCTGGGGAGGCAGCATTAAGAGGAAAGACGCCTCACGCCTGGACAAACTGGTGAGGAAGGCAGGCTCTATTGTTGGCATGGAGCTGGACAGTTTAACATCTGTGGCAGAGCGAAGGGCGCTCAGCAGGCTCCTATCAATTATGGAGAATCCACTGCATCCACTAAATAATGTCATCTCCAGACAGAAGAGCAGCTTCAGCGACAGACTGCTGTCACTGTCCTGCTCCACTGACAGACTGAGGAGATCGTTCCTCCCCCAAACTATGCGACTCTTTAATTCCACCAGGGGGGGTAAACGTTAACATTTAACATTATACAAAGTTATTGTCTGTTTTTTTTTTTTTTCACCTGTATTATTATCATTCTTTAATTTAATATTATTTATTGTATCAGTATGCTGCTGCTGAAGAATGTGAATTTCCCATTGGGATTAATAAAGTATCTATCTATCTATCTATCTATCTATCTATCTATCTATCTATCTATTCCTAGAGAAAGTAAATCTCTGGAGGAGCCTGTGGTCGGTTATAACACAAAGGTGAAGACAAAGTTAGATGCAGTCACAGTATTGGACATGTAGTCCAACTGGCTGCCCATCCCTTTCTGGGTATTCTACAGTATAAGCTTACACTGTGCAGTCTAATATGATGACGGAAACATTTTATCCTTTGATTCCAAGGCTCCCTGTATCTTCGATGACTTTCCATGGTCAGAAAAAGAAGTAGAACAGTGGCACCAAGCGTCACAGTAGGCCACAGAGAAAAGAAACAGAACAGAGGACAGTTAGTAATGGTTCTTAATTATTGTATTACATTTTTATGTAAATTATGAACAGCGATAGAGCTCTGTTCAGGTTAAGCTAGACTAAAGTAGTAAGACTTCAGACAGGGGTATCTCTTACATATGCAGGCAGATCATTCCACAGATTTGTATCAAGTCCAGCATCAAGTCTAGTCACTTTGATGAGTGAATTGTGCAGATGATAATAACTTTATAACCACCAAATAATTTATTAAGTGTATTTTTAGTACTCAATGTATCATGCATTATATTGTATCTCTGTTTATATTAGTTTTATTGTTTCTGTAATTTCAATTTCTGCAAAGTTAACCCAGTGATAGATTGGTAACAGTAAATTGGCCCTGTGAGAGAGAGTGTTCATGAATGGATACCCATCTATGGTTGATGCCTGACTTATATCCAGTACTGTAAGTACTTTTACCCCTAAAATCTTAAGATGAATTATTGATCGTTAAAATGGGTGGATGCATGGTTTTCTGTATCTAGCATTGTAGTGTGTTATATCATGCACATTATTGTGATAAATCGTACACAAAATTAAAATGTGAGACTTTTATTTAAGACAAAGGCCACACTGCACAGATGATTTTTAATAAGGGGGGGGGGGGGGGGGGGGGGGGGGGGATTGGCTGGCCTGCTTCCTCATGACCACAAAGTCTTCCCGTCACCTCCACTTCCCTTTGTCCAAATAAGGCTATTCATTCTCTGACTAAGGAATCATTGTATTGGCCACCCATTCACTTTTTGTCTTAGTCTGAGATGGTCTGATTATTTATAACTTGCTTTGATGTAATTTTCAGACTATGCCAGGGATCTTTGTAAAAGTCTATAAGCTCTTGGGCAGTTTGATCCCTTATCTCTGTCTGTCTCATTTATAGAGTAAGTGCGTGCTTAGTGATTTTCTAGTATCACACAGACATGTGGCTAAATTTTGTTGTGCTTGCTGCCTTTGATCTAATAGTAAGTCAGCCTGAGTAAAGGCACATGCCTGCTATACAATTCTAATAATAATGATGATAATTATCATGGTAGTTTTAGCATTTCATGAAGGAAAATCACTGTGTACTATGTATCTTGAGCTCATTCAGCAGTATGTGATTAACAACACATGCAGTGCAAGTGGTGCATTGCTAAGTGTGTGTTAGTAGCGTGACTTAGATGTTCAGGTCTGATTACCTTCAGAGAGCCCAGACGAGAATGAGTATGAAACACAAAATATGATATTTTGTATTTTGACTTAAGGAGAAAATGCTAATAAAATAATGCAGACACAAAGATCAAACATATTGATCAGGTCAAACTCCAAATTTTGCAGATTGCTAAATGACAGATTAAAAGTTTTTTTCATGCCACTGGCAATTGGCAAGAAATGTCAGAGGTGCTAAATGATTATGGCACTCTATCATAAATATTGTTATTGCACAAAGTTGTGTGTGTACTGATAGGAGTTCATGAAGTGATTCAACTGTAGTACTAGCAGCATAGGAAAACAAAACTGAAACCAGCTGTATGGTACAGGTACAATCACAACAAACATATTGTGAACCCTTTGGAATTACCTGTATTTCTACATTAACTGTTCATATGAATGGTGTCTGATCTTTAACAAAATCACCATAAACGACATACACAACTAATAATGCACAAACAATTATACTTCTTCTTGCTGATAAACCCCATGTGCTTATGCATTACGGGTTCCAAGCAGATGGAATGAATCAACAGCTATAATACATTACTTGATGCTGGAATGATTTTATACTTTTTCCATGCCTCAGAGAATTGTTTCAATTTGCAGACACCTTTTCTTTTTGGGGCCTTTTCGTCCTTGAAACTGTAGGTCCAACGTCTGTTTGAAAAAGAAATATAATATTAATTATTGTTAATAATCTTTTTTTTTTCTTTGCTACATTGTCCATTTTGCTTGTTGTTTTAATATTATTTGTATGCTTACATTTCCTTGGAAGCATTTTCATTTTCTGTTTGTTTTATCAGCAATTCATGTTAGTTATTGTTTTTATTATTTTTGTACCTTTTTTTTAAGAACAGTGTCTTAAAAATACTGTATGAGGCCTTGCCATTGAAGCCTCCACCATAGTGTTTAATGTTTGTTAATGCATTACACTTTTCTTGCATCATTTAGGGTCCCATTCAGGAAATAGTTATACTCTTAAATTACATTGTAAACCAAACCTCTGTCAAATATTACTCATATTACAAGATAAATGGTAAGGTAAGATCAAACCTCACATGTGATATACTCAGCATGCACAAATTCTGCTTTATTTAATAATAAAAATAATAATAATAATAATAATAATAATTCTTTATATTTATATAGCGCTTTTCTCACTTGAAAGTGATGTTTCACATACTGTAAGCTCATAAATGATTTAAGTAAGAAATTGGGCATTATGCTGGAGTGTCATTCCATCCAGAGACGGTTCCTGCTTTGTGCCTCATGCTGAATGAAAAATTTGACTTTCCATGACCATGGAGGTTTTAATTAAGGACTTACAAAAAATTTGTCAAAACATAAACATTTCCTATAAGCTGCTTGTGCAGACATGGTCAAACAGAAAAAGCTCACTTTGAACAAGAGACATGCTAAAACAAACCTGAGTAATCACTTAAGATAACAGGATTGTGGACCTGAGTTTATATCAAGGAAATGGGAGTGCTGCTGGAGCAAAGAGAATCTGGCTCAATGCAGTGTTACTGATGCAATCAAATCACTGTAAGTTGGTATCAATGGTTTCAAATTCTGGGAATGTTTGCTTCACTGTTTGCCCTACATCCTTTCTCATTGGGAACTTTACACATTAATGGTTACAATTCGTAAGTATGACCTTACTATAAAGTGAACAGTATAGTACCTTTAAGCTGTGATACTACGTTAACTTCCCACATATATTTATGGTTACTTTAGTATCATTCAGTGACTCTTCTTATTTTATGATTGAATATCCAGTCAAATTTCCTGGTTTATACTCATTTGGTAAATCGGATGTCACATTTACATACAGGTTTGCCTCTTGTTCTAGTTTATGCTCTTATCTTTGGCTGCTCCTTGAACAAGGACAAAGTGCTTACAAAAGAAAAAAAATGATTCCCAAATATTTTATCTAAAAAATAACAAACACAGTAAATTTTAAACCATATATCATATTAATGACTTGAATATATGCATAGTCTATATCCAGTCAGTTAGCCGGAGTGAGGTATGGTATTTTGTTGTATAAGCGTGTAATTGTCTGTTTTTTAATATTTTTACAGCTGGCTTAGTATCAACACTTGAATGCTGAGGCATAGCGACTAAGTCTTAAGACAGCTATAGTGGAAGTCTCCTCTACCTACAGAGTATTGTCACTCAACGGTTTGTAGAGCCATGCTGGGAGTTTCAAGAACACAGACCAACAAAGATCAAGACTAAATGGAAACTCTTCAGGATCTTTACAACAAAGTACTATGGCTATTCATGCCTTAAACAACTTAATTATAATGAACACCAACAATCTGAAAAGTGGCAGCACACAACCTCGAACTGGGAGACCAGTCTTACCTGTGCCAGTCAGATTGAGTGGAAGATTGCAAAGCCCTAGTAGCCCTACCTGTTCTATGCAGCGGTCTATGTTTGTGTTTCCAGATGGCACTAATAGCGAGAATAGCAGCTCTCCTGTGAGACAACAAGAGACACTGGCAGTGGAATGTTTGAGCTCCACAAGAAGGTTTAAAAGCCCTGTTAGGACAAAGGTAAGGGAGAACACACAATCTCCCAGTCCTGGACCTTTTGAAGAGCTAAGCTTAAAACTTGGTCTTTCAGATGAGAAACAAATCAAGAGGACTGTGCAGCTTCCACAGATACACAGGGAACTGCAAAATGTGGAGGTTAATAAAAAGGTTGATTTATTTGAGGCCCAGATTTCAAATCTACGTACCCAAGTTCAAAACTCTGAAATAATACGCAGTCCCAGGATTGGACGCAAATCCTCTAATACTCAAAACTCTGAACTATGTCAGCCAGACTCCCCTTTACAATCTAACTATGCTATTCCACCCGAATTACGTAATGGTAAAGAGGTAGAAACTTTCAGTTTTGATGAAAGTAAATTGAACAGTAGGAAAAAGGAAGAAGAAAGACCACAAATCAATATCTTAAAGCATGTGACTAAATCAGATACCTCAAACAGCATACTTTCCTTGGGGGGTTCGTCCAGAACCTACCAGTCATTGGGCGTGCAAGTTCCAGTTGCCAAACAAGACCAGGAAGCTAGTCAGTCATCGCTTACTAGCAGCAAAGAAAATTGTTTGGAACAGGGCAGCATTCCCTTTGTTATCATTACAGATCATGGAGTGGAAGAACCTGGAGATGGAACTGATTTGCCTCCCATTGGACAGATTTTAAGAAAACTCTCCTCTTCTTCGGCTTCTTCAACAGGATTTTCTTCCTCATGGGAAGAATCAGAGGATGATGTTTCAAGTGATCCAGATCGAACTGATTCACCTTCACGTAAATTCCTGGAAACGAATCAGCAAGGATACCACAGAGCAGTAAGTCTGATGACCTTAAAATAAATATAGAAGAATATGAGTAAAAAGTTGAGTAGTACTAGCATTGTATTGATTTTGGTCAAGGAATATTTAATATGTACATACTGTATGTTCATGTCAGATATATTGTATAAGGAAAACTCAAATGTTTAGGCTGTTAAAGCTTCAGCATTCTTTGCATATATATTTAATATATATATATATATATATATATATATATATATATATATATATATATATATATACTATATATATATATATATATATATACAATGGAATCTCGGGTCACAAACGTCTCGGACCATGTACAAATCGGGTTACGAACAAAAAGTTTGCCAAACTTTTGCATCTGTTCACGACCACACACTCGGGTGACGAACAAGCCAGTTTCCCTCTGGTTTGTACGTGCTGATGATTTCCGCACGTGTTCAGTCTCTCCCTGTGCATTCCCTGTGCAGCAAGTGAGCGAGCGGGAGAGAGAGCGCAAGCGAGCGAGAAAAGAGAGAGAGAGAGCGCGAGCGAGAGAGAGAGAGAAAGCAAGCGAGCGAGTGAGAGAGAGAGAGAGCATGAGAGCGCGAGCGTATATATATTTACATAAAATCCTATGGGGGAAATTACTTCGGGTTCCACTGTATGTATGTATATATATATATATATATATATAATATATATATATATATATATATATATATATATATCCATCCATTTTCCAACCCGCTGAATCGAACACAGGGTCACGGGGGTCTGCTGGAGCCAATCCCAGCCAACACAGGGCGCAAGGCAGGAAACAATCCTGGGGCAGGGTGCCGACCCACAGCAGGACACACACAAACACACACAAGCACACACTAGGGCCAATTTAGAATCGCCAATCCACCTAACCTGCATGTCTTTGGACTGTGGGAGGAAACAGGAGGAAACACACGCAGACACGGGGAGAACATGCAAACTCCACGCAGGGAGGATCCGGGCAGCGAACCCGGGTCCCCAGGTCTCCAAACTGCGAGGCAGCAGCGCTACCCACTGCGCCACCGTGCCGCCCCATATATATATCAATTAGATACTATATATATATATGGGCGGCATGGTGGCGCAGTGGGTAGCGCTGCTGCCTCGCAGTTGGGACACCTGGGGACCCGGGTTCGCTTCCCGGGTCCTCCCTGCGTGGAGTTTGCATGTTCTCCCCGTGTCTGCGTGTGTTTCCTCTGGGCACTCCGGTTTCCTCCCACAGTCCAAAGACATGCTGATTAGGTGGATTGGTGGTTCTAAATTGGCCCTAGTGTGTGCTTGGTGTGTGGGTGTGTTTGTGTGTGTCCTGCGGTGGGTTGGCACCCTGCCCGGATTGGTTCCTGCCTTGTGCCCTGTGTTGGCTGGGATTGGCTCCAGCAGACCCCCCGTGACCCTGTGTTCGGATTCAGCGGGTTGGAAAATGGATGGATGGATATAAATATATAATATATATATATATGCTGCTCAAAAAATTAAAGGAACACTTTTTAATCAGAGTATAGCATCAAGTCAATGAAAACTTCTGAGATATTGATTGATCTGGTCAGTTAAGTAGCAGAGGGGGTTGTTAATCAGTTTCAGCTGCTTTGGTGTTAATGAAATTAACAACAGGTGCACTAGAGGGGCAACAATGAGACAACCCCCAAAGAGGAGTGATTTAACAGTTGGAGGCCACTGACATTTTTCCCTCCTCATCTTTTCTGACTGTTTTTTTTCACTAGTTTTGCCTTTGGCTACGGTCAGTGTCACTACTGGTAGCATGAGGCGATACCTGGACCCTACAGAGGTTGCACAGGTAGTCCAACTTCTCCAGGATGGCACATCAATATGTGCCATTGCCAGAAGGTTTGCTGTGTCTCCCAGCACAGTCTCAAATACATGGAAGAGATTCCAGGAGACAGGCAGAGGTTGCACAGGTAGTCCAATTTCTCCAGGATGGCACATCAATATGTGCCATTGCCAGAAGGTTTGCTGTGTCTCCCAGCACAGTCTCAAATACATGGAAGAGATTCCAGGAGACAGGCAGAGGTTGCACAGGTAGTCCAACTTCTCCAGGATGGCATATCAATATGTGCCATTGCCAGAAGGTTTGCTGTGTCTCCCAGCACAGTCTCAAATACATGGAAGAGATTCCAGGAGACAGGCAGTTACTCTAGGAGAGCTGGACAGGACCGTAGAAGGTACTTAACCCATCAGCAGGACTAGTATCTGCTCCTTTGGGCAAGGAGGAACAGGATGAGAACTGCCAAAATGATCTCCAGCAGGCCACTGGTGTGAATGTCTCTGACCAAACAATCAGAAACAGACTTCATGAGGGTGGCCTGAGTACCTGACGTCCTCTGTGCTCACTGCCCGGCACCATGGAGCTCGATTGGCATTTGCTATAGAATACCAGAATTGGCAGGTCCACCACTAGCGCCATGTACTTTTCACAGATGAGAGCAGGTTCACCCTGAGCACATGTGACAAATGTGAAAGGGTCTGGAGAAACTGTGGAGAACGTTATGCTGCCTGTAACATCGTTCAGCATGACTGGTTTGGTGGTGGGTCAGTGATGGTCTGAGGAGGCATATTCATGGAGGGACGCACAGACCTCTACAGGCTGGACAACGACACCTTGATTGGCATTAGGTATGACAGGATGAAATCCTTGGATGCATTGTCTGACCCTATGCTGGTGCAGTGGGTCCTGGGTTCCTCCTGGTGCACAACAATGCCCGGCCTCATGTGGCAAGAGTATACAGGCAGGTCCTGGAGGATGAAGGAATTGATACCATTGACTGGACCCCATGCTTGCCTGACCTAAATCCAATATAACACCTCGGGGACATTATGTTTTGGTCCATCCAACGCCACCACGTTGCACCTCAGACTGTCCAGGAGCTCAATGATAGTATAGTAGTATAGATATCCAGCAGTATAGATATCCAGCATGATTTTTTCCCATTGAAATCTGATGTGTTTTCAAAGTGTTCCTTTATATATACAGTATATATATATATATATATATATATATATATATATATATATATATATATATATATATATATATATATATATATATATATACAGTATATATATATATATATACAGTATATATATATATATATATATATATATATATATATATATATAAACAGTATATATACAGAAGGGATTCAACAAGGTACTGGAAAATGTTTTGGTACATGTTGACTAGATAGCATCAGATACTAACTGCATATTTTGACCGCACATTTATGTTGTAGACCCCTTTTCCACCTTATTCCAATGTTGTTATATTATCTGGGAATTGTTTAGATCATTGGAATTGAGGTCATTGTCATGTTCGTGGAAACAGCTTGAGATGACTCATGCTTTTGACATGAACCTTTATTCTTTTGGAAGTATCTAATTGATAAAAGGTAAACTGGTGCAGTACAGTAACAGATATACAATAACAGATATGGCCAGTAGCAATACTTAGATACAACTTGGTATTCAAATGTCCTTCAGTTGGTAGTAAGAGGACTAAGGTATGCCAAGAAAACATTTCCCATAACATTAAACTTGCATCACGAGCCTGTACAGTTAACTTGAGGCGTGATGGATTTGTGTTGTTCATGCCAAATTCTGACCCTAACATGTGCATGTTGCAGTAGATATCAAGATTTGTCTCCAGGTAACATTTTTCCACTCCTTCATCCAATTTTGTTGATCATTTGCCTGCTATAGAATCATCTTCCTTTTCTAGCCGGCAGTAGTATGTTTTGGCCTTGTTTTCCATTGCTTTGAAGGCTGACATGTTGTGCATTCAAATATGCACTTCTGCACATTATTGCTTTAAAGAGCTGTTATTTTTGTTAACAAGGTGTTTGTGCCTATAGTGCTTTCACATTTTTTGTTTATTGCCCTAATCTCTGCCAAATCTTGAGACTATAGTACTTAAAATCCACAATGTGTAGCTATTTCTGGATGCCGGAACCACTACATGTGGTACCAATAATCATAACATGGTCAAAGTTACTTAGATAACACATTTTGCCCATTTTGATGTTTACTCAAACAACAACTAAACCTCTTGACCGTGACTACTTGCTATTTATATTGAGTTACAGCCACATGAAAGGTTATTTGTGTTAAAAAGCAGGTGTACTTAATAAAGAAGCCACTGACTGTATACTGAAATCCAAACGAGAAAACTTGGCCAAAGCACTCAACTTCAGACTTTATCTTTAATCTCTTTGTTTTTTATTTATTAACTTATTCTTACCTCTTGCCTAACATACCCCAGAATTACTGATAAACTAGTTTACTTTGCAGTGCACACATTTTGCAATTTTCTGAAATTTTGTGGCTCTTTGTCCAAAAGTGTTTCTAATTTGTTATTTTATCCAGTATTTCAGCTAATGTTAATTTTCTCTGTAACTAGAGCATGTGTTCCAGTACTTAACATTGAATCCACAACCTCATGTTCAAGATCATTTCAAAGGATAGCTCAGTAGGCTTGATGCTTGTTTTTGCAAACAGCCCAAGCAATTTGGATTACGGTCGAGGGTAGTGTGGAGGTGGGACTGTACCACATGTAATAGAATCTATTACAGTATGTAACATACATATAATACATAGCATTGAAGTACTATACATCAAAGTCATTTGGCAGACACCCTTTAGTGACTGATGTTCAGAATTAAAACATAAGTTGGTGTCACTTACTTGAAAATTTTGTAGACACCACCAATAGTGCAAATAAATGTGTTTTACTTAAAGTAGAACACTGTATTTGTTAAATATGACTGTTTGCGTGGTTGCAACACAATGGAGGAGATTGGAGTGAAATCCTGTTTTGAAATTGCCGTAGCTGAAGCATGCCAGATAGTCATGAATGAAGATGACTTATGCATCTACAGTTAATTCAATGTTACAAAATTATTCATGTGTAGACAGTCACTGGCTTACAGTGTATCACTTTAAAAGTTACATTTTTATTTTATCTTGAATAATGTTATATCAATGTTATCTTCTATTTACAGTGCTGAATTTGTCACAGAATAATGGAAGCTATGGCTAAATTAAATTTACATTTATATTACACAAATGCATCATTCCAGCAATGTGTATCTTTCAATATGTCATTGCAGTATACATTTCAAACATCCAAACCTTTTTTTTTATTTATGCATTGTTTAAAATTTTTTGCAGCCATTTGCTCTTATTGTGTAAATGTGACTCTTAAGGAATGACAATGGTCATCTGCAAATGGTGGCGGGTTTAGTCTTGGGTAGACTTCTAATGATCACCTTGTGTGGGTAAACTGAAACTGACACAGGAGGCAACAGGTAAGGCACAGAGACTGAGTAAGTGAAAAAATGATTCTAAGGAAAGAAAAGGTGCACGTTCAGTTACAAAAAGTTTCCCCTGTGATTTTGAAATGTGCTTGAAATCATTGAGCTCATTTATGGAATCTTTCATTGCAGCATATAACTGACCCTCAATAGATAAATAAAAATAGGACTTTTCATGTCGTAAATCTTGCTCCGCCTTTCTTTTCAATATACGGTAAATTATTCATTGTCCAAGCAAACTGGAAACTCTAATTTGGTGCAGTATGTGTGAGCGTGTTCTATAATGGATTGGTATCCTGCAACCATAATATTACAGGAAATATAGTAAAGAACTACATTGCTGCAGACATGAGGGAGGTAACAATAAAATGAGAAGATGGGTGCATGAGAGGATTATTAGGATCATGTAAGCATTCAACAAAGCAAAAAGAGTTATTTCACTGTTCCAAACATCAGTTTAATGTGTGTTTAATAATAATACACTCTCCATCACCCTTTATGGGTACAGTGACAGTTTTATTCATCATTTCAATTTCTTAACCCACTTTTCCCACTCTAGGGACAAGGGGTGCCAAAGAATAACCAGGAAACCCAGACACAAACAGAAACTAACCCAGGATGTGGTGCACATTCACACACACACTGTCACTCACTCATTCCAAGCAATTTCTAGAGTTACCAGGTAATTTATTACTACAGTGCTTTTCTAAGGATTACAAAGATCTTGTGTGAAGGAATACATTCAAATTATTGCCAAGAAAAATGTACTATAGCTTAGCTGCCTTGAAAGTTATTGTTATTTTTAAGATGATTGAGGAAAAATATTGATATAGATGCAGCAAACTTAGTGTATACACCATAATAGAGGATAAACTCAAGTTGAAATTCAAATTCATGTTTATTGTCATGTGTACATGCTAGTATAATTGAGATCTTATCTGCATACAGTATCTCTCTTTATAACATAATAGCATTCTCAGATCTGCTTAAACCAATTCGGGGTCATGGGGGACTAGAGTCTATCCTGGCAGTAAAGGATTCCAGGCTATGGTATGGCCCACTCACATGCACATGCCTACACAAGGCCTGCTGGTGTACATCAATGGGAATGTTTCCAGAAAACTGGACTAACCAAAGGAAACACCCAACTCGACACTGGAAGATGTGTGAACTCCAAATAGTCCATGACCAGATGAAGGATATGCTGTAACCTGTGGATCCTGGAACCATGAAGCTGCAGCACAAACCACTGCACATCCAAGCATGAAATCAACCTAAACACTTTAAAATGTATATGCCAGAAAACTGCTTTCATAGAGTTAAAACAAATCGTATTTGAGTTTGTCATTTCATAGGTGAAAAGTGAGGAAAAATATGTACATATAACGATAATGAACCCATAAACCTATAAGTGGGTGTTATATATAGGCAAACATCTAATTACTACAACATTCTTTTCATTAAAAATGTTACTGTGTTTCACAATATTGTGTATGAACAATTTATCATTTAAAAAGGAAGTCTTGTAAGTCCTGTGGTTGGAAAAATACTGTGTTTGGAACCAAGGAGGAAAAAGCTGTCCGCCCCAGCCATGTCCAAATTACTTGTTGAGCCAGCCAATACATGCAGGGAATTGTTTGGTAATTTTGTTTATGACTTTGTGTGCTCTTCCTTTGCAACTCCTCCCATATTAAAATAAAATAAAACCTTTGCCTTTTACAACTCTAATCACTTCCTTGTTTTGTGGCTAGCCACTACACACTGTAAAAGGTGGAAAATGACAAACCACTTTATTTAGGGATGTTTTGAATATGAACTGCCCTTTTATTTAGCTTGTTCTTTCCACTCATTTCCCAATTTGATATATTTGAATATATTTAAATAGATTTTAATGTGTTTTCAAGACCATTGGAACATTGTTCACTTCATTTGATTTCTCTTTCCAGATAGAACACTGGGTTAATAGATTGTGACTTTATCAAAAGAGGTGACTCCACACTGCATCACTACATGGATATTCTTGACTTCATTATTTTGCATTTGTGGAAGTGAGCCTGAAGACTGTACAACTGGAGCTCCTTCTAACTGTTCTAGAGCTCTGTTCTATGTATTATTTTATTTCTGCTACAAAATGCAAGAGAAATTAATTGGGTCAGTTAGACCTGCAGGGGTTGTGTGCATTTGCTGTGAAGCTTTAGTAGAGTTGGTTAAATAGGTAAAATATCAATTGTTTCACTATGTAATATCTGTGACTCAAAGATAGCCTTTTGTAAAGGGAGCAGTGACGTCACATATTTCAATATTCCTGATGTGCCAAATGGTTTTATTAGCTGAACAGACTTGTCTTTTACTTTTCAAAAGCTGGAAATCTCAGGGTCATTGGCTTCAGTCCAGGAAAAGGCTACAATGTGCACACTGTATTCTGTAGTGCTTTTCATATGTTTAACATATTTACTTGAAACAGAAGTGACATTTTTCATGTGGATTACGATAATCACATCATCAGTCTATTCCAACAGGAGTATGCATGATATTGAAGTTCTAGAGTAATGAAAGCCTTACATTCAGCCAAAACAGATTCTGTCGCCTCACCAACCATGTACATGATAAGCAAAAAATAGAAGCTGAATTCATATTTATTCAGAATTCTAAAGTACTTCACCTGAATAAATATAAAATGTTTTAAAATTATTGTCAGCACAATTGCAAATTTCTTAGCAATGCTTTGCATTTGGGTGCACTTTGGTTGGTATATGTAGGAAGTTTGTATTTTTTCTGTTTCTGTTTGTATATTCTCTATTTCCATCCATCCATTTTCCAACCCGCTGAATCCAAACACAGGGTCACGGGGGTCTGCTGGAGCCAATCCCAGCCAACACAGGGCACAAGGCAGGAAACAATCCTGGGCAGGGTGCCAACCCACCGCAGGACACACACAAACACACCCACACACCAAGCACACACTAGGGCCAATTTAGAATCGCCAATCCACCTAACCAGCATGTCTTTGGACTGTGGGAGGAAACCGGAGTGCCCGGAGGAAACCCACGCAGACACGGGGAGAACATGCAAACTCCACGCAGGGAGGACCCAGGAAGCGAACCCGGGTCCCCAGGTCTCCCAACTGCGAGGCAGCAGTGCTACCCACTGTGCCACCGTGCCGCTCATATTCTCTATTTCTCTGTGTTAACTCTGATTTTCATCCTTAGCTTAAAGATGTACATGTTAGATTGTTTAGCAATTCTATGTTGGTCTCATGTGAGTGCGGGTATTTGTATATGTGTGAACACTACAATGGACTGGCACTTCAGGGTTATGATGATTCATGCACATCCTAATGTACAGTATCTAATGTACTTCATAAATACCAGTATGCTGCATACTATCTTTACATAGACAGACTCATTTTCATTTAAATTCATGTGATTTTCTGTCTCATTAGATAAGCAAATGTGGATTAGCCAAATGCTAATCTTATACCAGCATAAACTAGGAATAAGGTACAGATAAGAGATCTGATTCATCCTTAGGAGTGTTCAGTCCCTTTGATCAGATGGTAGTTTAGTAGTGTGCATTTTTGTCACCTTAATAACCCATTGGGCAAGGCTTATTATTCCATATTGAATCCAGAATTCCATTCTTCCTTATTGCAAACTTTTATGTCACACAAATGGCCTTTTAAGGGCTCTGTTTGAGTGCTTGGGCATGTTTTTGTTTTTGAGTATTTTTTTTAATTCACTTTTTGCCCTTTGCAGTAGTGGCAGCACAGTGGCGCAGTTGTTATCTTTCATGTATAGTTCTGGATTTGAATCCAGTCCCCTGTCGATGTCTGTTTGGAGTGTGCACATTCTCCACATGTCTGTGTGGCTGTATTTGTGGTTAATTAGATTTTCCACTCACACCCCCAAATGTTAAGTCTATTGGTGACTTTATATTATCCCTATGTGAGGATGTGTGAATGGACCTTCTGATGGACTGGTGGTCATCCAAGACTGGTTCCAGGCATTTTGCCAAGCATTGCCAGAATAGACTCTGTTGCCTGGTGTGTTTGAATGAATGACAATGTTATGGTATATAAAGCAATAAATTGTTTGATTTATTTTAGCTAGTAATATTAAAATGAATTTTAAAAAATCCAATATTTCATTCTTAGATCCTACTATCTATTGATAGTGTAAGGATATGTGCATATGTGACTTTGTCTTGCAATGAATAAGCAT
Organism: Erpetoichthys calabaricus; assembly: GCF_900747795.2. Taxonomy (NCBI): domain Eukaryota; kingdom Metazoa; phylum Chordata; class Cladistia; order Polypteriformes; family Polypteridae; genus Erpetoichthys; species Erpetoichthys calabaricus. The sequence continues at coordinate 118,273,568 of NC_041396.2, forward strand.
AAGCATCCCTTGTTTTAGTGGTTCAGATTTGTGCCCATTCCTACCAAGATATGTTTCAGATTCACACAGTACTGCCATTTAAAAAGCAGATCTTATAAATGTTTGGATGGATGTCTTAGTGCGATGAATTCATCAATAGATATTACCATTTCCTAAATATGAAAAAAATAATTACGTATATCATACTTTGTTAACAGAAGGATGTTAGGAAAAAGAAGGATCTCCCATTATTTGTGTTTAGGTTTGTTCCCTAAACGTCATGAATCAGATATCAGTAAATCAGGTAAAACATTTGCCATAAAGAAACGCACAAGCTGCTCCAAGAATTTCTTTCTCCCAAGGGCCTTATGACTTTTCAATGTAAAACGTAGCAAAAGTAGCAAATAATGAGGTATAGACAGTAGTATGAATATGCCTAGGTGGAATCTTTGATGATTGTTAAAAGTTGTTATTAAAGGATTGTTTTTAAATGTTATGAAAATTTCTGTCTTTTTTAAAATGTTAATCTGTTGTCTTTATGTGCTTTATGTTCTTTTCTATATGGTGGCGACTGACATTTCATATATTCTTGGGTAAACATGACTAAATAAAAAAATAAGCTTAACTTTTAAAAGTTAAATTTAAATACTATTTCAAAAATCAATTGAAGTGAACAATGTTCCAATGATTTTGAAAAAGACATTAAAATCTTAAATATATTCAGATTTATCAAATAAGGTAATTTTTTATAGGCAACTGAATCACCTTGTTGATATGATTCAATTAGTAGAGTGTGGTTTAATTGATATCTAAATCATACACCTTTTCTAACACAAAAGAAGGACTGTTGTAAAAATAAGGATTATTCCGTCCTATATATTTGCCTTGGTGAGATGAACAATGCACAATTGACCATTTTCAGTATATGCATGGCAGATTTACAAAACAGCTTTTTGAAGGCCTTATAATTTATAGTGTTGGAATTCTATTTGATTTGAACTTTTTCTGTTGTTCTTCTTAACTTGTGCATTTTTTGTTAATTCTATGTACACATTTTGAGCTATATCATTTCACTTCCTTGCTAATTTGAGAGAGGTTTGAGCTGTAGAAATTGTGTAAAAAAGCTGTTTGGTTGGTTAAAACAGCTTGCTTTATGTGAGCTTTCATTGCTGTCATTTTATTATCTAATCTCTGTTGGATGTCTGTCAAATGCATTGCGTTTTTATTACTTTTTCATTTACAGGATACTGCAGTACCAAATGATGCGTGTTTGTTCTTAAAACATTGAATTGCCTATCCTGGTTTGCACAACAAAATATAAGTGAAAATATAAACCTATTTGAACCTATATGTAGGCCGATCAGACCATTGATGTGCTTTTCCTTCTCGTAGGTCAGTTCTCCGCTTCTACACTGTTAAAAGGTGTAAATTTGTTATAGCGGCATCATTTCACCAGATTTAGCTAGCTATGTGGACTTTGCAGGCCTGCAAGCCCTCGGATATGCTGTTGCTCTAAATACAGTACCCGGCTGTCATCTTAAGCAGTTAAACAAGCCACTTAAAGGCACTTCTTTAATTTAAATGTAAACACTATCCAGGGAACCATGCCAATACACTTACTTTTAAGATCTCCTTTTCTGTGTCCTCTGTGTGTTATCCAGCCAAGTGCGGTGGTATAATGCTATGGTTTCTATTCTGTAGTTTTATTATGGCTTTTTGACTAAAAACTTTATGAATAGAATGCTTTGCTGCATATCATTTTCAGAGCTCAATTGCACAGCCAAGCTAAAAAGGAGCTGGGTGCAATCCAGCAGCAGACATGTGCTAATAAAGTATTTGTTTAGTTTTAATCCGGTTAAATTTGGTGTTGCAGCTGCAACTTATCACCCCTGGGCTCAGATTCGGGATGGAAAAAGGGGGTTGGATATCATTTACTTCACAAAGGACTAAACATATTTTCTTAATTTAGAAGTATCACTGACACATTTTATGTATTCCTTGTGAAAACAGGGAATAATACTCAGTTCAACATGCTCAGTGATACCGATCAATCCAGAAATGCACAGGCACATGCAAATCCCATATGGCACTGTGAGGAAAAACTCTGTGCTCAAACTCTGCCCGTTTCTTGAAACATCTGTACAAACTGTATCCTGATTAAAACTAAATGTATACCTGTAACTTTTGTTGAATTCTTAACACTTGATTGCAAGCAAAGTATCTTAATCTGTTCCTCAACAGCTGTCACTATAAGAGTGATGCACGTACATGCACAGCGACACCAGTTTTTTTTTCTAGTTTTAACTAACTGCTTCAGCCAGGAAAAGGCATTGATTGCTTGAAAAATGCTCCCAAAAACGCTCTTTTTTTTCTTAGCAGTGCTTTATGAGCATTACCATCAATTTCAATGGCACAGGCGTTTGCCCTAAAAATGCTTAAAAACTGCTGCATGCAGGTGTTTTTCTGAACTACGTTCTGCTGAAATGAGTAGATGTGAACAGTGTAATTGAAAACAATGGTAATTAACTTTTCAAGCAGTTTTAGTAGCATTTTGTTCTAGAGCTAAAATGCTAGAAAAATACATACTGTAGATATGAATGGACCCAAAAGGTCTAGATGTGAATGGACCCTTATAGTTGTCAAACTGTATATCGTTCATCTTGTACCTGTCAACTTAATACATACAATTTTACTATTTGTAACAGAACTCAATTTTCTCATGATGATGTGACAGTTCAAGTCTTCCAGTATAATCAAAATATGCAATATTCAAATAGGTAGTATGCTGTTTTGGTAATTTTGTTACTTTAACTTGCAATATTGTTTAAGCAAAAGGTTAATTTCAAAAATAGTAAGATTACCATACACATTAACGCTTATTTTATATGTATTTTTTATATTTGTTAATGCTTACTATATGAACGTGTATTTTTTCTGGCAGTTATTACTTTGGCCATTGTTTCAAATAATGTTAAAAGTCAGTACTTGAACTGTATTAATACCAGTAATAACAGAAATGAGTTGAGATGAAAATTTCTCCATTTATAGTGTGCATTTCTACAAGAATGTTATTTATGTAAAATACTGAACATCTGTTATAGCAACATCTTGGATAATTCAATTAATAAGCAACATGCAAAACCTAGGGAGCTCCCTCTGAGCCTAAACTGGGTGGATGTAATTTAACAGCACATGTAGGAATAAACATATTTTGGCAATTGAGAATGCTTAATAAAGCATTTCCAATATTCAGTTGTAAAATAGCCAATCTGCCACACTCAGTTGATGAATACATGGGGAAAATATGAAAAATCCTTACAAATACTGACAAATCTAGCAATCAGACCTGAATTAATGGCACTGTGTGATATTAACTTGATCTGAAACACCACACTTCCCACATTAAAACATAGTACTAATAACCTGATTAAAGCTATTTATTATTTATGTATTAAAACTAAATATATACGTGTAACATTGGCTCAGCTAATAGCACTGAATGCATGCTGCTTAATCTTTTACTGCAATGATATTGCTGAGCAAGAGATCATTAGTCTGTGAGCTGAAGAAAAAGTGCATCTTGGGTATCCAGCAAAACAACGACAGAAAACATACAAACAAGCGTATATATACAGTACGATGGATTGAAGGAAGGGAAATTTTGACCAAAATTCCATTGAGATATGATAGTTAGACCTGAAACAAGCAGTTTATTGTGAAAAATATCACCTAGTGGACACACAACTTCAATGGAAAGATAATGAGTGAGACAAAGTTCTTTAACCATGTTGTGAAAAACTCATCAGTAACTACAGGAAATGTATACTTTTGAATATTGCTGCTAAAGGTGGCATAACAAGTAAGTCAAAGTCCAAGTGGGAGAAGGGCATTTAAAAAAAAATTAAAAATTGTGTTAGCTATCAAATCAAACAATACTTGATAAGCAGGACCACTTTTATGTAATATTAAGTCTTGGTTGAAGGTCTGGTAACACTCTGTTGCAGAAATCAGATGGCACAAAGGCACTGCAGGTTAATATAGAGCACTTTTTACCATAATGAAAGCATTTCGATAAGTAAAAAACAGTATTTGTTTTTGTAAATTGTGAAAAATCAAACACATTTTTTTGGTTCTACGTAACTGTAAAAATTTGTTGTCATTTTGTCCCTTTAAAATATTTATCTACATTAGTTTATTCTGCCTAGTAAAAGCAAACAGGAGAAGCAGATTTTTATGGTTGACATAAAGGTTCAACTCGCAGACTTCTCACTGTCCATGTAGCTTCTTTTTATATTTGTGTAGGTTTCCTCTGTGCCTCCCATGTTTGAAAGAAATTAACTTAAAAAAAGTTAGGTTGATTCCATCACTCCATTTATTTCAAATCCACTTAATCTAGTTAACATCACAGGAGATGAAGTTAATGGACCTGATTTGAGTGAGTGTAGGCATAGGGGGCATGTCCCATTGGGGGTGGTTCTTACTTTGTGCCAGTTATAGACTCCCACATTGTCTTGGAACACAACATTCAAAAATTAATGAAATAATGTATTGAATTAAGTACTTATTTAATTAATCTGTGGAGACCTGTAACAATATATTTTTCTTTAAGTAGCTGTGACACATTGTGAAAGATCTTAAATAGATTTCATGTTGATCTTATGAGAATGTATTGATGGAGAGTTTTAAGACAGCAGCCAAGCCTCATATTTTCCATACAATAAACTTTAAAATGTTTTTAAATTAAATACTTAAACTTGATTTCAATTTATGGTGTGGTTTAACCCCAGATTATATTGCCTTCTTGATAAGGGAATTCAAATAAAACAGTTACATATAAAATGCGATTTAAATGAGCTTCTCAGCTAGAGCAATTTTCATTAACATTTTTTTCCGTTTGTATGATTTTTTTTATTTAACACACTGGATACTGCCATTTCCAAACTAGTTTAAACTGTCTTCTTATACAGATAGTAAATCACTTTTTTTCTTGGTGGTGAACAAATTGTGAGATGATAATAGGTAAATTTCTCCTGTACTACAAGTACCTTGCCTCTGTACAATAGCAATGTTTATTTGCACATCCTGGAATTAGTTCAACAACAAGAAGTAGAAAAACTCCCCTTCATTAAATATTTATCTATTTATAAAGGAGTCTCCTTCTGTAATGACTTTTAAAAATGTAGTAGGTGTAGAGGTGCCATACAGGGTTTCCTAAAAATCCTACTGCCAACTAAAACTTATTAGAGCTGCTACCCTTCTGCACAATACAGTTCCAGAAACTGGGTATCTTTGTCCCTTGACTTGATGTTTGTGGTATGCAGTATCATTTGATGGTGACAAGCCTCTGACCATTTCATCCAGTGGGAGCAAGCTGCAGGGCAGCATGATCCTTCTTGACTTCATTAAACTGGAGGTCCAGGTGCTAAGAAAAGGAAAAAATGATGATCTTTGGAAAACTCCTTCTGCAAAGCCAAACAAATGAGGAGTCAAGAAATGCAAAAACGTAATTTCCAAATATATACATTTTTTAAATTAGGAAGAAAAACTTCAGAAGAAGTTCAACCTGGCATTTACAGTACAGAAGATTTTATTTACCTCCACTTGCCTGCTATATACCTCTATATATCCTGTGTTAGGATGTCTGGGGCTTCCTAATAAATTCTTTGGACCCCTGAAGTCTTGAAAACTAAATTGTTAAAGGTGCCTAAAAAATTAAAAACTGTTTATAGTTTTATAAATTACTCACCATCCATTACTGAGTACCAATAAATGCTCATTCACTTAAACCCTTTGTTTGTATGCAGGACTTAAAGCAGAAGAAATTTGATAAAAGAGAAACCAAGTCTGCACAGTGTCACGTTGGTTTTGAGTCAAATAAAACTTCTGAGAGATATTTTTTTATTTATATTATTCATTCTTACAGCTGAGTTGTGACACACATTACCCAATACTGTGTGTTTATTTACTACATGACAGCATCACTACCTATTGTCTTTGTAATTGCCACTACCCACAAGTTACATTATTTTAGGTATGTTTGCACAGATGTAGGTTTGGAGTAATAACAAAAGACTAATCATTACTGTCTTAAGCTGGCAATAAAGCTTGCATTTTAATTGGGTTGCCTGGTTCAACAAGTCCTATAGTAATGGAAGCCTTGCCTGTTGGTGGTGGACTAACTACTTGCCTTATATTATACCAGACATGGTGGTATTTTGTGTTTTTTCCTTTACCCATTCAAAGCATACAGAAGCTCATTCATTCAGTATGAAATTTGCATTTTCTATCTGTATTTAGGCAGATATCTTTTTTAGCTCAGGATAGCTTCAAATTACCACTGTCTGTGCGTGTGTGTAGGTGCACACTGTTAAAAATCAATATTGTTTTCAAATTATGTTCCCTGCTTTTCTCCCATTGTTGGGTTCAGCTTCAGCTTGGGGTCTAGAATAGATTAAAATATATGAAGATGAATGGATGCAGGCTTTTTTAACAGAAATGATAACTGAATTACACAAGACTGTGTTGTGCTAGTTAAAAACTCTGTAGACTGACTCCCTTTATTTTGTGATAATGGACTGATGATGTTGCGGGAAACTTCACCCTTTGGTTCTAAGTATATAGATTGAAATTCAAGTGTGTGGAGCTTTGAATGGTAACATTTTCAAAAGGAAATATCAACTTTGTTTTTGAATATGTAAAAGTGTTGCCTTCCTCATGACACTTTCAAGATGCACATACCCTCTAAATGTTCTTCTAAAAAGTGAAACTACACTACGTACTTCTTGTTTTCTGAAAGTATTTTACCTTTTTTACCATTTGATTTTGTGCATCCAGCCTCCATCCATAACTGCTGTGATTGCCATCTGCAAATTGTGCGTCTGGAAACAAACCATGCATCATGGTTCCTCCAACTATCACTTTTCTGAGGCAAATGGGTGGAGTTTTAGCAACATTTCCTCCTTTGGTTAGATGTGGTTTTCTGCAGCAATTACATTGTTTAATAAGCCTTTCACACTTGGGGTGTCCCAAATGATATTTTTGTTACAAACTTGGTGTAGTTGTATTTGGCACTGATACTGCACACCATCTTGCATAAGTAACTGCACAGGGAGTGCAAATGTGAAGAAAGCAAAAGAGGAAAAAAGATCTGCAAGGTGCACAATTACTTAGTTTGTGAGGAAATATTCAGCAGAGTACAGAAAGCTCTTCACAAACTGGACTGAAAGGTGGCTGTCTATCTGCAGACACTTCACAGGCACGACGGGGAGAGATGAGCTTCTGGGTTTAGGCTGGGTGGGGCTAGATGCTTGAGTGGCAGCAACTTTCTGGCAAGGAAGGTTTAAGAAGGAGACTTTCTTAAGAAACGAATAAATCGGTACCCTCCGCAGGTGTTAGTGCTTACCTGTATGAGGCATCTCAGTGATGATGGAGAGTGTACCAGCAATTGCTGATACTCTGATACCAACAATGTTCAGAGTGAGAGCAGCCTAAGACATATACATGTAATGTATATGTGATTTGTTTAATTAAAACGTATTAGCATTTATTAATATGCTAGCTGCCAATATTCCCCATATTTAATTTATTGCATATTGTGTTATTCCAGATTAAGATTTCACTGTTCAGCCAATGAGATCCTCCAATTCTTAGAAGGTATTTTGCAAACTGTAGGATTCACCCTAATAGGTGCATTATTATTGAAATTGCCTGTGGCCAACTCATCTCTATGGTGACTCTAAATTCATTTATCACAATCGCATGTATTGGTTCTGTCTTTCAGAAGCTGAAAAGTTGAGAAGATAATGTTGCAGTTAATGTTTCACCTCAGCAAGCATTCTGAAATGATACCATTTATTGAAGTGTTATTTGATCAAACTTTATATCTTTCTGATCTGTCTCTTGTGAGTTCATAGTGTTTAAATGTGCTATGATACAGTCACAGACATATGATCATCAAATGGAAAATATGCCAACATAATGATTCAGTCATCCATTTTCTTAATCTGGTATTTCCAGTAAATGCTTGTGGGAAGTTGGATTTTTCCTGACACCATTTGCTACAAGGCAGAAGTTAATTCTGTAATGGGAAGTCAGTTCATCACATGGCACCCTCATGCACACACAACAACACTATTTCATACTGGGCCAATGTAGAGTCATCAATTAAACTAATATTAGAATGTGGGAGGAAAGCACTATAAACAATGAAAGCCAGATGACACAGAGAGAATGTAAAAACTTAACAATTTGGTGTCACTGGGCCCAACTAGACTCAGCAATCAGCATGTCAGCAAGTCTTTAGATTTTAAGTAGAAAATATCTCAAAAAAGAGAAGCACACATAACCCTTACAATGAAGGCACACTGAAGGCACCTAAGCAGAGAATAAGTTGGATGTACAAGCCTTTTGAGGTTGTAGATTTTAAGAATCGGTAAACCTTGAATATCTTGTTAAATTTTTCTTTTGTCTTAAATACACTTTTTCTCTTCATTTGTTGTGAATATTGTTAAATGTTAATTTTCAAGAAACATGTCAATCTTGTCATGTTTTATGTCTCTTTTGTTCATTATTCTTTGTTTTTGATTTTGTTTATATGTGTAAGCTGCCCGTGTTACGTTCTACGTGTTTTGTGGATGATCCTCAACATGCGGGGCCATCCGCCAATCACCGCCAGGAACAGCCCTCCTCCCTATCAATCCAGAAAGTCATCCACTGTTCTTGATGGTTCATTTTGATTACACTGAGGGGTGGTGAGCCCTTGTGCTTTTGTGAGTTTGTAGGATTTCTTTAAATATGTGTATTTGTACTTCTTTGTTTGGATTGCCTTATTGCTTCAGGTAATTCCTTTTCCTTTTGTGCTCTGTGGAGCTTGCTTTTTTTTCTTTGCATTTTTATGAAGATAAACCTTTTAGTTTTATGAAGACCCTGTGCTTGCTGGGGTTTGACTGTTAATCCCCCCATAGTGGTCATTTATGGAAGTACTTTTTGAACTTTTAGGAACTCTTTACTACTTTGAGATGTTTTATTTTTTTAACGAATGCTTTAGTTTGAGAAAAATACTTTTTGTTATTTAGTGTGTCATTCTACCTGTTTTACTTTAGTCATGGTTTTATCCCTGGTTCAAATGAAGCTGTCTTTAATGTAATATTTGTGTTGTTATTTCTTAAGCTTCCTATCTTTCATTATTTGTGGTATCTTTTTTGTAAAATCATGTTTTCTAGGAGTATATTTTATGTAATTCTTTAATTTGCCAATATTATGTTAATAATGGATGTCTTATTTTTAATTCTCTGCCCTGCTTCTTTAAAGTGAAAATTAAGAAGGTATGGCCGCCTGATGACACAGGTGGGTGTGGCCATCTCTGTATAAAAGGAGAAACTTCAGTTTATGCTGAAGCTTTGGTATTGTGATTGTGATCTGTATTCTCATTTAGTAATTTCTGATATTCTTGTAGATTTCCTTGATTTTTGCCCCTTGCTCTTGTTCAAGGAACTGACTTCGCTTTGCAATATTGAATTTGTTTGCTGAAGGTTTTGCCATTGGGCAAAACATATATGTTTGCTCCTTCTTCCCTGCCTTGCCCTATTTGCTACTTGATTTGTGAATTATTTATATAAGTTATTTAATTATAAAGAAACTTTGCTTTGTTATTGTTATTGCATGGGTTTAGGGAATATTGTAAAATTAAAGTAATTAGTGATGAGATTGCTTTTTCTAAAAAATAATGAGTAAAAAAATCATGTTACAATTTATGAGAAGTAATTAGTAATTTGTAATAGATTACTTTTTTGAGAAATTATTCGAACTCTAGTCATTATTAATCAAGTCATAATCCAGACACTGACCTGAGTTTCAAGGAACATTTATTGGAATTACCTTTTACATGTACATGCAAGTAAAATTTCACTGTCTTCTGTACATTACAACCAAATACCACTACTTCTGCTACTATTACTACTACTACTACTGCCACTACTACTACTACTATTACTACAACTCTAACAGGACCTCAACAACCTAGTAGACAGGATCCCAGGAGTAACAGTTAAAACTAGTCCTGCTGTTTGTGTTTATTTATAGTTGTTCAGCTCTAGACAGAAGGTCAACTCTTTGCATACTGTCCTTGAATATGGCTAAGGCTGTAGATCTCCTCTTGGAGTGCTTTGAGCAATCTCACTGGCAGAGTTCCATTCCCTTTCTGGTCCAATGCCAAACACTTCTGTTGTTGGTTGTTTAAGATGGCACCAGAAGGAATGAACCTTTGGGGCCTGCCTTTTCAATCGTAGACTTGGTTAAAATCTCTGACTTTTGATATTCTTCCTGGGCTATTTCCTGGATTATTAGCTTATTGTGTCAACATGAGAAAAGAAATGAACAGACTTGGGAGCGTGTCAAGGTGTTTGGTTTATCCTAAGCTCCTTGGAAGGCTTTTGCCAACAGCAGGCAAAACTAACTATGCCATTTTAGTTTTATATATTTTTTCTACAATGTGTACACAAAACATATATAAACTTAAAACTGAATTTTGATTATTATTTTAATATATTAGTATTATTTGGTTTCATTAAATACATTTATATATGTGATGGCCACCCTTTTTAAGAACTATTTAAACGCAGTTCCTTATTAAAAAATATTGGACAGTTTTTTCCATTTGGAACATAAGGTGACTGTGGTGGTCTGGTGCCCTGCCCAGGATTTGTTCCTGCCTTGCTCTCTGTGTTGGCTGGGATTGGCTTCAGCAGAACCCCGTGACCCTGTGTTAGGATGTAGCGGGTTGGACAATGTCTGACTGACTGACATAAGGTGAGGCAAACATCTGCTCATCAGTTGGAAAATTAATTAACACACAGGTTTAGATTTGTTTACTTTTGTTACAAACATACTTTATTTCCTAAACTGGTTTTCTATAGTGACTGAAAAAACTTTTCAAGCATTTAACAATAGGCTTAAAATCAAGTTGTCATTAATCCACACTGAATCCTTCAGTCATTCATTCTACAAAGACCTATGTAAAAGTGAATGCTTGTCTATCTTGAAGACTGCTTCTACCATGTGCCTAAAGTCGTCATGCATCTATATTTTTAATTACTCCATAACACTCTCTTTTTTAATTAGTATTGTTGGAACAATGGACAGCCCAAACTCTATGTTCTTCCCTTACAGTGTATGTTCTTGAATGGGTAGTTCAGACCTACAGTACTTACTCTGCCTCAAGTTATCTATTTTCCTCCATTTGTCTCAGAGAGTTGTCCCTACAAAGACTTATGTCATACTATGCTATATACAAAATAACAGAAGGACCAAATAAGCAGTAGGGCCACCCTTTGCCTTCAGAACAATGTTAATCCTTCTTTGAATGCCAGGATATACTCTATCCAGAACTATATATAATGGGATATTCACCAATCTTTGAAAAGAAAGGCCTCCAGTTCTTTTGGGGATGGTGGTGGAGATATCCACATTGCCCTTGGCACCCCAGAATGTCTTATTCAGATTCAACAATGTTTAGATCTGGTGATTAGAGTGGCCTTGGAAATTCATGATCATGTTCATAGCACCACTGTTGAATTACATTATCAATGTGTATAAGGTATCAACATTCTGGATTACTGGGACATCATGAGAGAGCAGTATTTATGCAATAGGATGCACCTGGTCCTATAAAATGAGCTCATATTCCTTAGTTATTATATGACAATTTAGAGCCAGCCTATTCAAATGGGACAATGCAGCCCAGGAGCGACCTCTGAGTGGCCCAGCTCATGGTCCAGCTAGAAACACATGGAAAAACTGAGAAAAACACATTTTGTGAGCCTTCCTAAGTTCCTACATAATTTCCTACAGTAATACAGACCATGAATGCCAAAAGGCTCTGTTGGGCCCTTAAGCAAGGCCCTTAACCTGCAATTGCTGAGCGCTTTGAGTAGTGAGAAAAGCGCTATATAAATGCAAAGAATTATTATTATTATTATTATTATGAATGAAAAACTCTGCGTAGACATTTAACCAACAATGCAGCACCTTGTTGTGTGTCTAGAAGTGGTGATAGTAGTCTATGATACAGTAACTTTTTTTGTGATGGTACACACTAGTACGTGGTTCAGACACCTCGGCCATGACAGCTGGTTGTGGCATTGACTACATATTAAAGGACATATTAAAGGATTCTATGATTAATTCTATGATCTGGGTGTTAGTTGTATTCCAGTTTCATCAAGTGAATGCAAATGTGGGTTTTCGCAAATGAATCCAATTGTTACTCCAATCAGAGCCTTGTTACTGACAAGCACTGTCTCCATACTTCTCTTCATATGATTGGTTGACCCTGTACTCACACGCTTCAGTCCTACTTATTCATGGCTGTTACAAGGACATTAATCAGCTATTAATACTCAAAGCAAATAATGAATTGGAAAGGCTGCATTTGATAAAAACATACAGAAAGTTAGGAATTTTCTTTAAAACTCAATCAAATTAAGCATTGATTGCTTTGCAGGACTACTTAACAACTTTTTTGTAGAATGTAGAACTTGTTATTAACCTGCAGCTAATATTCTTTGATTTCAGAAATGCTGTATTTGTAATGGGGCAGCACGGTGGCGCAGGGGTAGCGCTGCTGCCTCACAGTTAGGAGACTCGGGTTCACTTCCCAGGTCCTCCCTGCATGGAGTTTGCATGTTCTCCCCGTGTCTGTGTGGTTTTCCTCCGGGTACTCCGGTTTCCTCTCACAGTCCAAAGACATGCAGGTTAGGTGCATTGGCGATCCTAAATTGTCCTTGGTGAGTGTGTGTGTGGGTGTGTGTGTGGGTGTGTGTGTGTGCGTGTCGTGCCGTGGGCTGGTGCCCTGCCCGGGGTTTGTTTCCTGCCTTGCGCTCTGTGTTGGCTGGGATTGGCTCCAGCAGGCCCCCATGACCCTGTAGTTAGGATATAGCGAGTTGGATAATGGATGTATTTGTAATTTTAAATTATCAAACACAATATTATGCAATACAATATGACTACGCAGGAGATCATGGGTCTTTCTTGCGTGGAGTTTGCAAAGCGCTTTGAGTAGTGAATAAAATGCTATAGATTCTTCTTCTTATTATTATTATTATACTTGATGATTTGTCAATTTCAAATTTTAAACATGTTTTTCCATCAAATAAATAAAACATGTAGCACTAGGACTCTCATTTTCTATATACCTTCCCAGTAACTCAAACTTGAACATTGTTCCTACTGTCACCTTTTTGTTTACAAAAAAGGCACTGCTAATCACACATGATGGTGATTTTAAATGAACCTGTGTTTCCTCAGTGTGCAGTAGACATTGTATTCATGTGTGTCAGCTACTGTTGTCACCTGTTATGGGTTTGTGCACTTATAGCTTTGACAGCATTGAAATCTCTTTTTTATTCTGTTAAATGCACTATGTGATGTGCCTGGGTCATATATGACCAAAATATTTATTTTATTTTAAAAGGTAAACAAATGTTATTGCTAATATTCTGCACTTTTTTGATTTTATACACTTTGAGATATGCCTAGATCAGATATGAACAAAATGTTTATTTTTTTATTTCAAAAGTAGAAAAAAGTATTACTACTACCTCAGATTTTGTTCAGTTATAGCTTTTTTTAATTATTTTTATGCACTTTTTGATGTGCATAAATATTACTTTTATTATTTTTGATGTACATAAACATTACTTTTGTTACGTATGTCAATAAACATTACTTGTTTTTCAATACATTCATTTGTGCATAAAATTTGTTATTACCTTCTGCTTACTGGCTACTGAAAATGTCTGGCCCTGCTAAATTTCTTGGCTTGAAAATCTGGCCCAACTGAATTTGTACTGTAATTAAATAGCCTTGATTTCTAGCAATCATAGCTTCCACAAGATGGATACCAATGCCATTATGAATTCCACACCATGTTTTACAGTTGGAAATTGTTGGATGAGAGCATACCTTTTTCCGAATGTAAACCCATCCAAATGTTGAATATAGGTTGAAGGGTGAATCAGACTATGATACGATTTTCTATTGCTAAGGATTCCAGGGTTTACGCTCCTTACACCAGGTTGTCTTTGTGCATTGATCTGGATAAGAGTGGTTTCTGAATATCAATCTTACCATAAATTCCATCTTTGTAAATTTCACTATGTACAGTTTTTGATGAGACAGTGATGGTGATTCAGTTCTGTGTTCATTTATAAGGTTGTACTTTTGTGGTATTAAGCAAGTGTTCTGTGAAATGTCCATCCGTCCCTGTCAGTGAGCTTTAACTTGTGACCATTGTTTGTGTTTGTTGATGTAGTGTACCTGTATCCGGCAATGTTATCACTATTAGTCTGTTGAAGCATTTTGTGACCACTGCACCTATAATTCAAGCACTGACTATTCGACTTCTTTGTAGCTCTTATTAGCTCCCTCATGATGCTTTGAAGGTTTCTGAAGGTTTCTGCTCACATATAAAAGTCCTAATTTTCAGACCTATTTTATCGCTGACACATATTGCTAATTAGCAAACAACCTAATATAACTCACTGCTGCCTTACAGCTGCATTTCTAATTGTGATTTAGCTAAGCTCCTGTTTCATGGAAATGTTTCCATTGTTTTGTCCACCATTGTACTTAGTTTATATTGTAATGCCAGATGATCTATTGGATCATCATGAAATTTATGTTATGAATAGATAGCATAAATGAATAGTCAGAGTGATGAATAAAACTTACTAATTAAAAGTAAACTTCTACAAAAACTGTTACCAAACCATTTACTGTATGTTAAAAATGTCTAAGATATAATATGATAAGTGGTCATCCAATTATATAATAATGATTAAAGAAATCATTTGGGAAGGGATCACTAATAGCTGCTTACACTGCTCCACTGTTTTAAATTTACAAGTTGCAATAGGCCATGATAGCGTAGCACTTAGGGCTGTCTCAAAGCTCCAGGAGGCCAACATTGAATCCCAGCACAGTCTCAGAATCTTCTTCAGGTACCTAGACTTTCTTCCCTTGTTCTAAAGATGTACTGTATGTTTTAGGTTGATTGGTTAGTGGAAACTGGCTCAATGTGGCCAAGGTGAGTACATGAATATGCTTTATAAAAGCTTGTTTGTGCCATATACCCAATAACCCCATATAGACTGTACCTATCCTAAATATTTGTTAAGCAGGTTATCAAAATTAATGAATGGATGAAAGCTGCTATAGAAAAGGCACAACCAAGGTTACTGATGATTTCTGACTTTAATTTATGAGAGTACTGACTATTGGTCATAGTATGATGCAATGTTTATTGTTGCAGTTAAACTGTTTGAGATGTAGATTATATAGGCTGAGATGCTTTGTGTATAGTGTTTGCAAGCTTTTCATATATTGCTTGTGATTTTAATTCAGAAGCTCACGTTTCTTAATCACAAAACAAATTCTGTTAGGCTGAATGGGAATGATAAACTTACTAAGTGCTTGTGTAAACAGGAGTGTTTATGTGCTTTCTAATGGAGTTGCACTCTGTTCAAAGTGTACATTCTGTCATGTCTTTTATACTTGGGCTAGGTTGTTAAGCTGAATGTTCTAAACAGTATGCCTAATACAGGGAACACCAAGCATAAAGACTAAAAACAGTTGAGGTGGAAGTGAATGAACACATCAATACAAACTGTAAATTGCAAGCAAGGGTAAACAGAGGATATGCAGCTATTTAAAACATTATATGACTTATTAAAGCTACACTACAGATTCCAATATTATATGGTATACAGTAAACAAAAAATAAGAAAGTTATTATTCTCTATCCTTGCAAGGTTGACAAGTAAATGTTACTGGCATCCCAATAACGTTCTAGCAATTGAATTACTATTTGCACTGGCCTCTGAATTTTGCTGCGCTCTATCAGAACTAATGAAAAAAAATGACAGGCAGCACTTGAGTGTAAGGGGAATGGCTTCATAATGCTAGCCACCAATCTCTGTTCTACCTCCATCCTTTCCTGAATATGTGTACAGTGAATTAAACAATCCCAAATATGACCCTTAGACAGAGTAATCAGGACAGACAATATAAAGGGGTTTCCTGGATTTTAATTAAAAGAAACATTACACAACTACATTGCCAGATGGGATATCTCTATGCAGTGCACTAAAGGATGTGTCTTCCACCCTGAATTTGGGCAAAGCAGGAATTGCCATACTAGTGTGAAGCACAAAGTCAATGACAATATCATATGTACTATACAATAAGTATCATTATTGAGGGGCACAGATGTTAACTTCACAGAAAATTAAAATGAGTAGCATGTCTTAAGCACAAGAAACACACAGTTTTATTAACATCTCTCTATGATATAAAAAAAACCTGGGACGAGACAAGACTTTTTAGCCTGGGACAAAACGTGACTTTTTCAGAGAGATACTTTCAAGTCCCGCGAAACGAGACTTTGTGCCAAGATATTTAACCACACTCGGGGCAGGTAATAAAAACATTGGTGCGATACACATGCAGAGCATGTTAGAGATAATGAAAGTAGTGAAATGGGCGGCACTGTGGTGCAGTGGTAGCGCTGCTACCTCGCAGTAAGGAGACCTGGGTTCGCTTCCCCAGTCCTCCCTCCGCGGAGTCTGCATATTGTCCCCGTGTCTACGTGGCTTTCCTCCCACAGTCCAAGGACATGCAGTTTAGGTGCATTGGCAATCCTAAATTGTCCCTAGTGTGTGCTTGGTGTGTGGGTGTGTGTGTGTGTGTGCCCTACAGTGGGCTGGCGACCTGCCCGGGGATTTGTTCCTGCCTTGCATCCTGTGTTGGCTGGGATTGGCTCCAGCAGACCCCTGTGACCCTGTGTTAGGATATAGCGGGTTGGATGATGGATGGAAGTACTGAAATTTGAAAGTCTCAAAAACATGACAGTAAAGATCGCATTAGCGCAAACAAATGGAAATTATTACTCAGTGAAATAACGGAACAGCGAAAAGAGATTGAATATATTGTTCGGATTTAAACTTTAAGTCGGAAACTTGCAGATTGTCTAATTCGTGTTGCCATCAGGGTAGTGTTTCTTCCCAATGAAGAGGTGTATTCACGAGAATTAAAAGATTTGTTGTTTGGTGAAAGTGAAATCCGCATACGTGAGCAGCAGAGACGTAAAGTGGCTGGTGCGTAGCCCAGGCCGGGGGGTTGGTGAGCGAAGCCCCCTAGTTTGTTTAATATTTTTCATGATCTCTCATGATACAAATTAATTGGTGAGAGTGAAGGTAATATCATAGTGTTGGTAATATGATTGAAATTATGAATGAGGACTTTGAAATGGACTGGCATTCCATCCAAGTTAGACCCTTGAATTACATCTGTATCTGGTAGGATAGACTCTAACTTGGATTAAGGAAAAACTAGATAAAATGAATTGAGTGGCAGATAGAAATACAATAGATCTATTTTACTTTATGTGTATATAAATTTAAAGTTTAGACTCCCATACACTATATCAACAATCTCATTTTCATTTTGTATACCACTCATAAAGAGTTGATTTTTGTTAGTAAAACTCCAATAATAAACAAAATAAATACAAGGAAGTAAAATACATATTGTCTAGGCCACAAACATTTTACTTATATTTATCTGTCCATTTTGTAAATACAACCTAAGGAACAGCCAGGTCATTTATCAAACATGTATGTCGATATTATGTACTACAGGTTCACATGTACCTAACCTCCACTTCAAAAAAATTATTTCATTATTAAAGAAGGTTTGGTATATTCGGATGGTTTTTTGTTTTATTGTTTATTTAGTCTTTGACTGTTTTTTTCATATTTTTTGAAGTGAAACATAAGAGGATTCATATATATAAGCTTTTAGCAAAAGGTTTATATGCTCTGTTGCGATTTTTGGGTGTTCATTGTTCAACAAGCTTTTAATTTAATTTAATTAATATTTGGCTTATGGGCACACCAGAACATATAATCTATTTAGTGCTCTTTAAATAGAGGAAAGGTCAATTAATCAGTAAAATTACAGATGCTTTGCCTGAGACGTATTCCAAAATCTTGTGCATTTTTGAAATGTTTAATGTGAATACCCCTTTCAGAGTATGTATTTATATGGATTATGTAATGTCTTAATGAAATGTGGAATTTTTGATCTAAAGTTTCCATTTGTCTGGCCCTGATGAAGGGTTATAGTCCTGAAATGTGTCAGCCTGATGGACAACGGTGTGAATACAGTATTCATTGGCAGAAGTGTAAATCCTGGATACTATGGCTTTATTGACCCTTTGAACTTTGTTATTTACAACATTTAATTAAGGGCTGGTTTCCTGACCTACCTATATTTTGGAAAATGTTTAGAAATTTGGAAACCTTTGTGCTCGAGCAATAATGTTTGAAGCTTTTGCACTTTAATAAATAAATCATTTTTTGAAGTGGAGGTTGGGCATATGTGAACCTGTAGTACATAAGGACAGCATAAATTTTTGATGATTACCTGGCTGTTCCTTAGGTTATATGTTTATTTAATTGCAGCTGTTTTTTTTATTCTGACGATTTTTTGATTTATCATTTTGTTAACACACCTAAACAGTTAATGTGAAGTAAATTAGAACACCCTCCAACCCTGGAAGGGATCTCTGTTCATCACAGGATATGTTCACTTGCACACTCTTATTTACTCATACAGATCCAGTTTAGAGTGGACAGTTAACCTAATATGCATCTTCATGACATGAGAAGAAATTGGAGTCCCTTGAAAAAACACATAAGAACCAAATGAGAACTTCACACACAATCAAACAAATCATGGTGCCACCATATGAACAATTTCCTTATATGAAGTGTACAGTACCTTTTTTATTATTTTAGCATTTCTGTCATCTGAGAGATTTCCACATTGAATTCTGCATTGAATTCCTTAGAAGCAAACAGCAGATTTACATGCTGTAATAAGAAGGGATCATATTTCTTGACAATCCTATAAAGAATAACATCTAGGAGGCAGAATACACAAAAATAATTGATTTATGAAATATATTCAATGTTGATATTAACAAATGTAAAACATAAAATAACAAACAGAATCAAGCAAACTAGTAAAACCTTTAGCCTTGCTGGGCTTTATTATAATAGATGTTAACTCTTGCCTATCAGGTGGTCCGCTCATACACTGGAACATGAAAGTAGAACAAAGCACTCCATTCTTCAACATGTATCTCTTTATGTCTCTCTTGCTTTTTTCCTAATTCTGTTCTCTCTTCTGCCTGAGAAAATAAGTACTTACGCTAGCTCATGCCTTATATCCTATACATGTTCAGCATTAAGGCTGCTTCCCAGAGATACTACTAGCCAATTTCTGGAGTCAAGGATACTTTAATTTTTCCAAAGGAGTACTATTTTAATTAGATCACGATCCCCCCACTTCTTTCATGGCCTTGAATGGGCTACATCTGTTGGCACAGAGGTTTTTTTTAATCCTCATTCCGGTTTCCTGTGGTGTCAGTTAGATTAGGTTAGGTTAAATTAGGTAGAATATGTTTTCAGCAGGAAAGTACCTAAAGCACCTAAGATCTACAATCTATCATTTGTCTTAGAGGTATTTACTGTAAAAAGGAACAATCACACTATTGAACAAGCATCATTAACATCAGCTCCATTGCTGTCTTCCTTATCTTGTAGAAGATTCATAATGACAGAATCATCTGCAGATTTCAGGATATGTCTTTCCTTGTTTGAGCTCCAGCAGTCATTTGTGTTTAAGATAAACTAAAGAGGTGACAGACAGCAACCTTGCAGTGTCCCAAAAGATGCATTAAGGCTATCAGAAAAGCAGCCGTTAATACTGACTCTTAAGTATTCTGTTAGTTTAAAAGTCCTGAATCCACCTCACCATGTTAGTGTCCAAAGAGAATTGATCAATCAGTTTGTCATCTAAAATGTGGGACTGGGTTCTATTAAAAGCTGATGCAGAATCTGTAAGCAGCAATCTTACAGTAAATTCTGAAGTGTTACTTTGTCATCTTTCTCCATCAAGGCATCTGTGTTGCCAGCTGTGTTACCAGCCCTCCACAACCAAGCGGAAGCATTTTTAATCTGTTTTTCTACAACTCACCCTTTCCTAGTCATTCTAAAATATCCAGCATGATTACAGGGCTTACTAACTGGATTGACATAATGAGGTGGTGGCATTGTCACCACCTTCATAAGATTCCCTTCCTTGCTCCTTTCTACCAAGGCCTGTATGACCCTTTGATGTCTATATTCTTTCTCTCCACTAGGCCTCCCAATACTGACTTGCCTTGATCATTACTAGATTATAGTACATTATAATGCAAATGTTCAAATGCAATTTTTCATCAAAATATGCACCAGACAAAAAAGATTTAATGAAAATATTGAATTGCAACCAAAAAATATATTTTTTTACAGACTATGTAACCTTGATCAATAAGCCAAATTCATGCTGACTATATAAAAATTATTATTTTTATTGTTATTATTTGAATGCAGTGAAATAGTAGGGTAAGACAGTGGTAACTAAAAAATTCCCATAGTAGATAAAAACAGAAGAAGGAAGAAGCCCTTGCTTGTGTCACTTCCAGGTCAAAGGGCACACATAAATGATTATAAATGCTGTAGGATACTTCCTCCTGCACAATCAACATTAAACATCTTAGAAGGTATAAGAGAAACACTCATAGGTTTTAATAAGAGTGACTGTTGATTAGCCTTTTGACCTAAAGATAAAAGCTGTCTTTGAATCCAGTGGTAATATAATACAAACCCTCTTAATCCAGTTCTGGGTCTTCAGGAGGAGCCTATCCTAGAAGCGCTGGGCACAAGGCAGAACACAGCCCTGGACAAGGCACTGGTAAATCAGAGGGCCAGATTATGCATATCCACGCACACAATTCCATGGTGAAAATTTTGGAAGCCCCAGTTAATCTAACCAGTATGTCTTTGGGGATGTAGGAGGCAACAGGAGTGTCTGAAGGAAATATAATGCAGGACTTCAGTCATTTCCAATGGTGAATGAAGTAATTGAAACTGTAAACTAATTATATTGTAACAGATGCAAAAGGCAATTTTTTATTGTTAAGCAGATGTGCTGTTAACACTTGTCGGTACGGGCTCCCTCTTGGATATCCGTGAGCCACCTAAAGGCTGGTTTATACACTTCACACGTCTGTGCTAGATGTAAGAGACTTGTGGCGAAAATGAAATCAGACTTGGAGACGTGTGCATGAAAATATTTCTAAGTACATGGTGGGCTGTGTATTCAAAATGGTGAACTTCAAAGAGAGGCTGGTTATACTTGTGCCAGAATAATGAAAGAAAGGCTGAATATGACAGAACTGGTCATCAAAACAAAAAGAAGGCAACATTTGAAATTCATCTACCCACCATGTAGGTCCACTGTTATGAAAATATTTGTGCCTCATGGAATTTAGATGTCCATTCTGATTTGGCTCAGGCACAGTAAGGTGTGATTGTAACAGATCTCCTCGTGTTCACGCATCTTTGCGTGTCGTTTATCTTTAACACATGCTTTGTGCAAAATGCCGGCCTATCTGTCAGTAAACATGCACGCTCACGCTACTGTTTCCTCATGCACAGCATGATGTGTTTTAAGGTTGCAGGTGTATTACATGATATAGTCATTTTACAGGTGTGCTCTGTGATTGGTGGCGGACTTTTGTTAAAATGGTATTGGTAAATGCCACTTCATTAGTTGTTACTTCAGTCATTTTTGCATGTGCACTATATGTTCTGTTACCAATAAATTCTTCAACAGGAGCTCATCAACAAAGAAACATGGAAAATAATTTAGCAAAAAATTAATAATATTCATAATTACTATTAATAATTCATTAGCTGAAACTCAAGAACTCTGTACAAAAACATTTTAAAGACAAATTGTTAAAATAACTGTACTAATCCACTATCATGCCATACATGGTGCCTCGCTCTTCAACATTTACTCGGGCAGTTTTTTCCTGGGGGAAAAAAACTGAAGAAAAAAACAATTTCCACGGGAATGGCTTTGATGTGGAACTCAAATTTCACCTCTGTCATATTAGATATTACAACTGTGTAAATGAAATATTTTAAGTTCTATCCAAAAAAAAATCCCTTGCCTGTCATGACCACCCCTTTAAATTGGGGGAGGATCTAATTTTCACAGCAAGTATCATTATCTTATAAAACTGTATTTCCTATATTATATAGTATGTGCAGTTGATTATGACAGATTAAAACTGATCAAACTGTGAACACTGTGTAGTTAAAATGCTGCACAATGTCTTTAATAAGCCTATCAGGCAGTCTTCTATAGCATGTTCATCTCTACTGTGCCCCTGCATCCCTTCCACCAGAGGGTACACTCACTTCCACAGCTGAGCCTTTGCTGTAGAAATGTATGCCCCCTGTAAGCTGCTTGCAAAATGAATACTGTATAGCTAAATTGGTTCAAAATGTATTCTAAAAGACTGTAGACAATCTTATATATCAGATTCCTATTTAATGTGCCTCACCATCCCATCCACTTTAGGGGACACTCATTTTCCACAGATGACCCTTTGTTGATGAAATGCTCTTCTGTTTACCAAATGAAAACTGGACAGCTAAAATTGAGCCATATCTGTTTAAAAGAATCTAGGAAGTCTTTTGTCACTTTTCTCTCTACTGTGCCATTTTGTCCTATCCACTGGAAGGGACACTTTTTTTCCAACTAAAAATGTGTTCCCCCTGTCAGCTGCTTACAAAATGAACACTGGATAGCTAACATTCTTCAAAATATATTTAAAAAAATTGTAGAAAGTCTTCTTTACCACTTTCATGTCTACTGTTGCCTTCTGTCTCATCCACTGGTTGGGGGGCACTTATTTCCATGGCTGGAGCAGAGCTGTAGAAATGGGTGCCCCCTACCTTCTTTGATTTTACCTTAAACTGTAGCAGCTATTGACAGTTGTGTTCTCACAATGAAGGGGATATCAGACAGACCATTAAGGAATGGAATGTTGAAGGAGTTTCTGCAGCACATTGAGCTAGAGTCACTTGCTCAGCATTAAAATGTGGTGCCCCAGGATAACACAGAGATCTGTGAGTAGTAACAATACAGGCATTACCTTTGAGAATATCCAACTCAAATGCCCAAGTCTAACCAACTTTAGACATAATCTTCAATTGCATGTTGAGAAAACAGTGCAGGTTACAGTCAAGGATCTGGAAAGCCAGTTTGAAAATATGAGAGGTAGTACACAGCAAGGAAGCTCACATGTCTGAGAACATTCATTGCTTCTCAGTCTTTCATCATGATTCATGGCAAGATGATTTAACCACTTTTGGAGAAATGAGATTGACACTTTAATTAACTGGTATCAAGAAGACTTGTTGAAGAATGCATGTTATGTCAAGACCTTACAAATGGAATGGAAATTGCTAAAAATTCTGATCAAAGGCCAATTCTCAGACAAGTCTTAACAACAGTTTATGGGAAGTCTTACTGACAAAAGAGCTTTATTGCACAGCTTTCCACAATAGTCTACATCTTGTTGAGATCATGCTTGTTTTGCCTATTTCAGCAGCTCAGTGTGAACTTGGCTTTTCAGTACAGAAGAGAATAACATCAAAAGTGCAAAAGTCACTCAGTGTTTCAGCCTTGGTGGATTTAGTCACAATCTGCACAGAATGCGCTTGAGTATTTTCCAGAGCCCTGTGTCAAACACTGGCTCACTTCAAACAAGAGGAATAGGAGACCAAATTGCACTGGATGGCCCTCTGGCACTGACATTCTGATGATCAGTGGCACAGACTCAGAGCCCGAGTAAAATACACTGTTTTTGATAACTGAACATAGTTTGAAAGTTACCCACATCATCAAGACAGACATAAAAACACAAGGGAAGATGCACTGCACAGGAGAAGGAAAACAATTAGGCACACATCCAAGGATGTTAGGATTGAATACATTTAATTTTTTGGCACCAAAATCAAAACTGTTGACTCCTAATTTTTTTGCTTTCAGGAGCCACTGGATCCTTGAGTTGATTTTTTGTCTAGAGTGCTACTATGTGGACATTAGGAGAATATGCACAATCCACATAACCAAGCATGGGAATGAAATCCTTGATAGTGTAAATCCTAACAATAAATGACTGCACAACCATGCCACCTTGTATCCAGTGGTGTGTGCACTAAGTGTATTTGTTTCCAGGAGGAGGGAGAAAAGTGACTGTATAGACTGGTGTGTTGGCATGGAGGAAGAAAGAATCAGCTTCTAGACTTTTGAAATAAATGCAGATATGAAGCGGCATAATGGCAATGAAATTAAAGCACTCCAAGTGATATACCCCATGTAAATGTTGGGGAATTTTTGATGATTGTTCTATAGACAAAGAAGAAATTTCTCAAATAAATTGAAAGAAGAGAATTCCTGTTGTGGAGAAGGTAAATCTGAAAGAGACTATAATGGCATCTAAATGGTAAAAGTGAAAAGGACTAATAAGCAGACATGAAAAAACACAGAATAGGATAAACCACATAGCTTTCCTAGGACCACTCACTCGTATGGTGCAGTTTACAATGAACAATTATTATTACCCCAGAGAAAAGCCAGTGCAGATACATGGAGAATGTGCAAACTTAAACAGACAGTACCTGAACCAGAATTGATACCCTGTAACCATTCTGGTAGGTGTGAAGTAGCAGAAATTACAGCTATGCTTCCAAAACAATATACAGTATCTTCTTGTTGTCTTCATAGCTGGTATTACGTATCATTTAAAAAAAAAAAAACCAGAAGATTTTAAAAAGAAACCCTTTAGGTTAACAATGTGTGTGTTTTTTCTTAGCATACATTGTGGGTGAAGAGTGAATCAACACTTTCCCTTGAATTTCCTTTATAGACAGTAGATGCTGAGGTTATTTTTCATTTATGTGGAAAATATGTTGTCTGTGTAGCATATGTGATAAAAATGGATTGGTATTGTGTAATTGGGGGTGTAGTTACAAATTCTTCAAAACTAAATGTTGAATGATGTTCAAAGTCACCCATAAGACTTGTACTGTTAATGCATTCAGAGTGAATACAGAGGATTAAAGTAAGGTTTCTTTTAAAACCCCTTACGCCTTGAGAACATTTTTGAGCTATCTCCACCTGAGGGGGGGGTACTGTAAAATAAAGCTTTATTATTAAAAAAATAACGGAAGGACAGTCAATTTTGACAGAATGTGATACAATCTGTGTTTGTGTTAAACTTTAACATCCCTTTACTTAGAAACTGCTGCTAAACTAGAAAAAAAAAACAGGAACTCACAGTAATATTTTAAAATTTTTGTTTTCTGAAACAGTATATCTCATGTACAAACAATGCCAGGGCAGCTTTTTCACCTCTAAGAAGTTCCCAGACATGTCAGCTGTACTTGTCTAAAGTTTCATGTTGATAACACAAGGAAATACATAGTTATAGAATTTGACACCATGGGTCTCTCTCCCCTATTCAAAACCTCTACAAACAGGGATACAGGTTCAGAACAATTTTATTGCACATGATACAGTGAATCATATAAGAAATCTGAACCCCATCCCCTAATGCACTGTTATACCCAAGTAACCCCCCCCCCCCCCCACCTACACATTTCCATGAAACAATTTACATTGTTTGTTCCTGCTTCAAATATTGTATTTTTTCATTACACACTCCATCAATTGTGTCTCATTATGTTCATATATGGACATCTATGCACATATCATTGGAGACGTCACAGTCGCTGCCATCCAATGGTATAAAGTTTGTTGAGTGCGTGACCTATTCAGTTAGAGCTAATGACCTGGAAATGTGAGGTGGTACTTGCCAAAGGTTGCCTCCTGACTCCTCTTATATGGAGGATATCTCATGATTGATGCATCGTACTAAAATGTGCTTGAACTTGTTTTGATCAGGAGAATCTATTGTAAGTACTGGTGTGTTATTTGTGTATTTGCTGTTGTTTTGTGAAGTAGTATACGAGAGCAAACAAAAAATCAGAAGAGCAGTGTAATGCTGTTTCTGGATTTTCAGCCTATAGCTTTCCGTTGCTTGGTAGGTGGGTGGATTCATCACATTGGTTGAAATCTATTGGTTGGAACTTTTTGATTGATGCATAACACTTGGGTATTCCTTTACAGAATAATGACTATGATTTTTTCAAATAGTTTTGTGACAATTTATGAAACACCACACGTATGATTTCATACCGGAATTAAAGTCAGCTGTAAATATTGTAACAATTTGATTACGAGGAGTGTGAAGTCAACACCTGTTTCTTGCAAATGAGGTATTGTTTGAGTTGGTGTATGGCAGAGCTCACCTGTATAGTATAATTTTTAAAGAATTTAAGTCTGGTTTTGGGCCATGCAGGGTGTAACATAGCTACAGCACTATGGTCCTCACTCCGTGTGACATACATTCAGCTGGATATGTGCGCAGGAAATCACCAAATGATTGGTAAGTTTCAAGGTTACCAACAACTTCCAATGTAAGTCAGTACTGATTTAGTAAATAATACATTAGTTATACCTAATTTTGTTGTTATAGTAACATGGTTATGCAGTATTAGGGTAAGCTGGATTAATTGTGTTTGAAAATAGATGAAAGGACGGGTGGGGGCCTATGGTTCTCTGGGAAAAGTTACCAGCCAGCAAAAGCGTATGTCATTCCCAGTTTGTCAGTGTCAGTGCTGTTTAAAGTTCATATAAACTAATGGTTACTTCAGGTGTTCATATTTGAAAAAGTACAATATATGCACTTTGATGTTGGAACCAGAAGAAAACATGTTGTTGTTGTCTGTTCTTCTACAACTATTTCACCAAAGAGTTACTGTTTCTCTTATGCCCAAACAGTTTGTTTACCAGCAGAAGCTCACAAACTTAACTATCTTTTTTTCAATCAATGGCCTTCTACCTATGTACATGTACAGTATGCACTTTCATATTGGTGTTTCTACTAAACAGACTATGACTTTAGGTAGCCAACAAATCTCAGCTATTGCCAGTTGCTTCCAGGCCTCAACTGGTTCTGATATTATCGACTCCCAGGCTATTTATTGCTCTTTCAGTCTCTGACATATCTTGCTAATAAATTAATTGTGTTTAAGGTTTTAAAGGAATTTTGTTTCCTTTTTTTTAGACTAATTGGAATCTCAACTACAAATGGGGTCCCTGGCAAGGACA
Organism: Erpetoichthys calabaricus; assembly: GCF_900747795.2. Lineage (NCBI taxonomy): Eukaryota > Metazoa > Chordata > Cladistia > Polypteriformes > Polypteridae > Erpetoichthys > Erpetoichthys calabaricus. Next base: position 118,300,745 of record NC_041396.2, read on the forward strand.
GGATATGTCACAGTTAGGCTTTCTTTCAAGAGTTTTTGTTGTTTATAGCATCTGTCTGCTGCTATTTCTGGAGGCTCCTTATGGAGGCCTAGCCTGTTAAATGTTATCTTTCAAGGCAGAAGCCTTCTATTTCCTGAGATACTGTGAAGACCTTTGACTTGCATGCATTTTAACTGTGTTCCTAAAGGCCACAAATAGGAGTCTAGATTTAGGCATACTTGTACTATTCTTTAGTTGATAAGATGCAATGAAAAACTACACTTCCAAATTAACCCTACTTTTTCATGACAACTTTGTGACATACTGTTTAGAAACCTGTCCTAGTTAAAAATATTATGGATGTACATTTAGAGTGAAAGCACACCATTTAAAACAGCACAAGCTATTTTTAGCAGATTCAGACTCATTGTATTACTGCCATATCCTTGATAAGACAGAAGGAACAACTTGGGGTAATCCCCATGGCCTATACTTTAGTAAGATTTGCATGATAAAGAGGTCCATTCAGCTGAACACATGAAGCACTTTGAAATCCATCCATCCATCCATTGTCTCCCGCTTATCCGAGGTCGGGTCGCGGGGGCAGCAGCTTGAGCAGAGATGCCCAGACTTCCCTCTCCCCGGCCACTTCTTCTAGCTCTTCCGGGAGAATCCCAAGGCGTTCCCAGGCCAGTCGAGAGACATAGTCCCTCCAGCGTGTCCTGGGTCTTCCCCGGGGCCTCCTCCCGGTTGGACGTGCCCGGAACACCTCACCAGGGAGGCGTCCAGGAGGCATCCTGATCAGATGCCCGAGCCACCTCATCTGACTCCTCTCGATGCGGAGGAGCAGCGGCTCTACTCTGAGCCCCTCCCGGATGACTGAGCTTCTCACCCTATCTTTAAGGGAAAGCCCAGACACCCTGCGGAGGAAACTCATTTCAGCCGCTTGTATTCGCGATCTCGTTCTTTCGGTCACTACCCATAGCTCATGACCATAGGTGAGGGTAGGAACATAGATCGACTGGTAAATTGAGAGCTTCGCCTTGCGGCTCAGCTCCTTTTTCACCACGACAGACCGATGCAACGCCCGCATTACTGCGGATGCCGCACCGATCCGCCTGTCGATCTCACGCTCCATTCTTCCCTCACTCGTGAACAAGACCCCGAGATACTTGAACTCCTCCACTTGGGGCAGGATCTCGCTACCAACCCTGAGAGGGCACTCCACCCTTTTCCGGCTGAGGACCATGGTCTCGGATTTGGAGGTGCTGATTCTCATCCCAGCCGCTTCACACTCGGCTGCGAACCGATCCAGAGAGAGCTGAAGATCACGGCCTGATGAAGCAAACAGGACAACATCATCTGCAAAAAGCAGTGACCCAATCCTGAGCCCACCAAACCGGACCCCCTCAACACCCTGGCTGCGCCTAGAAATTCTGTCCATAAAAGTTATGAACAGAATCGGTGACAAAGGGCAGCCCTGGCGGAGTCCAACTCTCACTGGAAACGGGTTCGACTTACTGCCGGCAATGCGGACCAAGCTCTGGCACCGATCGTACAGGGACTGAACAGCCCTTATCAGGGGGGCCGGTACCCCATACTCTCGGAGTACCCCCCACAGGATTCCCCGAGGGACACGGTCGAATGCCTTTTCTAAGTCCACAAAACACATGTAGACTGGTTGGGCAAACTCCCATGCACCCTCCAGGACCCTGCTAAGGGTATAGAGCTGGTCCACTGTTCCGCGACCAGGACGAAAACCACACTGTTCCTCCTGAATCCGAGGCTCGACTATCCGACGGACCCTCCTCTCCAGGACCCCTGAATAGACTTTTCCAGGGAGGCTGAGGAGTGTGATCCCTCTGTAGTTGGAACACACCCTCCGATCCCCCTTCTTAAAGAGGGGGACCACCACCCCGGTCTGCCAATCCAGAGGCACTGTCCCTGATGTCCATGCGATGTTGCAGAGGCGTGTCAGCCAAGACAGTCCTACAACATCCAGAACCTTGAGGAACTCCGGGCGTATCTCATCCACCCCCGGGGCCCTGCCACCAAGGAGTTTTTTGACCACCTCAGTGACCTCAGTCCCAGAGATGGGGGAGCCCACCTCTGAGTCCCCAGGCTCTGCTTCCTCATTGGAAGGCATGTTAATGGGATTGAGGAGGTCTTCGAAGTATTCCCCCCACCGACCCACAACGTCCCGAGTCGAGGTCAGCAGCGCACCATCCCCACCATATACAGTGTTGACACTGCACTGCTTCCCCTTCCTGAGACGTCGGATGGTGGACCAGAATCTCCTCGAAGCCGTCCGAAAGTCATTCTCCATGGCCTCCCCAAACTCCTCCCACGCCCGAGTTTTTGCCTCAGCAACCACCAAAGCCGCATTCCGCTTGGCCTGCCGGTACCTATCAGCTGCCTCCGGGGTCCCACAGGACAAAAGGGTCCTGTAGGACTCCTTCTTCAGCTTGACGGCATCCTTCATCGCCGGTGTCCACCAGCGGGTTCGGGGATTGCCGCCACGACAGGCACCGACCACCTTACGGCCACAGCTCCGGTCAGCTGCCTCAACAATAGAGTCACGGAACATGGCCCATTCGGACTCAATGTCCCCCACCTCCCTCGGGATGTGGTCGAAGTTCTGCCGGAGGTGGGAGTTGAAGCTACTTCTGACAGGGGGCTCTGCCAGACGTTCCCAGCAGACCCTCACAACACGTTTGGGCCTACCACGCCTGACCGGCATCCTCCCCCACCATCGAAGCCAACTCACCACCAGGTGGTGATCAGTTGACAGCTCCGCCCCTCTCTTCACCCGAGTGTCCAAGACATGTGGCCGCAAGTCCGACGACACGACCACAAAGTCGATCATCGAACTGAGGCCTAGGGTGTCCCTGTGCCAAGTGCACATATGAACACCCCTATGCTTGAACATGGTGTTCGTTATGGACAATCCGTGACGAGCACAGAAGTCCAATAACAAAACACCGCTCGGGTTCAGATCAGGGGGGCCATTCCTCCCAATCACGCCCTTCCAGGTCTCACTGTCATTGCCCACGTGAGCATTGAAGTCTCCCAGCAGAACGAGGGAGTCCCCAGAAGGTATGCCCTCTAGCACCCCCTCCAGGGACTCCAAAAAGGGTGGGTACTCCGAACTGCTGTTCGGTGCATACGCACAAACAACAGTTAGGACCCGTCCCCCCACCCGAAGGCGGAGGGAGGCTACCCTCTCGTCCACCGGGGTAAACCCCAATGTACAGGCTCCAAGTTGGGGGGCAATAAGTATACCCACACCTGCTCGGCGCCTCTCACCGGGGGCAACTCCAGAGTGGTAGAGAGTCCAGCCCCTCTCAAGGAGATTGGTTCCAGAGTCCAAGCTGTGCGTCGAGGTGAGTCCGACTATATCTAGCCGGAACCTCTCAACTTCGCGCACTAGCTCAGGCTCCTTCCCCTTCAGAGAGGTGACATTCCACGTCCCAAGAGCCAGTTTCTGTAGCCGAGGATCGGACCGCCTAGGTCCCCGCCTTCGGCCACCACCCAACTCACACTGCACCCGACCTCCTTGGCCCCTCCCATAGGTGGTGAGCCCATGGGAAGGGGGACCCACGTTGCCTCTTCGGGCTGTGCCCGGCCGAGCCCCATGGGTGCAGGCCCGGCCACCAGGCGCTCGCCATCGAGCCCCACCTCCAGGCCTGGCTCCAGAGTGGGGCCCCGGTGACCCGCGTCCGGGCAAGGGAAAACGCCGTCCAAAATTGTTTTTCTTCATAGGAGGTTTGTTTAACCGCTCTTTGTCTCATCCCTCACCTAGGACCAGATTTTTCCTTAAATTGTTTAAATTATCCGTGAGACCTTAAAGTGGATTAAAATTAAACAACTAAAGTATACCCTGTTTAATATGGAGACTACTGGTCATCAGTGATACATGACACATGACATGACTTGCTGGTAATCGACTAATACCACGACAGATCTGAGTTACAGTACAGAACCATTTTATCTGAAGGAGCAAGTTGGGAGTAGTTTTGGTTGATTTAGCTTATTCTGGTATTTCTGGATAGTCCTGTATTCTTTTTGCTATCCATTGGCCTGTGCCTGTTGTTTCTAGCCTATTTACAAATCCTTCATGAAGCCCAGCTTGAAGAGTGTGGCTTATCATTAGTTAGTGTGAGGTGACCACACTAGTAATAAAATGAGGCGGGTGCATAAATGTCAGACACATAGAGGGAGTTCCAGTATAGCCACATAGAAGCACCTTTGTGTAGATCTGAATTGAACTGAGGCCTAAATGTACACAAGGTGCACTGACCATAAGCACTTGTCTTTTTCTTGTATTTTAAAACTTTACCTTGACTTAATTCATGACCAAAATCTATTTGTTTCTAAATATTTTGTGACACTTTATTTGGATTAAATACCTTCATATTTTGGACAAGGTTTAACTTAGGAATCATTTGGACTGGAATTTTGACATTGAATTCAGCAAAACATTTAGGTGCAGTTAAGGGCTGTCTACATCAGGCCTCAGCCTGTTAACAGGCTATGCTTTTGGATTATACTGAGAACAGCAAAAGTTTTTGTCTGCCTCTTTAAATTCTACAAGATCAGTTTATATAAAGCAAATCTTCCCATACCCTAAACTGGTTTCTTTGAGTTTCAGAATGTTATGTCTATTTTAGCATTTTATTGTACTTATAAGTAAGGTGACATATATTGCATTAGTACTGAACTCTGTTCATCCACAGTTTTACCAGCTAAGGTGTGTCAAAATATATCAAAAAAGAATAGTTAAAACACAAGAAAAAAAAAACTGCAAATAAAACACAAAAAACCAACTCAGCAGTTTCTCTATCTTTATTACTGCATGTGTTGATCCCTGTCAACCAGGTGAGGTGGCTTGTCCACATGCTAACCGGTCCAGAACAACAAAGCACTCACCTCTATCCTCTTAACTTTTTTTCTCTCTATACTTGTTTCTCTCCTGGTGTTCAAATTTTGCCCAAAAACATTTCCAAATCACGGACTTACAAAGAGCCACTGCATTGAGTCGGCAAGTAAAGGAATCAAGCACAGTATCTATAGAAGTTTGGAGACATCATGCTACAGTGTCTTCATGTGACCCCTTAGACCTCTACACCCCTGAGGTTTTCTTAACCATTAAAAGGGCTAGGCTTCTTAAACATCTGATTTGCTGCTTTAAAAGAGCAATACTCTGTCATTCCTTCCAAACTAAATTTGTACAGTGTCACCAAACTTGCTTGAGGTAAATTACCAGCCTCCTGGATGTGTTTATGTTTAAAAATATAAGGTAGTTCCGCTTCTTTTGACCTTGAACCACATACACAACTTTTATTTTTTGGAAAGGAGATGTTCCTGCATAATTTCTGAGGCATCTTTATCTGCTTAAATGGAGCATCAGGCATTCTTGACATATCTCAGATTGCCTGCTCCTTACTATCTTGGGTAAACAATACCAGATTCTGTCCAGGTCATACTTTTCCCATTTTTGTTTACTGGTGTCCCTTCCTATAGCGAGCCTGAGACAACCAGAACATGCACAAGTCATATAACCACCTGGCTGTGTGCATCTTCCCACATGAACAAGCTAGTGTGTATTACCCAATACTTGTTTTCTTATCTTTTTCCCTTTTTTTTTTTTTTTTTGCTGGTAAATGTCCATTTCCTTTGCATTACTTTTCATTTCACTCTTTACTGGATCACCCATCACAGTACCAATATCTAGAAACCAACTCTGAATTCTCTAACACTCATTATGTGGTATAATTCACTTATGTATATCAAGTTGCAATGCAAACAAGAGCTTTTTTTCAGGTGTTGTTTTGCTTTAGGGTACATCAATTTCATTTATCCATCCATCCATTATCCAACCCGCTATAAAAACTATCTATCTATCTATCTATCTATCTATCTATCTATCTATCTATCTATCTATCTATCTATCTATCTATCTATCTATCTATCTATCTATCTATCTATCTATCTATCTATCTATCTATCCATCCATCCATCCATCCCTGGCATTTGCCTGGGGTAATCTCGACAGAATCATATCTGACCTAAGTTCTGTCTCTGTCTTTCACTGGTACACCTAGCTATTTTTTCCTGTGTTGGCCATGGTGATACCCTTGTTTGCTGTGTGCTTCATCGGCTGTTATTTCATGAGCAGTGTTAGAGGGGTTGCGAAGCCTGATTATATCTTACAATTGGGCTGTCAAAAGGATTTCTGTCATGTTAGAAATTTCAGTCAGTTGTCTTGTAGATATGAGCAGTCTCACAAGCCAATTTTCTGATGTTGCATTGAAATTTTGTGAAATTTACAGTGCATCTACTGTAGTAAGTGCATTGTACGTATACTATGAGCACCTCTGTTGTGGCATGTCAATCGAACTGAGCTGTTTGTGCACATATATGACTGGTGAGGCTATCATACAATGTGATTAGTTGCTTGACCATGATTTCTTCCGTGAAAGGTGACTATTCAGGGAATGAGACCTTGTAATAAGCATGAACCAACCAGAGGATGATTGTAGTTGGCATTTTCATAAATGTTTTTGCCTGTCCACACTGAAATGCTGTGCTAGTGTTTTCAAACGTATTCATTTTTGTTAATTTAAAGCAACAACAACAACAAACTTTTTTTATATAGCACGTTTTCATACAAATGATGTAGATCAAAGTGCTTTACAAGATGAAGAAAGAAAAAAGAAACAATATAAAAATAAAATTAGGCAATACTAATTAACATAGAATAAAAGTAAGGTCCGATGGCCAGAGAGGACAGAAAAAAAAAAAAAAAACTCCAGATGGCTGGAGAAAAAAATAAAATCTGCAGGGGTTCCAAGACCACAAGACCGCCCAGCCCACACTAGGCATCCTATCTAACATAAATGACTTTAATCAGTCCTCATGGCTTTCAGGCTTCACATGGAAGAACTTGATGATGATGGTCATGTGGACCTCTGGCCTTCAATCCATCAATGCAGGAGCTGCATGGTGCTTTGATCAGGTGGTGGTGGCGCAGATCACCACCACAGAAAACCAGAAAAAGAACAGCAGAGAAAGTAGGGGTTAGTATGAATTTTGGAGCAATGAAAAAAAAAAGATAATTAAATGCATATACAGAATGTCAGGGTTACACTAAAATGAAGCTATGAGAAAGCCATGTTAAAGTAATGGGTTTTTAGCAGTTTTTTAAAGTGCTCCACTGTATTAACCAGGTGAATTTCTATTGGTAAGCGATTCCAGATTTTAGATGCATAACAGCAGAAGGCTGTCTCACCACTTCTTTTAAGTTTAGCTCTTGGATTTATAAGCAGACACTCATTTGAAGATCTAAGGTTACAATTCGGAGTGTAAAATGAGAGGTATTCTGAAATATAGGATGGAACGAGATTATTTAAGGCTTTGTAAACCATAAGCTGTATTTTAAAGTCAATTCTCAATAACACAGGTAACCAATGAAGTGACATCAAAACTCGAGGGATGTGCTCGGATTTTCTTTTCTTAGTAAAGATTATGGCAGCTGCATTCTGCACTAGTTGCAATTGATTGATGTCCTTTTTGGGTAGTCCTGAGAGGAGTGTATTACAGTAATCTAGTCGACTGAAAACAAAAGCGGGAAGTAACTTTTCAGCATCTTGCAAAGTTATAAGGGATCTAACTTTTGCTATATTTCTGAAGTGAAAAAATGCTGTCCTAGTGATCTGATTAATATGTGCTTTAAAATTTGGATCAGAGTCAAAAATTACCCTTAAATTCTTTACCTCTGTCTTGACTTTTAAGCCTAATAAATCAAGTGTGGTGTAGTGTGGACTAAAGACGACAACATATTCAAATTTATTAGTGTGAACTGTGAACGTAACCTTACAATATCTTTAAAATATATAAACACTGCAGCAGTAAATTACTGCCAATCAAATGTTTGTTTCAATTCATCCCAGTACAGTATATCTTCCCTAAAGCCACAGTATATAAATTGCTTCCGTCTCTGCCTTACCGTGTCTGTTTTTTTATTACCACAAAGACGGCCCAATACACTTAAATATGAGGTACAATGAAATGCTAATACATATATTAATTCTGTTGAGTAGAATTTTTAATAAATCAAATGAAAAATTCTTTTACCATTCAGCCTCACGGTGTGGTTTTGCTGACAACATTAGAGACGTATTGAAACTTCATATGAGTACATGGAGAATGCACAAACTGCACGTGAAACAGCAAGCTGAAAACAGAACTCATGACCTTAAGGTGAGGCAATAAAGCTAACCACACTATCGTCATGCCACTCTAAATAAGACAAATACATTTTATAATGAGTTCATTTTAATCTTTTGTAGCATTGGGAGGATTGATCATAAAAAGATTGTATCACAGTTGGAGATGTGAAGACTGTGATATTTTTAAATTATTCATTTTTGTGATTGATTTATGTGGAATTTTGAACTAATCTAACCAGCACATCTTTAGGAATGTTGAAGAAACCCATGCAAACAAAGCACAAATATGCAAGTAAAATTCAGGAGACAATAATATCATTAAAGTATTTTTTTTTCTTGCTTTTAGCTCTAAACTGAATGCCTGGTTATATCCGTCATAGTTAACATTGTGTCTTTTGTTATCTCTGTTGATGTCTTATCAGCAACTTCATTTTGATTTGTTACAAAACAACCTATAATATTTCGATTATCATAGGATTAAGTCTTGTGGTTTCATTGAAAAAACACATTGTTGTAAATATTAAAAATAGTCATATTAAGTTTTGCCAAAATCATAAACAAGTTTCTTTTGTCAACTACCGGCCACATTTTAATCTGAAACGGAAGACTGCCTTTTTTTCTGTTTTTTTTATTTTGTGGCAGGTTTGGTTTGTAATTTGCTACCTCTAGACTGTGGCCTTTTTGCGAAGCATAAAAACACATCATAGTGTCTCCGTTTGTGACCTAAGTTGAGCTAATCAGATTGAGGAAGAACCTTTTGTGTTTGTATATTAGACAGTGAAGGTAACCTCAGTGCACACAAAGTTAATGCAGTTCTGCAGCAATGTCTTGCAAAAAAAAAAAAACGTTAGTACTTAATGGATGGCATACTGTACACACACAACATATAATGTCCCAGTAAACACACTAACTTAGTGTTATAACATAGCAAAATGCTATCATATATTAACATTCTTACATTACTATCTCGTAATGGGAGTGTGTGTATGTGTATCTGTGTGTCTATATTGTTTATGGTGTGTTGTGTTTTACCTTCTGCTTTTATTAGTCCATTCTGTTAAATTTGTAAATCTGTAAAATATTCTGAGTTTGTTAATATGAACTGTGTAGTAAAGAAAAAACAATACTGAATATTTTATATATTGGAATGTGAAAGGGTGCCCTTGATAGTTTCTTTATACCTGGCACACTTGGCATTTTGCAGGTAACTCTGTTAATTCAAAAATAAAAAAACAAAAGAGATGGATTAATAAAGGTTGAATGCAAAGCACCTAAGAAAAATTAAACAGATCATACCCTAGGTTATAAAAACATAATCCTGACTCCTTCTACTTCACAGCAGACTGTCCTTCCAACTGCATACTCAGTGGGCCATGTGATATGACCATAATTTTATACTGTACTTCTAAGTTGTTAAGGCTATATGCTATGGCTACAGTTACATCAGGGTGGGGCTGTCTGTAAGCATCCTTTGTAGAGTCATGTTTGCAAATATAGCTTCCGAATTCCCATTTTCTTAAAGGAACAACCCAGTGTCCTTCTTGACCATACCCTTAAATGGGCAACGTATGTACATTTTTCCTTTCCAAGCGACCATTTGCAAGCACAGCTAGTCAGGGTGTTTTGAGACCTTTCACCAGGACTCCACTACCTTGCATCTCTCCTTAAACTGCAAATTTACTTATCCAATGAGGAGAAACCCCATACTACAACACAGTAAATTGTCTATCTATCTATCTATCTATCTATCTATCTATCTATCTATCTATCTATCTATCTATCTATCTATCTATCTATCTATCTATCTATCTATCTATCTATCTATCTATCTATCTATCTATCTATCTATCTATCTATCTATCTATCTATCTATCTCTCTCTTTTTCTCTTCCTCTCTACAGAATCATACCTGACCTCAGTTCTATCTCTGTCTTGCACTGGTACACCTAACTATTTTACTTCTGGGGCAACTAACTATGGAATACTATGCTGGCCATGGTGGTACCCTTGTTTGTTGTTAGCCTCATGCTAGCTGGATGCATTTTTCATAATATAAAGCCATGGGAAAAAGGAAGTGTGTTGTTTTTCAGGACAGATCAGAATATAACCATCTAGTCCTAAACATTATGTAAATTTGACAAATAACATACAACAGATTATACTTTCATTGAAATTTATTCAAACAAAAATAAACCAACATATGGTTGCCTCGGTATGTCTTTCGTACCGATTAAGAAGATAATTAAATCTGCTGCTGCTAATTAAGAGCTTAGGATTAGCCAGTGACTAAATGGCTAATATCAGTGTGTGCTTATTTCATTGTGGGTCAGTACAGAACACAAAACTTTATTCAACATGCCCATCAAGTAGGTTACACTAAACAAATCTATTTTCTCAATCCTTCCATTTTATGAACTTGCCTTTTACATTATGGGGTGTCAGACCTCTGAAACCTACTCTAACAGCAGTGTATATTAGGCAGCAACCATTTCTGGAAGGTATGATACACTGCTGACCATACTCACATGCTCACACAGGCCCATAGTTACTCCTACTTTACCAGTTTAGAGTGACCAATTAATTTAAAATGAATGCAGGTACAGGAATTCAAATTCTATTTCCTGGAGCTATAACCATGTTATGACACCAATCTTCATATGTGACAAAAATTAAAAGGAATATTTTCTGTTGAAAACCCAAAACAAAATGTGATTTTACAAAGAAGCCGATTTTTGCAAAGTTTTTTTTTTATAAGCAGTGATTAATTTAAGTAAAGTAACATGCATTAAGGCATTGATACAATGCATAATATTGCAGTATGGAATGTCAGAATTGACTTTAGCTTCATACAGCTGACAGGAAATTGTCTAGGGTGAACAAATCTTTATCACACTGACAACATCAGCCTCATACCTATTCATTGTTCATTTGTGGTCAAAAAGTCAGGAAGTGAAGCTGATAATCTTGAGCATGTTGGTTCAAAACTAATGTGTACTTGAACGTTTCACAAGAAAGATAAAGTGAGTTCATTTTTTTCTGTTAGTCCTAATCTAGGCCGTACATTTAAACTGGTGACCTCCTCAAAATATACTAGACCTGAACTGTAGTGTCTATCAGTGTACTGTTTATCTCTGCACACCACAATAGAAAAAAAAAAGTATTATATCAGGGTTAGTAATTTTTTAGGTTCTAATCGTTTCTGATAGGTGGCAGATTGCTGTCATAGTGTATACTGTATATTGTGCCGGAAGGCCAGGGCCCTGGTCCAGCTGGAACGCATGTATAATGGATAGGCCGAGGGAGAGAGTGTCAGGGCTTTACCTCCCACCAGGAGATAGAGGGCAGTAGGGAAGAGGTGGATGAAACTTGCCTGAGGAGGAGTGGAGGTGGAAAGAGAGACAGAGAGAGGGAAAAAGAGAAAAAAAAGGACTGTGACTTGTACTGTGGTGCATTGTACTGTGCTGTGCTCTGGGGAGCATGAAAAAGCATATCCCCACTGTATATATATACAGTATATATATAGCTGTGTAAGCCAGTGCTGTAAATAGCCCAGGGTCCTAGAAACTATTGAAATCATCAGAAAAAAATTGAAATGTACAGATGTCAGGTAATTGAAAGGAACTACTCTGGGCATCTCTCCTATAGGGATTTGTTTTGCCGACGTGCTCGCATTGCTTGTGTATTAGCAGTGGGAGTAAAACTAAAAGGGATACCGTTTGGCAGATGTTAGTGGCTAAGCGACTTTGTCTTTCTTCTGAGGTTTCATTTTGCTGATGTGCTGGTTCCGCTTGTGTTATTAGCGGCTAAGTGTGTTTTCTGTTTCCTCGGAGGTGGAGCCCTTACCCCGACTCCACCTCTCACTTCCACGTGTAGATATTTACATAGATATTTATATATAAGATATATATATAAGATATATGTATATATATATATATATATACCAAATATATATATATGATAATTATTCACATCAATATTTTACTTCTAATCCTTTATCAGTAAAATACGCCACTTGTCATGAATAGCCACATTAGTTTATGTACTATACCCACCTATCCATTTGTGCATCAATCCATTATCAAACCTGGTTAGGGTTTCAGAACTGGAGCGAAGTTTAGGCATAAGACAAGAACTAAATCTGGACTGCGCAGCAGTTGTAGCATCTATAAATGACTGGCAGAGACATTTTTCTTTAATTAGTGTTTGTGGAATGTTTCACCTGGACTTAAATTATTTATTTGTACATAACATCTGGAGCCAAATTATTTAAAATTATTTAAATTTTACTGAATAAATGATCAAAAATTATTGAAAAGAGTGTGATAGCTAAGGCTTTCTTTATATTCATTCTTTTTTTACCTTTCCAATTATTCTGATGATGGGTGAACTTTGAGGCCCACTTAGCTTAACCACCTTAAATTTATGGTCATTACTTTTGCATTTTATGTTGTTTTATGATGCTGTTTGAGCAGAACTTTGTCATAATATTAAAAATATATTTTGATATACTTTTACTGGTAATGAATTAACTGCTTTTGACCCTTCAAGAAATTGGAATAATCTCACAGTTGGTTGAGATCATATGATGATCTCTGTCCATTTTGATGTGCAAATCAATAGGCAAAACACTTTTATGGATGTTCCTCTGAAGGCAGGTGTATTTTGCATACTTTCATTTGCCTGCTTTACAGTGAAGTACTTATTGGTTTGTCAATCGTGGTTTCTGTGGCCAAGTATACTTTTATATCAGGATCAATCTGCTTGGCTGACAGCATGCATTCATTTTTATAAAGAATTTTCAGGGTGTTTAGTATCACTTTCCTTGAAGCAGATGAACAGGATATAATTCAGTAGAGCCTTTCACATGAGCCATCTGAAGGTAGCTCAGTATTTAAACACAACTTAGCTATAAAGCACACAACACCACGTTTGCCACTCCTATTAACTGACAGTCGTTCTTTGTACTTTGTTAGAATAGCAGTGTATGATAAATAGCTGATATCACTAGGGAAGGAAATACTTTTAATATCTTGCACACCCCAGGTCCTGGGACAACAGGAACTTCATGTCTCTCACTCTCTCTCTCTCTCTCTCTCTCTCTCTCTCTCTGTCTCTCTCTCTGTCTCTCTCTCTCTCTCTCTCTCTTTCTCTCTATATATATATATTTATAGATATATATGGATTTATTAGAAAATGGAATGACCTTAAAAAAGCTGATAATCTCATTTCTCAGTGTAGTCTCCACTCTTCTCAATACACTTGCGCCACCTGCCTGGAAGTGCCTGGATTCCAGCAGAATAAAAGGTTTTGTCTTGTCCTCGCAACCACTCGTGCACTGCTTTCTTCACGTCATCATCTGTCTTGAATCGAAAACCACCCAGATGTTTTTTTAGTGGCCCAATAAGATGGAAATCACACAGTTCCAAATCTAGTAAATTAGGAGACTGTGACAATACCTCAAACTTCAGTTTCTCCAGACAAGCCTTGGTGATCTTAGCAGTGTGTGGGACTGCACTGTCTTGCAGCAAAAGGATTCCTTGAGACAGCAGTCCCCGCCACTTGGATCAAATAGCAGGCTTCACATTGGTCTCCAGCAGGTCACAGTAACTTGCTCTAGTGACTGTAGTACCCCTCGGCATGTAGTTTTCGACAATAACTCGGGTGCACAAGTGGTTGTGAGGACAGTACAGGTGATGACTAGTAACAGCAAGGTAGTAAAGGTTGCAGAACACAATGCAAGTTCAAGTACAGTAGGACACAAAGGAGCAGAAGTGACTTAACTTCAGAGGTTGTAAAACTTGAAATATTTGGAAAAACAGGGTGACAAGGCATTATAAAAAAATACCATAACATGAGAATATAAGTGAGCGTGCGTTAATGTACCTTCTGTGTCTCATTTACTTTCTGAAATAACTTTAGTGATTCACTATATGGGTAAAAGTATTGAGACGCCTGACCATTACACCAACAGGGACTTTAATGACATTACATTCAAATACATAGACTTTAATATGGAGTTGGTCCCCCCCTTTGCAGCTATAACAGGAGTGTTTCTGTGGGAATTTGTGGCCATTCATTCTGTAGAACATTTATGAGGTCTGTAATTGATGCTGGACAAGAAGACCTAGTTTGTAATCTCTGTTCCAGTTCCTCTCTAATGTGTTTGATGGGATTGAGGTCAGGGCCCTGTGAGGGCCAGTCAAGATATTCCACACCAAACTCATCCCACCATGTCATGCTGGAATAGAAAAAGGCCTTCCTCAAATTGTTTCCACAAAGTAGGAAGCATAGTGTTGTCCAAAATGTCTTGGTATGCTGAAGCATTTAGATTGGCCTTCACTGGAAGTAACGGGCTTAGCCCAAACCCTGATAAACAGCCCCACACTATTATCCCTCCTCCACCAATCTTCACAGTTGGTACAATGCAGTCAGGCAGGTATCATTCTCCTGGCATCTGCCTAAACCCAGACTCTCCCATATTCCAACAGAGAAGCGTGATTCATCACTCCATAAAACACATTTCCACTGCTCTACAGTCCAGTGGCGGTGTGCTTTACACCACTCCATATGATGCTTGGCATTGGACTAGGTGATGAGAGACTTGCCTTCAGCTGCTCAGATGTTGGAAACCCATTCCATGAAGCTTTTGTGCTTATCTTAATACCAGTAGAAGTTTGGAACTCTTCAGCAATGGAAACAGCAGAGTGTTGGAGACTTTTACGTACCATGTACCTTAGCAGTCATTGACTCCACCCTGTGACTTTACGTGGTCTTCGTCTTCGTGACTGTGTTGCTGTTTTTCCTTAACGCTTCCACTTTCCAATAATACCACTTACAGTTGACTGTGTCATATCTAGCAAGGATGAAATTTCACAAACTGTCTTATTGCAAAGGTGGCATTTCATCACAGTACCACTGAGGTCTACAGAATGACCCATTTTATTTCACAAATTTTATAAATGGAGACTGCATGCCTAGGTGTTGGATTTTATACACCTGGGATGATGGGTCTGATTGAAACACCTGAATTCAATAATTAAGAGGTGTGTCCCAATACTTTTGTCCATATAGTGTATCAGCAAAAGATCTTAACTTGATATCACAGTTTGTGTTAATTATGTATTGTTAGATGAAGAGCAAGACATCTCACACCTGGCTCATTTTGTTTAAAGCTAAGGGAAAAAGTATATTCCTCTCCTATGCACTAAAAACGCATATACATAGGACATCCTAGTATTAGGCTGAATGCCATGGGGATTTAAACATACTATTGCAAAGGATTTTCTAGTTTATAGCTTTTATGGCATTATTGTTTGGGATACAATTGATTTTGGGTATCAACAGAAATTTCAGAATCTGAAATGCAAATGTTATATTGCACCCTGAACTATCTAAGTCTGTTAATATTCATGTGCCACCACTTCCTAAAGTGGCAGCAAAAAATGCCAGAAAACAAGGAGTCAGAAATATTTCCATACGGACCACTCCTAAAACAATACAAAAAATGAGTGTAAAAATAGAAATATATTAATAATGATAAGACACCATAGCAAAACCTGTTCACAAAATCCCCTGCATTACAGTAAATGATACACAACACTAAACTTCTTCTTCTTCTGCCACAGCAGATCACCTTTTTCCACATCCTTCTGTCTTCTGCATCAAACTCTGTTACACCCACCACCTTCATGTCCTCTCTCAACACATCCGTAAACGTTCTCTTAGGCCTTCCTTTTACCTGGCAGCTCCATCTTTAAAATCCTTCTCCCAATATACCCAGCATCTCTCTTCTGCACATGCCCAAACCAACACAATCTCACCTCTCTGATTTTGTCTCCTAACCGTCCAACCTGAGATGACTCTCTAATGTACTTATTTTTAATCCTGTCAATCGTCATCACACCCAATGCAAATCTTAACATCTTTAACTCTGCCACCTCCAGCTGTGTCTGACTACCGCCTTGTACCTTCCCTTTCACTCTTGCTGGTACCCGTCTGTCATAAATCACTCCTGACACTCTACCACTCCATGCCCTTTCTTGGGATGAAACTCTTTCTGAACCGCGAGGTCCGTACAGGAAAGGTTTGAAGCATTTGCCATGTGAGAAGCAGTTCAAATAGGAAGCATGGCTGAGGCAGCGTGTGCTTGATGCTGTATACCGATAATTCTCTTTCCGATCAGCTGCTCCGAGTGGTGCAGTGAGAGTAATGTGGAAAACTTTGTGAACTTGAGCTTTCGAGTTTCTCCGACACGCTGTCAGTCGATTAGCTTCCTTTTGTTGTTTATATCACTGTTTAAACCAACAAATAGTACGTTTTTCCTTGCCTCCACTTGGTATTAGCTGAAATTCTTCCATTTTCCCTCTTGCTTTTCCCATTGTCTTTTCACAGAACACTGAGCTTGAGGGCTATTTATATTGCTTTGCATATTCAAAGAGGCGTAATTCTTGGAGGAGTTGGGGCGGGACAGCAGGTGCGTGCACGAGCGCTACTTTTCACGCTGATCGGGATTTATGTAGCAGAAGAATGTGGAAGTTTGCATACGCACAGATTCCTGCATCTGGATTTTTCTGTGCGTAAGCACATTTCAGCTTTTGTGCTTACGTCATGTTATAGTGCGAATTCTACACACGGCATTATGCATGAGGCCCCAGGTGTTTCCCTAATACCTAGATCATTCAAGGCTCACAAGCCATTCATCCAATACTTGAAGGAACAAGTCATTTAAAGGAATAATACTTCACTTTTTGTCCTACTATTTTTTGAGGTAACAGTGTTTCAGTTTAAGATCATATCATTTATGTATAAGCTATTTTGTGTTTTCTAGTATTTTAGGTAGCACTATTACAGCACATTGCCTTTAGCATCTAAGTCAGGGGTCCCCAACTCCGGTCCTGTAGGGCCCCAGTTGCTGCAGGTTTTCATGCCAGCCCTTTTCTTAATTAGTGACCTGTTTTTGCTCCTAATTAACCTCTTTTGAATTTTATTTGACTTGCTCTTGAAGACACAGACCCCTTAATTGTTTCTTTTTCCTTAATTAGCTGCCAAATAATAGTGAGATGAATCAAAATATGACCAGTAAACTGTGTCGATCATACAATATTTGAAAATAAAGAAAGGTGAAGGTCTCAGGAATGCTGATCTGCTCAGGTCCCCAAAACATTTTAATAGTGCGCTTAGAAAAGAGAAAATCAACAAATTCAGAAATGTATGCTATTACACAATGAAAGCAGCAACAAGCCATGGAATTAAAGAATGAGTTTAATTAACAACAAGAATCTATGCCTAATAAAGCAACTGGTTGAAGTGAAATTGGTTGGAGTTTGAGGCCCTGACTTAGTTTGTCTTCTGTTGCCTCACTCGCTTCGCATTTCATTTCTGTTTGGGTGCCATTTAAGGAAAGAAATGAAACAAATCAGAGGAATGATGAAGAAATTCAAGGGAAAAAAATCTTAAAAAACACATCAATTAAAATTAATTCAAAAGAAGTTAATACTGTAAGCACGAATTAAAAAAAGGGTTAGAATGAAAACCTGCAGCACTGGGGCCCTCCAGGACCAGATTTGGGGACCCCTGATGTAAGTGATGTAGAACAAGCAGTTGTGGTGTAAGATGCACAAAGGTCTCACAAGTAACAATTGCTTCATACAGCAGTGTACGTTGTGTGAGAGAAGGTGAAAATTAATGTGATTGAAATTAGTTATCGTAGAATAAGTTTTGAGCAATTTCTGATCAATAATTTTTTTGTGAGAAGTAACTGTGTAGATCAGGACAATATACAAGATCCTAAAAAAATAAATAAGTTCATTATCTTCATGTTTAAGGTGCCATAAATGTTCCTTTTGTGTTTTCCTCTTTTTACAGATTTGCCCTTTTCTGGCCTATTATATTTTGACTGACCTCCTTTCTTCACCTCAAAAGTGCTCTTATATAAATATTCAGGGAGCAGCAGTTGTGCCAGATGGGTGTAGTTTGGGGCAGGCACTACTTTACACAGAACATTTATTCATTATTATTTTCATATAAACCATCTATGTGATGTATGACAGCCTTCAACGAAGTCAGTGGCTACATGCACGGTTTCAGTCAAAGTAAAGTATACTTTAAAGTACATCTATAGTCCACCCGATATAGACAAGCTTATACTTAAATTAATTAAGAAGTGTTAAGATTGATGGGTGCAGTGGGTAGCGCTGCTGCCTCTTAGTTAGGAGACCCGGGTTTGCTTCCCAGGTCCTCCCTGCGTGGAGTTTGCATGTTCTCCCCGTGTCTGTGTGGGTTTCCTCCAGGTACTCCAGTTTCCTCCCACAGTCCAAAGACATGCAGGTTACGTGCATTGGCGATTCTAGTGTGTGCTTGGTGTGTGGGTGTGTGTGCCCTGTGGTGGGCTGGCGCCCTGCCCAGGGAGTTGTTCCTGCCTTGCACCCTATGCTGGGTGGGATTGGCTCCAGCAGATCCCCGTGACCCTGTAGTTAGGATATAACAGGTTGGATAATGGATGGATGGATGTTACGATTGATAGACGAACATGTACTGGCATGTGCTGGAATTACAACCGCCTGATGGTCAATTGACATGGAGCCTCTAAAAAACAAAAAGGGTCAAAACATATAACTAGAAGGAATAGATTATTGGATGTCCAGAGCAGTTCCCTTTGTTTTGATGGCATTACATTTTAGTTTAGTAGGGTAAAGAAAAAAATAGGAGTGTGGAAGCAAAAGGGGACCCATATACTTTATTCATTGCATCCTAAATAACGTTCAAGCAGCTGAGCATCTGACAAAAAATAGATTTTCTGGTAAAGGCTGAAATAATTATTGTAGCACTACAAACATTATAATAATATATTTGAAGCAAAATTTTTATTTGTCATAGGATTACTCCAGCTAAAGAGAAAATAAAGCTCTCTTTAGGAAATTAGGAAACTGCTCATATGTCTTTATTTGTTTAAGTTCTATTTTTAACCATTGTACAAAATACCCAGTGGTTGTGTTGGCTGAACATTGCAGTTTTACTCTGGTACTATAGATTGTACTGTAAATTAGGTATGGAGAATGCGTTCAGGTATGATGCAGATATCTTAAGTAGACAAATCACATTATGCATGTCTCCCAGTGCAAATGACCAGTATTACAAAGAACAGTCAACATTCATGAGACTACATTTTAAAATGGTTTACGTGCAATGCTAAAATAGATATTTTATCACCATGCCAAGAACCAATTTGCCACCGTGCCACAGACTACCTTTGCAGTTCTACTAAGTTAAGAGCACAGAGGTCAGAAATACATCATTTCATGGGTAAAGCAGGTCTGTCACTTTATGCTATTCACGGTTACATCACCAAGGCAAACACAAACTCCTCCCTATTTTTTTATTTTCTTTGAAAGCTTTCACTGGCTGGCTGCTGCCAATTAACCGTTAAGCGTCTCCCAGTCTGTGAAATGCTTGCAGACATCTGAGATCCTGTCAATGTCAAGGTTTGAAAAAGAACACTTGCCCGTTAACATGCCTTGTATCATCTAAATAAAATGGGAAATGTAAGGTAGCTGTTACGTTAGACCTCATGAGTGCAGTGGAGGACTTTGAGTTAGGGCAGACGGTGGACATGAAAAAGGAGAATACGGTTGGGTGGCAGAGAAAGGAGTGGAGTCTCACAGCAAGAACACTGTTAGACGGAATGGTGGAATTGAAGCACAGCTGGGCATGGAGACTCCATTTCAGCATCTGTGTAACCAGAAGTCCTTTTAAGGTCAATTTTTTTCCTCTGATTTTGCATACATTCTACAAGCTGCTCACCTACCACACAGGTTGAGAACTGCAGCTACTGTATGCGCTATACTGAAATTTATATACACGTACTTTTAATCAACAATTGCATATTTTGAGTTTTGTTTATTTGAAAGTTATGTAAGGAAATTTAAAGATGATCTCTTCAAACCACACCTGGACTATTGGGTGCCGGCACCCAAGCAATTCATGGCTGCAGTTACAGTTTGAAAACCATTGAAATAGCTCATTCAAAGAATGGATAAATTACTTATAATATAACATCATCTGTCCATGTTCTGTTATAAAGGAAATACAGTATGGGTTCAAAACCTGGATTGAGTAATGAGGTGAAAAGTTTCAGTGAACTTGTCTTCATAAAGGCATAATTGGACAGAACCTAAGCCAGCAAAATTTCAGATCAATTGAACATACTATCCTAGAGAAAATGTTATTATGCTGACATTGTTGAAAATGGCTGCTTCAGCACATGGCTTATCATATTCACTTTCAGAAGTATTAGTTGACAACAAAAAGATTGTGTAAAATGTTATGACTATATACAATACAACACAGATTTTTTAGTGCATAATGAAAGTTATCAGGTAGAGCAGTAAACAGTAGCCAATTAACTATGTTATATTTTACCATGAATTTCACAAAACATCTTTTTGTCTTGCAATGTCTATTGCAAGAAAGACAAAGACAGGTCATAATGGGTTGTGGCATATACAAGATCCCCATATTTTGCAAGGATGCAAAAAAAATAAGAAAACAAGCAATATTGTTTGGGTCTTTTCAGACTGGAGTCCAATACAAGGCTGAGGTTAGGAGGAACAGGAGCTGGCTAGTACGGGTGTTGGTCCTCCATTCTGCAAAGGGAGGAGAAGGGAAGGCATTTAGCAACAGCGTCAACATCTGGTCCAGAGGAGAATTACCATCCCCAGAGGCCTTCAGCTATCCCTGAAATACACGAGTGTGTCACAATAGATCATGCCATATCTCAGCATTTTGTCCAACTTGGCATATTAAAAAGAAAATTAACCTAAATAAAAATAATAACATTTTATCTGATAAATAATAAACTTAAAAAGGCAACTTTTCCAGTGATATAGACAGTAAAGTATCTATCAGTATGATGAAATTCATGGAAAGCACTTTTTCGATGCATTAAATATCACAAGGTACATGAAGTCTAAGTGAAGTTAAAAAAAAATCGCATGCACTAAAATAGTACATTACATAGTTTTTAGAAATAAGTATGACTTACAATATATGATATTTTTCTGAATTTATAAAAAGAGAAGGCAAATTCATTAACAACATAATATTTACTTCAGAAATGTTTTAGTAAGTAAGTGTACTTGCCTCTTTCCACGTCATTAACAAGTGCACATATTTCTGTATTAAAATTAATCACTTTTCAGGTCAGTGTGGGGAACAGCCCGGACACAGACAGGCAGACATGATGGTTTTACCACACACGTATTTATTTATACAATATATAATGCACATACCCAGTGCCTCAGCACCAATCACCCCTTAAGTCCTGGCCACACGCACAATGCCTTTCTCAGTCTTTGGTCCGCCTCCACTCCTCTCCACCAAGCTTCGTCCTCTTCCACCCAACTCTCGCTGTTGACTGGAGGGAGGCGGCCCCTTTTATTCCGCCTGGAAGGACTCCAGGTGGATCCTGAGGGCTCATAGCCACACCCCTGTGTGGCGGAAGCTCCCATGGTGAAGCCGGAAGTCCACCGGGTGTCTTCAAGTCTCTTCCCCCCAGTACTTCCCGGTGTGGCGGAAGTACTGAGGGCCAACACTCCCAAGGCATTGGGGCGCCCCCTGACGGTGACCACGGGCCCCTACAGGGTTGAGCTTCCAAGCTCCGTACCCGTGGTCCCCAAAGCCACCAGGGAGGACGCCCTCTCGTGTCCTGGAGGAGGCACAAGCCCTCCTCCACTCCTCCTGGGCGTCCCGGCCGGGCATGGACGCCCGCCGGGCACCACATCAGCTACAATCAAAGCTTTGTGTGTAGTATTCAAAGTCAAAGCCTTTCATTGCCAAATGTGTTTAATTTCAAAACTCACCAATTTTAGGTTTAATTTTCAAACACTCCATAGAGGCTGCCTAAAAGGTTTTTGTTCATAAAAGAAGTATCGCTTTTAATTTATTTTCTTTCTGTTGTCCTTGAATAATAGATACAAATTATATCAGTACTGAATATCTTATTAGTTCCACACTAAAACAATTTGTTAGGTTCCGTCACATTATCTGGCTTAAATGTGTGAAATGTAATAAACACGTAGATATAGTATGGAAGAAAAGTGAATGGTCATTTAGTGTTTATCCTCTGATTCAGAACATTTAAATACTGAAATGAGGACTTAAGTGCTGTGGACCCCCAGCCATATGCAGAAACCTCAATCATACTGAAAAAAATATATTTTTCATGCATTCATAAATGTAAAAAACCGACTATACCTATTAAATTGAAGGATTATATTTCTAAAATTAGCTCTTTTATCTATTCGCTCTTCAGTAACAAGATGCATAGATGACATAATATCAAGGTAAAGCTACTCTTTCCCAGTTTTGTGAGCTTCAAAGATTTAAAAACAGTAACGTCATGCTTTATTATACACAATGTGATTTGTTGCAATATTAAAAATATGTATTATGAATATTACAGCTCAAAAGTATGCAGAAGATGGTGTAAAAGAAGTTGTCTCAACACATGAAAAAAGGTTTGGGGCGATATATTGTCCCCGGCTGCAAAAGGGTATTAAAAACAGGAATGATCTGGTCGGTTTGAGTTCCAAGACTGAACTGATGAGGTTTTGGAAAATGGCGGCTTTATAAGCAATGAACTGGAAGTGACATCAGTCTGGGCACCAGGACCGGAAGTGATGTTAAATCAGGCAGGTTTTCCTGTATTTGGCCTATAGAGATAACAGAGGTAGGTTTAGTGCACTCCACCACCCCCTGGCCTAGCGGGTAATTACCTCCACTTGGTCCACTCAGCTCCTTCCTAGTTGCACATGTGTGACAATGGACAAGAGTTGTTGACACAGAATTACATTGATTCATTAGATATTATTTAAAAATGCAGGATGGCACATTTAAATACACTCCGTGTTATTTAACTGTGTTTGCATTGTCAAAGTACAACTGCCAATTCAAAAAACAGAACAAAAAAACAATTAATGTAAACACAATAAATATGATATTACTTCCTGGATTAAACACAGAAAGTGCAAGAATTGAAGAATTAGACTATGAAATGCAAATCGGACAATATTCATGAACAAGATCTCCTCAACCAATGTTTTGATGTAGTGGAGTATCCCTAATTATTTTAGAAGTATTTATTGTGCTCCCTATTAGTATGACAAGAGGATGACGATACCTATATGGTTGTTTCATTATGTTATATGCACATTTCTCTCTCTCCCTCTCTCTTTCTACCTCTCCACCTCAAGCACAATCACCATACCTACAGGCAAGCAAAATAAAACAAAAAATAAATTAAAAGTACAGAGGAAAATTAAAACAATAGTCTCTGCGAGTGTTGCATTTATTTTCTTGAATATCTACTTTACAGTATATGTTTCAGTTCAACAATTGCAAAATGTTCAGGAGGAAATTTGAAGCTAATATTTATTATGTTATATTTTTTTAATTGAAAGCAGCACAGATCTTAAATCAAGCTTTTTAAAGTCAGTTGCATCTAGGGCTCACCTGGAGCTGATCAATGAATGCACCAAAACCTTAAGTCAGTTCCACATTAAGGCAGAGAAAGTACTTGTTGTCTAAATCAAGGAATCTTCCTAACTTGTATTTTATTATTTGTTCCTTTGGCAAGCCCTCCCTTAACAGACTTTGGATGTTTGCTAAACCTGCAAACTAACATGAAAGAGCAATTTTAACGTGAGAGATTAACATTTTGAGGTCACAGTAATAAAGGAGAAGAGCATCCAATCATAAGACCAAAGGCTACAAGCATCCCCTTAGATATGCTGATTTTAGGTGTGCACTTATTAAGAAGTAGAATAAGCTGAAATGTCTTGAATGAACAATCGATATAGAAGCACAACTTCTTTGCCAAATTCTGCTTCCTGAAAAATGTAATTAGACTGCGATCAGACATTCTGGCATGCCCAGAGAAATGTCTGCAAGAATTTTAAGATTTTACATCCAAGGTTTTAATATATCTTAGCAAACTTTTAAAACATGACATGGTCAGTGTCACACATCATAGCTTTGAGTTGATATTGATGGAATCAAGTTTTTTTTTTCCTTGGTAAAGGGCATTGTTCTTCAAAACAATGGAGATGCCACACATATTGGCAAAGGGATTGTAAAAGTGTGCCTAACATTGAAGTGGCATCTGCACACACACAAGCTATTTTCCCAAGAAAGAAATGAATAAACACCATTAAAGAGGAATTCCAAAGAGTCGCAGGTAAGGCAATTGAATTTAAACAATGGTGGCATTTCTGAACTTTAACTGCCGACTATCATCCACCATAACGAAGAGAGGGTAGATCAGTTGGGAGACTGTTGTGTATGGATTAGGTATTGTGTATTTGCTTTTGACCTTTGGCTTGCCCTTTGTTTTGACACCTATGGCACAGCTGTGTGCTCTACACCAGGGGTCCCCAACCCCCGGTCCGCGGCCCACTACCGGTCCGCAGCCGTCTGACAGCCGGGCCGCGAGAGAACTGCCGGCAATGGCGACTCACTCAGACTTTTCAGAACGCTTGTCGGGCGGGGCTTTGCAGCGGTGCAGAGAGGGGAGAGAGACCGAGGTGAGAGACTATTACAACAAAGTATTTTTATGGTCCCGACAGTTTCCCCATATGACATGAATCTATAGAAATCACGTTACTACGAAGTACATTCAACAGATGCTTTCATTACAACGAAGTGACCTTGAAATGCTTGAACGAATCATCCACAGAGCAGTTAGATCTGTAGTCGCAGCTCAGATGTGCACGTTTGCACAACGATCCCCAAACAGAAACATTGTAAAAAAATCTCTTTCTTCGAACTTTCCTCGTACTGTTTTTTTTTTTGTTTTTTTTTTGCTGTTTTTGTTGTCTGTGGTTTTCAGTGATTCCTTTTGCTTATTGCTTGTCAACATTTGAAAAACATCCATTGGAATTTAACTCATTGTCACCCTCCTATAGAAACGGCAGACACGAAAAAAAGATTGCAGTGTTAATGTTTGTGATGTGCAATCTGTAGGAATGGCAAATGCAAAGCACATGTCTTTGCTATATGCAAAAAAAGAAGAAAAATCTCAGATTGCAAACGTATGCGAACTGCTTAATAACTTTAATAATAATAGAAATGTTATGTAAATTGTGTATAAAAAATGGCTTTTGAACACTGTTTGTAAGTTAATAGCGTAGAGTCCACTATGACTCCTAAACCCTTTTCTTAAGGTGTACTCTCGATTTTCAGCCCTCCTATTGTGTATTCAAACCTAACATCTTTACTTCCTTTGTATAATACTTCACATTTACTGACATTAAATTTCATCTGCCACAAATCTTCCCACGCCTGTATACTGTCCAAGTCCCTGTAATGAATTAACAGATTCCAGATTATCTGCCAATCCACCTATCTTGGTATCATCCTCAAATTTATTTGGGATTGCTTTAATGTCTAATATACTGTATTATACCATTTTCTAAACCTGTCTAATAATGAGCAGGGTTGCCAGGGGTTGGAGGCTATCCCACCAAGCATAGGGCACAAGGCAGGATCAATCCATGAGCAGGGCGCGCCAGTCCATCACAGGGTGAACACACGCACAGGCCAGTTTAGTAACACCAGTCAATCTATCTACTGTAACCAGCATGTCTCCAAACACAGAGCAGATAGCAGCGCTACTACTGCACTGCCCATGCCTAATATTATCAAACTAATTGTATTCATTTTAATGTATTTTGTTGATATTTGAGAAAAAACTGGAATCATTTTTTGGAGCCAGATGATTCTTAAATATGTTTCCCTTTAAATTAATAGTAGTTAAGTTTTTAAATTATGAAATTTCATTTTACTAAGGGTTTTTTTCAGATTATCTACGCAAAGCTGGGGAAATCTGTATTATTTATTTAATCAATCTGTTCTCTTAACCCGGCATAATTCAACAGAGAGTTGTGGGTAATGGCATCAGTCTTGGATAGGAAGCCAATTCATCATGCCCATATCTACGCAGACTAACACCAATTGTTACGACTGTGCATTTTTGGGATTTGGGAGAATATGGGAGAAAATGACAATATTAGAGTAATCTTGCACCTACGATTATGTGCAAGCTCCATATAGACAAGAATTGAATGCAGGTGCCTAAAAGTGTGAGGTAGTAATGTTAACCACTTTGTCACTATGATGCCCATATTGCTTATTTAATAATATATAATAAATAACTATTTATACTTCTCTGCTCTTTATTTATCTCCATAATGCTTAATATTTTCCTGAGTAACATGGAGGTCATGTGTTGACTTGAGATTTATTTTAACAACAAGATACTAATTTATTGTTTTATTTTTTTATTTTAGTGTATCAGTTTGCCATGAAATGTGCTAGTGACATATGTTTCGTCCATGTGTTCTTTATATTTGTGAACATAAGAAAAGTGGTTCCTAATTTCTCCTTATTTAGCCACATTAATTGATTAAAATTAATTTATTTTAAAAATTACAGTGGAAGTGTAATTTTGTAATATTTTATTTTACCTTATTGGCAGCTCTCTGTTGCCTTGCACTGTTAGTCTGAAGTTACTGTGGTTCATGGGCAAGTTGCATTATGTATAAGAGTTTTTAATTTTCTGTTTGACAGTGGGCGATCTGTCAGTTGTTTTTCTTTTTTGCTTTGCAACATAATTCATTTATCCCATTGGTCCTTTAATGGCTTCAAGGAGCCAATCCCAGTGTTATTATTATTTAGAAATTAATTAACACTTCTGAAAGTAAAATGGTAGTGGTTAAAATTCATATGAGTTAGCCTGTACACGTGTAAGTATTTTAACAAGTGTAGTAAAATTGAGTATATTTACCATTTTGGTATTTCTTTCAAATCACTCAGTACTTACAGTACTACTTTGTATATCTTAGTAAAAAATATCCACCCTGCTAAAAAGTCAGGGCTTAAGTTGATTCAGTAGGTGAATGACAGATGAAAGAAATCAATGAACTGCCAAGGTGGCTCTTCTGGTTGAGAAAAATAATGAAAGCTTAAGAAAAGGATAATCATTGCCATACTTTCCTAAAGTGTGTACATCTTGAGTCTGTAGCCTAGTTTAGTGTGCAGCTTTAGCCCTAGCTGCTGAGTGCAATGGAAAAACTTAATGACTGTGGTAGATGGTTGCTATGATACCACCTGACGTAAAAGTAGGGCTCATTTTAACAGCTGGGCCTGAAAGTTGGCTGTGCTTGTAGGGTGGAGGGAGGAGCAGGGAAGGGTTACTAAGACAGGAAACACAGCAGTAGTGAACTTCACACAGGCAGCAGCATTTTATTACATGACAGTGATAAAAAAGGAACCACATGAGTATTCCACATTTGCATCTCTTAAATTTGGGATGTTTTCTTGATCCTAAAGTGGGCATTTACAGTGCCAATAAAACCACTTACTTAGACCTATTCACATTTTATGGTATACTGTAACATAATGAAATCCTTACACATTTTAATGAAATATTATGCCCTTGATCTGTACAAAAATACTATAATATGAAACAGAAAACAAAATCCAACAAATCTTTTAAATAAATTATAGGTAATAAATAGGAAATATTGGATTCAATAAGTATTTGCATCCCGTGAGTCAATATCAGGTAGAGCAATTCTGGCAAAAATGTAGACACTGTTATATTAGGACATGTCTCAGGCAACTTTGCACATTTGGATGCTGTCATTTTTGCGAATTACTCTGTAGGCCTTTTTAGCTGGCCCATATGCATTTATTAATTATGCATTTATGTTTTTTAATTCTTTATTTCACCATTAAGTACAGTTGTCAAACCAGTTAGCCAATGACAGAATACAGACCTGGGTCTCTTAGTCAAACTCCAATTATTAATATTTAAAGATTACTTTTACTGAAAGTTATAAATTGATTATCAGTTGCTCTATATCCTCTTAGAAGATAATATGACAATGGCTAATAGTCTCTTCTTATCTGTACCCTTAGAGGTTAAGAACTGTTTAACTAGCATGTGCTTGATATTGAAACCTCCGGGGCTAATAGCTATCTTAGCGTGTGTTACATGAATAACTGTTCAAATGCAACCTCAGGGAATAAAGTGCTAACTATTAAAAAATACTCACAAATTATGAATTTTCATTCTGTGAACCTCAGAGACTGAGTTTTTGCCAAATATCAGATGATTTACAGTAATTAACAATTTATTAACTACCAAATTCAAAATTATATACAGTAACAGAAATAATATAATTACAAATAGAGAATATACCGTGGTTTAATGGCTAAGAATGCAGACGTGTACTGGGAGATTACCCTAGAATCTTCCAAATTCTCTTGGTTTTCTAGTCTCCTTATGTCCTATTGTATAGCCTAAAGGGCAAATTACTAACCTGGCATGGAGCGCCAACTGACAATTAAAATCTTTGAGATTAATAGTTTTCAGTTGGAATGACATAAGACTCTTTGATTCCCAGGAATGTGCAGCAGGTGTGATATGTAACTAAACAGCTCTTGTCCCGACAATGGGCCAAGGTGTAAACTGAACTTTTCAGCCTTTCAGGGAATGATTACGTAATCGTCTTTAATTGGTTAGTCACCATTGTGGTTTATCAGAAGCTGGCACAGTTGTATTTCCCATCAGATGGAAACGATTTCTGTCACTTTTTGATCATAGACAAGGTTACTACTGATTCAATGTCTAGAACAGGCATTCGTCCTCAGGTAATTTATGGTTGGTCAATTGATAAAATATTCCCCTGTTCACACTTCATATGTTAACAGGAATCTGTCATTTACTTGTGTTAATCATTGAAAGACATTTCTGTTTTACTGTGTGTTTAATATAAGTCGTGTGCTAATGTATATAAACATTGAATTGCTTAGTAATTTACTATTATTGCATTATAAATATAAATATGTGTGAGGACTCACAACCTGCATTCACTGAAGACCACCACAGACGAATAAATAAAAGTTGAATTCTCAACTCATAAACTCATTACAGTATATAGTTTCAGTAAATATTTTAATGTACTATGTTGCAGTTTAGATAATTTCTCTGATTATTGATTTGAATAGTTTTATTGAAGATTTACTTTCTTTCACTTGGTTTCCATGATGTATTTTAAGGAGCTATACTACTCAATTGTTAAAGACAGATGTATTAACCTGAACTCAGTGGACACCTTAATAAACACAAGTTGCTTTCACTTATCTACTTATGAGGCCTCTATAGATAGCACTGTTGCCTTGCCTCACATCTCTAAGTAACCAGATTCATGGCATGGTTGCTATCTGCACTGAGTTTGCTAATTCTGAATTGGCCTGGTATGAGTAAGTGTTGAAATTCACCTGAATGTGCTCTGCTGTGGACTGGAGACCCAAGGTTAATTACTGCCTTGCGTAGCCCAATACAAACAAAATGCTTTAGTTATGTTCATTTTAAGCTTACTTAGCAAACTTCATATTAAGAGCTTAATAAGAATTATTAAATATAGTATAGGGAAAAAGATATCTCTATTATAATAAAAAAAATCCTAG
Organism: Erpetoichthys calabaricus; assembly: GCF_900747795.2. Classification (NCBI taxonomy): domain Eukaryota; kingdom Metazoa; phylum Chordata; class Cladistia; order Polypteriformes; family Polypteridae; genus Erpetoichthys; species Erpetoichthys calabaricus. The sequence continues at coordinate 118,330,483 of NC_041396.2, forward strand.
GATGAGACGAGACTTTTTAGCCTGGGACGAGACATGACGTTTTCAGAAAGATACTTTCATGTTCCACAAGACAAGACTTTATACCAAGAGATTTAACCACTCAAAAAACAAAATAAAAGACAAAGAGTGGGTGACAAAGTAGAATGTCATAAAGAATTCAAAAATGTTAGTGCTATACACATACAGGGCAGGTTAGAGATAATGGAAGTACGAAAATTCAAAAGTCTCAAAAAAATGATAGTAAAGATCGCAATAGCACAAACAAATGGAAATTATTACTTGGTGAAATAAACAGAACAGCACATAGTACAGGCCCTTTGGGGTTGGGGAGTGAAGCCCCCTAGTTAAACATAAATACAAGACATAATTCTGATACATAAACAAACAAACATCATGTAATATATGTATTTCTTAGTATTTTCTTTCAGAAGTGCCTTTTGGCCTTGGCCTTTTATGCACCAATATTTAACAGGAATTCTTCGTTCTTTTAATTATATTGTGCACTGTAGAGGGTGAAATTCCCAAAATCTTACCAAATTCTCTTTGAGAAATGTTGTTCCCGAAGTGATGGATTACTAATTACTAAAGTGCTCTTTAAGGACTAGACTTTGCTCAGAGGGTCTTTATATACTATAACACGATTTCCTCACCTTTTTCACATCACCTTGATATTTCAACTTGCCACATTGTTATTAGTTCTAAATGACTTCTGTCCCATATTGCAGGTGTCAGTTTCAGAATACTATATATGTAAATCTTCAAGAACAATGCAGTTGATTAGGTAAAAGATGACATACCTTGTTTTTATACTGTTTTTGGGTAAATACAAGTCAAAATAAATTTACAAATCATTGCTTTTAGTTTTTGTTGACGTTTTCCATACTCTTCAACATTTTTTGGAATTGGGGTTGTAGAAGATGTGCCAGGCACTATCCAGGTTGGAGGTACCAACCAGTGCTGCCTAAGGAGGCTAAATTTTAGAATGAAACATGGCCTATGGATTTTCTCTGTACAAATTGGGAATCTGTACAAAATTTGGCAGAGACAGATTCAATGGTATGGATTTGCATACAGGACAAACACAAGCACACATTCAGCTTTATATATTAAATTTCAATTAGAACTATCTCAATAATGTTATGTAGGCACAGTGGTGATGTTCTCAACTATGGTATCTCACAGCATCAAAAACTTTGTCTTAGTTTTTATCTCTGGTTATTGCCTGTGTGAATTTTGCACATTCTCCTTGTGTCCACACTGAATTTCATCCAGTTAATTTACATTCCTTCCACATCCCTAGGACATGAATGTTTATTATCACAGTTAAACTGAACTTTGCAGCCATTGGTGCTGGGATAGGCTCCAGGTCCAGCAGCTCTTACGTGGAAAAAACATGCTCATAAAATTAATGGGTGGATATAGATTTTTTTTACACATTAACATTTTCATCACTTTAAAATCACAAAAACATGCAAACATTCAAGGGAGTTTATATTTTATCAGCCAATAAATACAATGTTGTGGATTCTCCTAGTTATAATGCAAAATTAAATCCCTTGTGTATTAAGAGTGGTAGTTTTAAAGGCATTCTTAAACATTAAATGTGTGTTTTCTGGGATTATACATCTGGTTTAAATATGTGGTGACACAGTGGTTTCCTCCCACAGCCCAAGGACATGTTGCTAGGTTGATTTACAAATCTATATTGGCGTGGTGTGAGTAAATACTAGTATATACATACATGTTTGTTGTTCACTGCCAACTAAACAAACGAAGTGGATATTACAAGAGAATCACCTCATGTAGACCTCACAACTCATAAAGACAGTAACCAAACCATAGGAGACCCGTGTCTTTAATTTTAAATGGGTATAGTGATTAATTGACAATCCCAACAAGCTGTAGCGTAATAAAACATTTGTTTAACAGCCTTTTCTGGGCCTTCCTGAACAGACACCTTGAAGGTGCAGCCAAGCTGTGGAGCTGGGCCTGATACCTATCTTGTCAAAGTAGTCTTCTCTCTCTGACTTTTCTCTCTGTCTGTTGAAATATATACTTCTGTTCTACTTTTCCTATCTGACTTGCTGATCCTTTTGACAAGATTCTCATATCCTTTTCCTTTCAATCTACCTACATGCTCCTAATAAGGGACATGCTCTAGGGTTACTCCCAAAAATAAAACAGTACATTCCTGATCCTAATGCACACCTAAAGGTATTCCTTCATGGCTGCCACCCTACTCCATTCTGTGTCTTTCGAGATCCCATTAATGTTCTGGCTGTTTTTAGCTTCTTGTTCTCCATTCAATGCAGAGATACACTGCATTACATTGACAAATACACTAGAACCTAATATGCTGTTTAGACAAGATGTTGTAAGAGTTTACTTCACCTAACTAGTCCAACACAAGCTGGAATTAAGCACCTGCCAGCAGTAACTGTGAGCAAATTAAAATAATGACACAAAGTGCAACAACCAAACACTTATTAGTGTGAAATGAAAGCCCAATGATACCAAAAATGCAAGAAAAGGCGATAATGTCCTACATTCTACAAAAGGCAGAAATCCTAACAATCTACATTAGGACTAGAAACAGATACTGCTAGCGATGTAGAGACATGCATAGCAATTGCCCCTGTAGATATGCCAACAAACAGGACCCTGTGGAAAACCTGCAAAATAATTCACTTAACAATCAAGGAAAAACAAGAAATAAGACCCACATAAATTAACGTAACAAATAACTACTAAACCTGAAAAATTATGCATGCTGCACTTGATTATGCTGTGCACAAATGTAGTGCCATATGACATTACTGTAGTTATTTTGCACATCATAAGGATAGGAACACTTTAAGTATGCTAGATCAGCATTTCACATGTCAATTGAATAGCTAGATCACTGCTGTCTCCAGACTCATAGGTCCTGAGAATTGAGCAAAACCCTTGCAGTCTCAGTGTGATAACGTCATTTAGTTATTTTCTTAACTTCTTGCTTCAGAAAGGCTAATGTTATATATATTTTATTCATTTATTGTCTTTCACCGTTCTTTTGGTGACATTATATCATTTCCATTTTATGCACTTGATTTCATTTGCACAACCCTTTTCAATGTTGGTTTTCATACACAACAAAATTACCAGTGTTAAATTAGTATTGTCATGTGCATAGTAAGGAAACATGTTTCCCTGTACAATGAAATTCTTTCTTTGCTGTCCACACCAAATGACAAAACCAACGTATAAAGATAAACATAAATAATAAGTAGCAGATAGATAATAGGTAACAGAGGCAACATAAAGTATAAAAACAGAATAGAAGTATAAAGTGTAATGTGCAGGTAGGTGTGTGATGGACAAGTCAAATACAGTTGTGTGAGGTAGATAGAATGAGATGAACCATGGTTATAAACTCCAGTCAGTTATTTAGGAGTTTAATGGCCTTGGGAAAGAAAGAGTTCTTTAGCCTGGAATCAGTTATTTAGGAGTCTAATGACCTTGGGAAAGAAAGAGTTCTTTAGCCTGGAAGTCCTGCATTTCATACTTCTATACCTCCTGCCTGAGGGCAGAAGTGTGAACAGTTCGTGTTGGGGGTAGGTGGGGTCCCTGAGGATCGAGGCAGTTCTCCTGTGGACTCTGCAGTTGTAGATGCTCTGCAGAGAGGGCAGTGGGGTCCTGGTGATCTTCTTAGAAGTCTTTACCACTCTCTGCAGGCGTTTTGCGGTCCATAGCAGTAGAGTTGCCGTATCACACTGTGATGCAGCTAGTCAAGATGCTCTCAACAATGCAGCTGTAAAAGTTGCCAAGGATCTTAGTTCCTCAGCCTCCTCATACAACCGCTGTTGAGCCCTCTTGACCAGCTGTGTGGTGTTAAGTGTCCAAGTGAGGTCCTCACTGATGTAGACGCCCAGGTATTTAATGCTGCTCACCCTCTCCACTTAAAGCCCTCGGATGAACAGTGGCCGGTGAGTTCTCCTGTCCTTCCTCATGTCCACTATCATCTCCTTCGTCTTGTCTATGTTCAGGGTGAGGTTGTCCTCACACCATGATGCCAGACTGTCCACCTCCCTTCTGTAGGCCGCCTCATCCCCGACAGTGATACGTCCAATCACTGTGGTGTCATCTGCGAACTTTAGGATGATGTTATCTTTGTGGGAGGCGACACAGTTATGGGTGAACAGGGTGCGTCCAGTTGCTATTATGCTGTGACATTTTTGCTGGTCATGCAATTAAAGCAGTTTCTGAACCTTGTTGGAAAAGAAAGGGAAGATTTTGCAAAAAATACTGTTTTTGAACACTTTTATAAAAATTTTGATTTTTACTCCAGTTTCGATTTCCACTTGATATTTTGCATAATCCCTTTAACTTGTAAATCAGCATCTTGTCCAATTGTGTTTTGACCATGGTTACGACTGGCCTCTCTTCTGAATTCTCTATAAACCTCTGACACTTAAATTAAATAAAGGTGACCTGTCAGTACTACAGTGGAACCTCAGTTCACGACCATAATTCGTTCCAAAACTGTGGTTGTAACCCGATTTGGTCATGACCTGAAGTAGTTTCTCCCATAGGATTGTATGTAAATACAATTAATCCGTTCCAGACCGTACGAACTGTATGTAAATATATTTTTTTAAAGATTTTTAAGCACAAATATAGTTAATCATACCATAGAATGCACAGAGTAATAGTAAACTAAATGTAAAAACACTGAATAACACTGAGAAAACCTTGAACAACAGAGAAAACTAACATTGCAAGAGTTTGCGCTATAGAGCTACGAACCACTCGCTAAAAACACTTTTTTTAATGAGTTTAAAGCGCAGGGAAAAAAAATGAACATTTGAAAAATCCGTAATTTAATAAACAACCAAGAAATGTAACATCGCAACAATGCACGCTACGAACCGATCGCTGTAAACAGAAGTGAAGTGGAGGTTAAAATCCAATAGAAAAAAGTCTTCATTAAATACAACGAGGTTAAAACAATGCTCGAATCAGTCTCTTTAAAAACAAGCCTGGTGCATTCTTTAACTGCCTTCTCGGCCTTATGCAGCCAGCCATCTCTCTCTCGCGCGCACGTGTGTGTGTCTCTCTCTCTCGCGCGTGTGTGTCTCTCTGTCGTGCGTGTGTGTGTCTCTCTCACGCATGTGTCTCTCTCTCTCTGGCTCTGGCTCTGGCTCTCTCTCTTGCTGCACAGGGAATGCACAGGGAGAGACTGAACACGTGCGGAAATCATCGGCGCGCACAAACCAAAAGGGAAACTGGCTTGTTCGTATACCGAGTGTGTGGTCGTGAACAGATGCAAAAGTTTGGTGAACTTTTTGGTCGTAACCCGATTTGTACGTGTTCAGAGATGTTCGTGAACCGAGGTTCCACTGGGGGGAAAAAGGGGGAAAAATGTATCTTCTATGAACTTAGCTTTTCTTGAAAAACTTTAGTTATTTCTATACTTAAAGGTTCTTAATTTCTTCTTCTCTACTTAAAGGTTCTTAGCTTCTTCTTCTGTATGCTTTACGTATGGCACAACACATAAATTAAGTGCTGTTTTCTTACATATTTACTTCACACACTGAAAAGGCTCGTAAGCCGGTTGGCACATAGGCAAGTGCCCAGGCACGGTCACGGTTAAAGACTGTATGCCTCTACACTTTATATAAGGCAAGGCTGTCACTAAGTAACTGAAGAATAATGTTTACTCCAAGCTGTTAGAAATGGCAAGAATATACCAATATGATTCTATTTACGAGGGTTACAGGAACCTCCCATAGTTTAGGCATTGTCATCTAATAAATATTCATAAATTTTATAGAACTAGGAAAATGGCTTTAACACATCCGGCCCCTAATTGTTTATGCTAGGGCAGAAATCAATTACTTTAACTTTACTTACTAAGAGCCTTCACTACTTTATTAAACTTAAGAAACTTAGAACTTAAGAAACTTAGATTCTACTATAAAAACACAAACACTAAACTTGGAATATGGAAAAAAACCCTGGTATTAACAATAGTCTACAGATAAGGTGCTGTATGAAAAAAGACAAGCAGAGGAGTTTATGTAACATCAGATTTTTAAGCCCTTATTTTTATGTTTCTTTTTTTAGAATTTTTTCTCTACTGAAATTCATATATGTACAATATTATAGCAAACGCTGAACTGATAAAGATTTGTAATTTCTGGCTGTTATTGTCCATGTACTCTGAGAGACTGGCCCCTATCCCAGTATTCTTTTCTTCTTTGCTATATAAGGTCTGATGTCATTTGGACCCCTTTAATTGTTTGAAGGTAATTTAATGTGGAGGGTTAGCTTGCTGTCGTCAGCTTCCAGAATTAGCCAATGTGTTGGCAATAACTGCAGAAGTAGTTAAGTTTGCTGAACATCCACAATTTCCTTTATTTCTAATCATTCTAAAACAGACTCCTGAGTTAAATTCCATTACTGTTCCAGTAGTAATCATTTCTAACTAGAAACAGCCTGAAATAATGACGATTCAGGTTGATGATTTTTAACTTAAATGTAAGAAAAATGGCCAATAGTTTTAAAAACTTTAATATTTAGCATATTTCATTCTGCTCCTTTTCTACTTTCTTTAAAAACACTCATGATTTGGGTCACCTTTACAATGATTTTCACATCATTCTTTGTGACTGCGGTGCTTCCTGTGTTCAATTGTTTTATTCAGTCTTTGTAGTCTTCCTTCCATGATGGCTTTGCCACCTTCAAATATTATTGACAAAGTTGCATCTTCTTGTACTCCAGTTTTTCTCCCACCTCCTAAAAGAAGCGTGTGTTAGTTTAAGTACTGGTTCCAAACTAACCACGTGTGGTAATGTGTATGTGTGTGCCAGTGTGCCCTGCGATGGACTGTCACCATTATAAGGATTAGTTTCTGCTTTGTGACCACTGCTGCCAGCATAAGTTCCAGTATCCTGTGATCTTAAATAAGCAGCATTGAGAAACTATTTTCCCATCCAGGGCACTTTGCAGATTCTGACTATATCTGCAATGGTTCACCTCCCAAATCATGTAACTGACAACTCTAATTTGACCTTGTATGAGTGAGTGTGAGTATGTGAGGATTGGCTTCTGCTTTGAATCCAATGCTGCCAAGATAGGCTCTCTGCAACCCTGAATTGAATAAAACAGATTTGCTGGATGGATGCTTTCCTAGCTTTGTTAGACCAGATTTTACTTATATCAATGACTGTTTGTTACAGGAAGAATTAGTTTTCTTTTTTTTTTCTTTTTGTGCTTGTGGAAAACATTTGTTTGAGAACACCTTTTGATTTTTTGATAAAGAATTCAGCCAGTCTTCGTCATAAGTCCTCTGATATTTCATCCACCTTGTTCATAACCACATATTTCTTTGCTATCTCTTCTTTTGCTAAATGTGTACATTATTCTGTAGTCTTTGATTTTTCCTAAATGATTAACTTACCACTTTCCTGATAGATGTTTGTTTCATCACCTCATCTGCTCTTTTAATATGTACAAGTCCACTAGAAATAGTAGGAGATTTATGTTTTTTCAATGTTAATGCCTTCTTCAAACTGTCACCTACTGAATTTGACTTGAATTTGAAAATGCTTTATTGTCTCTTGATTGTGTCTCCTGTAAAAGAAGACCTCGTCTAAGGTTTCTCACTAATTAAACTTGTGATTTTGTACAGTTTCCACTTCATCTGAATGCCTGCAGCAAACCACACTTCATACCAATTCTGTGACCTGACAGGAGTATAATAAATGATCACTATAATGATGGCAACCTATGATTTATAACTTTTGTATTGTATTGTAAATATCCAAAGATCATTACCTATTGTAATATTTATGCCTTTGTGATTATGCAATATGCATTATTTACTGTTTTCAGCAGTATTTTTGTGTAAGTAAACACATTTATTAATCTTCCCTCTGTTCATTTCAATGTAGGGTTTCAGGAGGCTGGAGCTTATTCTGGCAACTCTGCATGTACTGTAAGGCAGTCATTGACAGAGTGTCAGTATACCACAAGGTACATTGCCATCCGCAGAACTAATTTAAAGTGTCCACTCGCTTACCTAACCTGCAGATCTTTAAGATGTGAGAGGAACTTGGAAAATAATAGGACTTGAACCTGTGGATATGTAGGTCAGCAGTACTAATCACTGAACTACTCATTAATATAATGCGGTAAGAGATACGTTAATAGCTAGTCAGATAGTGTTTAATACTCTCTGGAGTATGCATACCCTTATCTTCCTAGAAGCAGAATAGTAGGATTCTCCATTTGTGGTGAGACATCTTAGCTTTACAGATTACAGTATATACACAGATACACAGACACCTACTCCTTTGTTATGGTAGATATATAAATATATATATTGTAAGAGATCCCCGGACACAGACAGACACACAGACCAACAATATCCCAAAACACACACGTTTATTGCTGTCTCCTGTACACAGCACCAAACACTTTAACAAATCAGCACAGAGTCCTCTCCTTTCACTCTTTTCTTCTTCTTCTCTGTCACCCTCACTCCTCCTCTCACAAGCTCTGTCTTCTTCCTCCCGACTCCGGCTTGACTAATGGAGTGAGGTAGCCCCTTTTATAACGCCCCGGATGTGCTCCAGGTACTTCGTAATGATCTTCCAACAGCACTTTTTGGTGTGGCAGAAGTGCCGCATGAGCACCCGGGAAGCAGTCTGGATGTGCCTGGAATTTCTTCCGCCAGCACTTCCGGTTGTGGCGGAAATGCTGCAATCCAGGGCTCCATAATCCTCTGGGTGCCCCCTGGCGGAGGCAATGGGCAGCAACAGGGTTGAGCTTCTACAGGTGCTGGTCATAATATTAGAATATCATGACAAAGTTGATTTATTTCAGTAATTCCATTCAAAAAGTGAAACTTGTATATTAGATTCATTCATTACACACAGACTGATGTATTTCAAATGTTTATTTCTTTTAATGTTGATGATTATAACTGACAACTAATGAAAGTCCCAAATTCAGTATCTCGGAAAATTAGAATATCAATTAAGACCAATGCAAAAAATGGATTTTTGGAAATGTTGGCCAACTGAAAGGTTTGAACATGAAAAGTATGAGCATGTACAGCACTCAATATTTAGTTGGGGCTCCTTTGGCCTGGATTACTGCAGCAATGCGGCGTAGCATGGAGTCGATCAGTCTGTGGCACTGCTCAGGTGTTATGAGAGCCCATGTTGCTCTGATAGTGGCCTTCAGCTCTTCTGAATTGTTGGGTCTGGCGTATTGCATCTTCCTCTTCACAATACCCCATAGATTTTCTATGGGGTTAAGGTCAGGCGAGTTTGCTGGCCAATCAAGAACAGGGATACCATGGTCCTTAAACCAGGTACTGGTAGTTTTGGCACTGTGTGCAGGTGCCAGGTCCTGTTGGAAAATGAAATCTGCATCTCCATAAAGTTCGTCAGCAGCAGGAAGCATGAAGTGCTCTAAAACTTCCTGGTAGACGGCTGCATTGACCTTGGACCTCAGAAAACACAATGGACCAACACCAGCAAATGACATGGCACCCCAAACCATCACTGACTGTGGAAACTTTACACTGGACCTCACGCAACGTGGATTCTGTGCCTCTCCTCTCTTCCTCCAGACTCTGGGACCTTGATTTCCAAAGGAAATGCAAAATTTACTTTCATCAGAGAACATAACTTTGGACCACTCAGCAGCAGTCCAATCCTTTTTGTCTTTATCCCAGGCGAGACGCTTCTGACGCTGTCTCTTGTTCAAGAGTGGCTTGACACAAGGAATTCAACAGCTGAAACCCATGTCTTGCATACGTCTGTGCGTGGTGGTTCTTGAAGCACTGACTCCAGCTGCAGTCCACTCTTTGTGAATCTCCCCCACATTTTTGAATGGGTTTTGTTTCACAATCCTCTCCAGGGTGCGGTTATCCCTATTGCTTGTACACTTTTTTCTACCACATCTTGTCCTTCGCCTCTCTATTAATGTGCTTGGACACAGAGCTCTGTGAACAGCCAGCCTCTTATCAATGACCTTTTGTGTCTTGCCCTCCTTGTGCAAGGTGTCAATGGTCGTCTTTTGGACAACTGTCAAGTCAGCAGTCTTCCCCATGATTGTGTAGCCTACAGAACTAGACTGAGAGACCATTTAAAGGCTTTTGCAGGTGTTTTGAGTTAATTAGCTGATTAGAGTGTGGCACCAGGTGTCTTCAATATTGAACCTTTTCACAATATTCTAATTTTCCGAGATACTGAATTTGGGACTTTCATTAGTTGTCAGTTATAATCATCAACATTAAAAGAAATAAACATTTGAAATACATCAGTCTGTGTGTAATGAATGAATCTAATATACAAGTTTCACTTTTTGAATGGAATTACTGAAATAAATCAACTTTGTCATGATATTCTAATTTTATGACCAGCACCTGTAAGCTCTGATCCTGTGGCCCTGATGCAGACCAGGATGGCTGCCCTCTCGTGGTCCAAGAGAGGTATTGTCCCTCTGGGCATCCCGGATGGGCAGGATTCCCAGCAGTCGTTCACAATATATATACTGCTCAATAAATTAAGGGAACACTTAATCATCACAGTCTAACACCAAGTCAGTTAAGCTTCAGGGATATCAGTTTGTCTAGTTAGGAAGCATAAGCGATTGTGAACCAACTTCACCTGCTTTGGTGCAAATGAAAGTGACAGGTGCAGTGTCTTTGTATTTGTGTATCTGTCTGGTGGCTGGTATTAGGAAAATAAATTTAAATTTAGGCAAAATGTGTGGACAAATGGTAAAAAAAAACCTCAAAAATTATTTTTTGCCACCTATTCTGTTGTTATATGCCAACAACAACAGCATGGCAGCAACTTTCTTGCACCTGCTCAGGCTATATGAATGAGGTTTATAGCTGTAAAGCTAATGACTGATAACTTTGTGTGGTGGGCAATGGATGAGTGAAAATAAGAATAAACCAACATACATATCAGGAAACAAAATCCTGGCACGACTAGGCTAGGCTGTTGAAATTCATTAATCCATCCATCCTCTGGACCTTTCTCGAAACCAAGTCACCTGGGTGCAGCTAAAGAATCAAGGTCACAGTCAACAACCTTGTAATTCTTCTGTACCCAAGACTCTTTACTTTGATGTTGTGTGCCTTTCTTTAAATTGATAGTTGTTTTTTATAACAAGATACATTACAGAAAGTGTAAGGTCACTAATCTCCTATTTTGAGGTGTTTATACAGTATATTTGTATTTTTGGGCATTTGATTAGGCTGTAAGATAAACAACCCCTTCATTCAGGAAGTATGTGCCCCCCCTGAAAAATACAAAGATATAAACGGCTGAAATGAAAGAGATATTTTGCTGCCTGATCAGCTTGTATCTTTGTTATTTGAGCAGGTGGTTCATTCTGTACAACAGAACACACATGTGCATCACAGATTGTTTATTTATGATGTGTATTTTGGAAGCCTGTCTAGAGGCAAAATAAAAGAGACTGGAACCTGAGTTGAGACCTGGAAGCAGGGAGCATTCTTGGAAATGAACATCCTGCATGAACTTCTGTTTTGTTTCTGGTGTAAAGCTGTTTTGACATTACTGATGGAGTCACACAAGTGTGATTGGGATTATATCACCACACTCCTTGTATAACTGTACCTTTACTTGTTGCTTTGTCCCTGTCAGTGCACCTGTTTTTCTCTTTTTATTGTGGAAGACTACCCAGGACTCCCTGTCTTTTAAAACCTTGTCCCTGGGTAGCTCTTACTGGTTTAGTACCCCTTCACACTGCTTGTAGATAGATAAATATACACAGCAAGGATCATCTGCTGTGCTGAACAGAACAATTTTTGGCAACAAAAGAATGCATTATATCATGCATAAAATGCACAAGTGATAGCACTTGTAAATGTGCAAGTCAGATAATTTCTCACATTCTTTAAAACAAGTACATTTGTTTATATTATTTGGTGTATTTAAGTCAAGTGATGCAAAGTGTGAACCGTGTAGTTAAATGTGCTGACTTTTGTACCACTTGTCAACGTGGAAAATACTGCAGTGCAGCGGTAATGTTTTCTTTATTCAAAAAGATGTTCCTCTTCAGGGGTTAAAAACCACTTCCTCTACTGACAGCCAGTGGAAAGTTCTAAATACCAGCAGGGTTTTGTAGTCTTTAAAACAACGGTATCCCTTTCCTCAACCCATATTTAGAAAACCAGTTATTTGAATCATGTCATATTGTAAAGTTTTCTTTTGTTTAGGTGGCCTCTATTTTAAACTATGCATGATTGTTTTCACATTTTCCATTCATTAAAAATATTTTTTAATTTGGTATTTTATCTGTTTGTGCTCAGTTCTTATATGGTTAATAGTTATTTGAGTTGTCAGATTTTTATATGATAAAAGCATTCTATTTAGTTTTATTCAGATACAAGAGGCCTGCTGTTGCTGCTAATAACTACACACTTTGCCCTGTGTACCTAAAAAATACTACATCATCAGGAAAGGAAACTCAGTGGCATTGACTTAAGAGTCTAAACTAAACTAGCTGAAACATGTTGTATGACTACCTCAAAGCAGCAGCCAATGCAGTTACAGTAAAATGAAATCAAAATGTCACTGAAGCCTGACAAAATGTGCCATAACTAAAAAAGCAAAAACAAATGAGTAACTGTTACAAAACAAGGGCGGCACAGGGGCACACATATTCTCACTGTGTTTGTGAAAGTGTATGTGGGGGTGGTTCTCAGGATTCCTACCACATCCTGAAAGACATGTATAAATTTAATTGCTGATTCTAAATTGGTTCCACACGTAAGCATAGGCAAGGGCAGGATTAGACTCTGTGATGGGCTGGCACCCCAAGGTTGGTTCCTTCTCCACCAGCTAGACTTAAACCCCAAGCAACTCTGAGTAGGATTAAGTGGGTCTGTGAATGTTTTGTTACAAAACATCGGTTGTCCAGCCTGACTAATTCCTTTCAGTATGGATTACAACTCAGGTTCAACATTTGGTTCCATATACCTTATACCTTGAACATATCATGGTGTGTTCATACCTGTGAGTACATTTTGATTCAAATAAAGACATTTCGTAAATGCTGATGACATTATGTTTTCTTACCAGAGTCTCAGTTTTTAACCATGAACAAGACACTATAGTCGTTTGTGAGGAATTAATTGTAAGCTCACATTAGGGCACTTTGAAATTGGTAAAATTCTGCCTTTAGCTTGCATATTGTAATCTTTTTAGTTAGCCAATAAAAGGTGTCATTTTGCTTGGCTTTTCTCTACATTCATAATGGCTAACACGGTACAACACCCTAGTACTGCCTTTAGTATTGAAACAGAGGTTCTGAATTGATTCAAAGTAAAAATAGGTAATAGGTCTGTTAGTGTTTTACCAAACACAATAATTTTTCTGTTTGTGGTTTTATTTTATGTTTTAAATTCATTCTTAATGCCATTTTGTTTTTAACAGACATCGCCATTTGTGGGAAACACCAAGCTGTTTGTAGTAAGCATGGCTCCAGGAAGTCATAAAGAATGATGTCATCAGCATGACCTTTTTTAAGCCATGTAATGGAGACACAAACATGGCAGAAATTATCATAAAGCAGGCCAGGAACCTTCCCTGGCCAGCCCCAAACAGGCTTATTTCAGACCAGCTTGGTGCATAAAACTATATGCAAGTTTCTGACATAGTAGGCCCCCAAAAGGGCAGCTGGCTTTGCAAAGTCAAAAACACTACAGAAGTCCGAGAAAGTACAAAATTGTCTTACCATAAAAATTCTGACTAGTAGAAAGAAGTCCCATAAATAGTCTTTATAAATGAAATTATTTATTGCAAAAAGTCCCAATAAGAAATCCACAAACAAAATCTAATAACAAAAGCAAAAATCCAAATCCCAAGAATATCAAAAGAAAACAGTACTTGCAGATTCTCCAAATAACAACTCACAATAATCCACTGGCTGCTTCTTGTGCTCTGGACTCTAGATAAATTTAGATGAGAAGCCAGCAGCAAAGATGTCAGAGTGGCCCCTCCTCCTGGGGCTCCACCCACAAAGTACATGGAATTGTCTCACATTTAAAGACACATTACGTTAATACAAACAAAAGAAAATTCAATAAAATATAATAAATAATAATTTTAAAATGAAAGTAAAACATGAAATATACATAAATACAGATCCATACATGCCACACTGTCCAAGCTTGTGGATTCTTGCTAAAAGTAACTGATGATTTATTTTGACTAGAAATTAGGACAACGTTTATTAACCATAATTCTGTTTATTAATCAGGCTAAATTTAATTTTTTGCCATTTCTCCACCTTGGCATAACAAAATATATACCAAAAACACTCCAACCAGAAACTGAAAAGGAGTTTTGAGATTGCAACACCAGCCCCATTTGCAATGCATGTTAATTAGTGAAAAACTAAGATGCTGAGGGCATGTGTGAACAAAGTAAAACAAAAGCCAAGCAAACCTATCATGTTAGTTTGTCTTGTAAAGGATTAGCAGGAATTTGTCAGGTCTATTGCATTCATGAATAAAGTCACAACATTTCTAAATTGAGCATGCAAAATTTTATGAAGGTCACATGGCTAATCCATATTCAAGAGAATCGCTCATAAGAGATCAGGGCAATGATGACTGAAAGTGAACAACTGACTTGAATATTTTAAGGAGATCTGTTTGCTTCAGACATATTCATACAAGCCAATGAGGAAATGATTAAATCCTTAAACAGCAAAGTTATACACTGCCCTCTTCTCTGTCCCTGTTTCCAATCATTGAAGGAAAAGTGCATTTGGCAGCAATGAAATATAAAACATGGGCGCTAATGTACTTGATGCTGAACTTCAAGCATCTTTTAAAAAAAGTAAAAATACAGTAACATGTGTGTTCTTGTCCTTGAACATTCTGCAAAAAATATACAGAATCAATGAAGTTGGGATGGGCTGGATTATTATCCCAGTCAAGGGGAAGGATTAGTGAATGGACTGTGGAAGGTTGTTTATCAAGAGTGGTTCATCCCACTGTAAAATAGAAGGTAGTTCTCTGCTGGCGTGGACCCAATATTGGATTAAAGAACATGCAGAGAAGAGATGTGCCCAAGTCGGGCAACAGTGAATACAATGAACTGCTTTAGATTTTTATTTGCTGGGATCTGATCATCTTAAGATAAACTGGTGCTGATGTTTTCTATTCACAAAAGTATAATGAGGGAGCACCAGAGTACCTTCACACCAGAACTACTGGACAGTTGTTTATTGTCACCCATTGTACCTATTTGATTTACATAATGTGTGCTGGTGTTTTCCTCTTTTCACTACTATTTTATTATTGATTCTTTAAATGTGAAGGAAATGCAAGGAAGAATTTTTGATGTTATTGTGATATAAGACAAGTGAATAACTAGTTAACCAACTAGTTATCTGTTTCCACCTTAACATGGTATAAATGCCTTAGGAATAAATATAGCATTATTGGTTTATTTGCAGAGGTTCACATTTGTTGAGTTGAGCTGAATTATTCCAAAAGATTAAATATCACTTTTTACTTGGATCAGTAAGTGATTATCACAGTGTGCCTTACCCACGGCACCTGTTCCTAGTAACAACATTTGAAAATCCCCTGTATCTGGCCAGATGTCACACCTAACTTAGTTTACAGCACAGAAGGCAATTCCACAAGAAACCATAAGAGGATGAGTACATCAGAGTCTGTAGTTTGAGAGACAATACCTTACAGGTCCTCAGTTGGCTCCTTCTCCAGCAATACTAATATCATTTGCAACAGTGAAAAGTCAACTAGGGGATGCTGGCATTAATATTCTTTTCCAGTCATCTACTGTCCAATTTCTGTATTGTTTTTCTCTTTTTAACATTTTCTTTTTATTGACACTTTCAGACATGGATTTTTCTTTGAAACACTGGCCTTAGGGCAAGTGTCAAGTTCGACACCGTTCACCTTGTGATTTTTAGCGGACATTAGACAAATATGTACAACAGACAAACAAAAATAATTTCATACTACAAACTATAAAGTTACAAATATTCTTGACAATTGTTGCAGAACTGATATCAGACTTCATATTATTATTTGATTATGTAATTGCCTGTTTTATAGAAGCATTTTTCTCAGTAGATTTGGCTTCTGGCCTTTTCTGTCCCATGCTAGTAGAATTAAAACTTTAATTGCACCCTAAAACTTTGTTGTCCGCTACTCTTGCCACTTCAAGCACTACCAAGTCCTTTGTACTTACTAGTGGCCGCATTCTCAAAATGGAGATTATCTGTAAAAAAGAGAGGGTGAATTGTGGACACGGACAGGATTTGACATCATTTCAATAACTGAAATCATTAATCACAGTCTATTTGTGAAGCAATTAGCCCAGTACAGATTGAGGGATAAAGGCAGAGTCTTGTCCACTTCATTCTATATCCCTCTCTCCAATTAATGATCTACAATGTTTTGTTTATGTCACTTTTATATAACATAAAAATTAATTTGAAAATTAATAATCCACTTAGTTGAGTCTTGCTTTGTATCTGTGAAAATAAAAATATTAGTGAAAAACAGAATTGTTTCCTTTGCCTTGTATTCCTGTTAAAAAAAAATCTTCCTGGACTACAGTAGATTAAATTTAGATATGCATCACAATTGTGATATCTGCTCAGAGAAGTACATATAAAATTAATTTGTATCTCTAGGTATTAGACTGAGCAGTTTCATATGTGTTATTATCCACCTATCTGTCCATTTGCTGAACCCGTTTGGATTGAGGCATAGAGCATAGTCTTATAGTACAAGGAACAAGGCAGGAGCCGCCTCTGGTTGGTGTGTTCACAGCCACTAACTCATTTTGGGTAAATTTATTGCTGTCAGTTAACCTGACCTACACAGATCTGGGCCGTGGAAGGAAAACCAAAGTAAAATTCATGTAGACAAAGGTAAAACATTCAAATTCCCCCCAAAGAATAATCGGGTGGAGATTCAAAACCTATTTATTCATTCAGTTAAAACATAATAAACAGGAAAAAGTGCATTTGAGTGAGGTAGGTCAGCAATCACATTACTCTTTTAACATAAAATCAATGAGAAACTTAAGCATCTATAAAAATTACTCAACCCCTTTGAAAGTTTTCATATTATATTGTTATACAGCATTGATTAATTATTAATTATATTTATATAGCACTTTTCTCACAACTCAAAGTGCTTAGACAGAACTAACACCAATGTGTAGCACCCACCTGAATGATGCAACAGCAGCCATTTTTGTGCCAGTACGCTTACCACACAATACACCGCACAACAAAGTTTTTGCTTCTTGAACACTGTTGGGTGTTTCTTATAGATTTATGGGTGCTGATCACGAATATCACATCAAAATTTACCGTACCATTTCAGAGAAATTTTCAGTTTTGTCATGATTTTTTCTTATATTTATATCCAAACATTTTTGCTCCCATAAGTGATTTATCAACAACAGTTTGTGCAACCTGGGCATGTCCAGGCACAGAATCAGGCCAGGTTGGAAGATGTTCTGTGGAAGTTGACATCCTGGGCATGCCTGGGCAGGTCTGGACGAGCTTGACACTGTCTCAGCATGCTATAAAGGTGGTTTGCATACACCGATCCTGCTCATTTGGTTAATATAGATAGTCAGTGTCTATGAATAGTATCAGTATAGTAATGTATAGTATCTGTAGCAATATAACAGTAAGTAAGCTTGATGCTGTAGATGTTTTGGTGTCGGGCGATATGTCTCGTCAATGTCGTAACAGCCACGATACATTCTGCTATATCTGTGGTGAATATACACTTGCGTCTCAGAGATGTTGGATGACTGCTCTTGTGAAGAAAGTTTATCATCTGTATTTCGGCTGCAAAACTGGTCATCAAGACAAGGAATGGGCGCCTCACATTTGCTATGCGACATGTGCTGTCAGTCTGAGAGCCTGGCTCAGAGGCACTCCAAAGACTATGCCATTTGCTGTTCCGATGATATGGCAAGAACAGAAAGATCATGTGACGGACTGTTACTTCTGTTTGACTAATGTGTCTGGTTTCTCTGCCGAAAACAAGAAGTCAATTGAATATCTGAATCGGCCTTCAGCAATGAGACCCGTGCCACATGACAACAGTCTTCCAATTCCGAAACCACCAGCGGATTAGACCGTAGATGAACCAGATGAAGAAACTGCAATGCAGGGTACTGACAATGACATTGACCCGGATTTTGAACCGTGCTCATCAGGTGATCCACATCTGATAACACAGTCTGAATTGAATGATCTGGTCAGAGATTTGTGTTTGTGAAAAGCAAAAGCCGAGCTGCTGGGTTCGAGACTGCAAGAATAGTGTTTGCTGTCACCAGGTACGAAAATTTCTGTGTTTTGAGGCCGACATCTTGATATAACCAAATTTTTTGCACAAGTCGACAGTCTCTGTTTCTGTTGTGACATTGAAGGATTGTTCTCGGCCTTGGGTTATAATCACAACTCGAAAGAGTGGCGTCTCTTCATTGATTTGTCATTGTTAAGCCTGAAAGCTGTTCTACTACACAATGGCAACGTTTATCCTTCAGTACCTGCTGGCTATGCAGCACACATGAAAGAAACGTATGAGAATATGGAACTTTTGGCCTCCAGATCAGACATGCTATGAGTGACAAGCGGTTTGAAGATCTGTTAGTTGGGCCAGGAAAAAATTGCCTGGAAAGCCTTCAAAGTCATTGTTGACAATTTTCTGGGCAATTACAAAGACAATGAAGTGCAACATGTCACTCAAGATTCATTTCCTCCACCCACACTTGAACTTTTTCCCCACAAATCTCGGTGCTGTCAGTGACGAACACGGTGAAAGTTTTCACCAGGACATTTCTACAATGGAGAAATGATACCAGGTCAAATGGAATCCATCAATGCATGCTGACTACTGTTAGACACTGCACCTCTTCCAGTAGCAACCCAATCTATTCTTTTATTCTCTCCCATCCAAGTACTGGCTACGCCTGAACATGCTTAGCTTCAGGTGGATGACCTGTTCTGCATCACATGTGATTTGGCTGCTTGATTCAAACTGCCTTTTTTGACACTGATCAGCAGAAAAACACTTTAATGTCTTTAAAATACTTTAAAACACTTTTAAATACTTTTAAAAGGCACTGTAGATGCACCACTATCAACAGAGCCATCAGCAAAGGTGTTGCCAATAGTGTTTTTTTTTTCTTTTTGTTTGTCATCAGCTTGCTTTCAGGTTCCAGAAGATATTGCTTAGTTTTGTGTACATAAGGAATAATAGTG
Organism: Erpetoichthys calabaricus; assembly: GCF_900747795.2. NCBI lineage: Eukaryota > Metazoa > Chordata > Cladistia > Polypteriformes > Polypteridae > Erpetoichthys > Erpetoichthys calabaricus. The sequence goes on from NC_041396.2 coordinate 118,349,794, forward strand.
TGCCAGCCTGTTATTTATGAAGACATTTTTGTTGTATGGGCCATCTGCTTCACTTCCTGTGTAGATCAATGAAAAAGTCTATTTTCCAATAGTGATTAACCCATCTAGTATGTCTTTAATCATTTGTAAAGTTAAATATTTTTGTCAGTAGTCATCTGTGGCTGATTGTGTCATTGACTGCAAATAAGTCAATAAGTACAGTTCAAGTTATCAGACCATTTTCAGATCCATCTTCATTATGTTGTGTGATGTTAGGTACCTAATGACTGCATTAACTATCTGCTCTGAAGTCTGTTTATCTAGTTAGTAGGAATTCCTCCATGAAACATTGTCTTGTTTGCAATCAGACACTCACAAAAAAGCTTTCTAAAGCTATAAAACTTTGGTAAGATGTATGTTGCTCTGGTTTTAACAGTTCTACTCGTAATTTCTTGGCTTTTTTCATAGAGATTTTTTTCCCTAACATTTAACCATTTTTGACACCCTTGTACAGTATATGATCTCACTATAGATATAATTCTTGACATTGCCATCACATTAACTAATTTTTCCTCAATGACATTCATCTTTTTGTTACTATATATTTATCATGGTATCATTAATATTCTTAGCAGTAATTTTCTCCTATTTTTGTGAAGGGTTTAATTTTTTATTAATATCAAATTATAAATAGAACATAAATGATATAAGCTGATAAGCAAATTCAAATTTTTATTTCCCTATCTTTATTTCCTCTTTTATATCTAGTAATTTTGTTTCTTGTGTAAATTTGAATTTCAACCTCATGTTTTTCTTTCCAACCCCTCCAATAATACAGTATGCAATCACACATATTTATATTAAGTCTTGAACTTGATCCTGTCTAAAAAAATATCACTTGATTATATTTTTGAAATAGTTTTTATCAGACTCCACATTATGGATATCTACCTAATGATTTTTTCCATCCTTATTGTTTTTTTAAAGGCTCCGTTTTGGCACAAGCATGGTCTCTCCTTCCATGTGAGATAGTTGCATAATAGTACACTCGCTGTCCTTTCTTTTCCCTTCAATTTTGGAGAAAGTCTTAAAGATGTAGAAATGCCACAAGATTAAATTATTTCTCTTTAGCTTAACTCTCACAATATCTTCAAAAGGTGACTCAAAGCTGTGCATTCTTGGTCTTTTTTGACCCAATTTTGGCACTCCTTTTCAATAATATCCAGCTGCAGATCCAGAGAGGCATATGTCTCCACAATTTTAGACTGCTGTTTATTGGTGGAAATCAGTTGACATCACCGTAGGTCTAGAGTACCAGTTAAAGGCCAGTACTATACACCGTTAAAATCGGGTTAACATTAGGTTTAAGTGTTGTAAAGGTTAGGCATCAGTGTGGTTATAGTGTGGTATACATGCTTAAGATTAGGGGTAACTTAAGGTAAGGGTCAAGTTTTATTAAGGTTAGGGTTAGTGTGGTTACTGTGTTCTATAACGGTTAAGATTAGGGTAACTTAAGGTTAGGGCAGCGTTTCTCAACCTTTAAGTATTTGCGACCCGAGTTTTCATAACAGTTTTAATCACGCCCCCCTAACGTTTTTTTGAAACCCTAATAAAATTTGTTCCTATTTTTTGCTGCCGATACACCACTACAAGTTTAAAATTTCCCTATGAATAGTGAAATTATGCCACATATGGCAACATTCATGCCCCCTTATTTGTTACAGTTTGAGAACTGCTGGGTTAGGGGTAAGTGTTGTTAAGGTTGGGAGTTTGTGGGGTTAGCATTTAGTACAGAAGTGAAGTAACGTGACTTCCTCCATTAAACTTCTGGTCTAGAACTGCTGTGATGTTTCAGCTGTGCAACTTTGGAGCTGGATGCTTCTCCTCCTTTTAGGTGCTTAGGTGTTTTAAATTGATTGATCATTTTAACCCTTAGTATTTATGATCTTAAGTTTTAAGTATTGTGAAAAAGTTTTTACCACTTGCTGTTATTCTCCTTTTTTGTTTATTAATCATAATCATTGTCTTCAGTGTAACAATGAGTACATTTTATTAATTATTTTGCACCTTTTTCTTTGTTCCTTTTTGAGACTTTTGTGCCAAAACTGGAGTTTTTATACCCAAGAAAACTAATTTTCACATTAGTTTTTCATTATCTGCCCTCCTTTAAAAGTAAAATAATATTATTGTCTTTCCACAACACCATTTTGGACCACTCACAGGCACTGCTGTTTTGTGGCAGGAGCGTCAGTCATTACTTAAGCAAGTTTACCAGAGTTCCACAGGACTGTGTGATGCATGTTGTCATCAGTGTAACCTATAAGTTTCGGTGCTTGCAATTCTAATTTATCCATGTTTAAATAAAATACTTAAATACTTTCTCTGTGCCTTTCGGTTCTTCATTTTCTGACTTTCTTTTAGTGTAATGGTTCTGATTGTTGGCTTATGATTTTTTGTTTTGTGAATGATTGAAATTTATTTTTTTATAATGACCCCTGCTTGTATTTTTGACTAACTTTCATCACTTGCAGAAATTCTCAGATGATTCTGCATCTTAACATCAGCAAAACCCAGGAACTGGTTATTGGCTTTCACCATATTATTCAAGTAGTGGATGTAGAGGTGGTCCACTCCTACAAGTGCTTGGGGGGTCCACATTAATGACACTTTAGATTGGTATCAAAACACAGAAAAACTATATAAGAAAGGGCAAAGCAGGATCTTTTTAATTAGGATACTGCATTTCTTTAATGTGGGAAATTAAATCCTTTACATCTTCTATAACTCTGTGATGGCCAGTGCGATTTTCTACGTTGTAGTGTGCTTGGCTGGTTACATCACTTCAAGAGAGGCCCACTGAATTAACAGTCAAATTAAAAGGACAAGCTTGGTTATATGACACACTCTTGACCCCATGGAGGTAGTAGAAAAGGAGAGAATTAAAACAAAACTGAGTGCCATTATGAACAATGCTGAACATCCTCTCTCTGACACACTAACACTGAGTACTTTCAGCCAACAAATTATTCAGCAGAAGTGTGTCAAGAAATGCTACTGGGGCTCCTTTATATCACCTGCAAAACGTCTGCATAATGACTCACTCTGACTGTGACAGCAAAGTCAGAACTTTTCTTTATTTTAATTTTTCTTTCTTTATACTCATTATGGTGTGTTTTCAGACCATAGTGTGTGTTTGTTTATTTATTTGCCTACCTATTTATTTATTTAAAGAGCTTCTGCAAAAAGCCAAATTTACCCTGGGGATAAATACATTTCTATCTATCTATCTATCTATCTATCTATCTATCTATCTATCTATCTATCTATCTATCTATCTATCTATCCATCCATCCATCCATCCATCCATCCATCCATCCATCCATCCATCCATCCATCCATCCATCCATCCATCCATCTATCTATCTATCTATCTATCTATCTATCTATCTATCTATCTATCTATCTATCTATCTATCTATCTGTCTGTCTCACAAACCTATAATTAAAATCTTTTTCAGTATCGCCTGTTGAGATAGTACATGTACCTCTTTAGATAAAATTTAATATTAAATAAAGGAAATTAGAGTATAATACCAACATTTCTAAATTGCTACTTAATATATTGCTGTAATAAAGTCCAACACCTGTATTGCCCATGCAAAGAAGTAATTGCCTTAGTCAGAGAAATTTCCAGAGGGAAAAAGTGGTTGAAAGTTACCAGTCAGTAAAGGGCTATTCTGCAATAGTTAAAACTGTTGGACTCCATCTCACCACAATGAGAGACATTATCTTTAAATGGAGCACATTTGAAACAAGGAAAGGTAGCCTGCCAAAATGACTCCAAGGTCACAGCTGCAATTGATTTAAGTTATCAGAGAGGATCCAAAAAGAACATTCAAAGAACTGCAGACCTCTATAGCCTCAGCTAGTTCAGTATTCATGACCCCATAATAAGAAAGAAGCTAAATAAAAATGGAATTTGTGGGAGAGCAGGAAGGTGGAAACTGCTGCTATCAAAGAGTAACATCATTGCTCATCTCACATTTGCCAAGAAACATGTGGATGATTCCCAAGATTTTTGAATTAATGTTCTATGAATAGATGAGTAAAAAGTAGAACTCTCTGGACATAAGTATAATGCTAATAGAGCTTTCAAAAGCAAGAACATCATACCTACAATAAAACATAGGAGTAATAGTATGATGCTTTACTTCCTTAGGACCTGGAAGAAGCACCTTGAGCATGGGAAAGGCACTATATGAATAAAATGTATTATTATTATTATTATTATAAAATTATTGAGGGAACCATGAAACTGCACTTTAACAGTATAGTCTTAAATAGAATGTCTGATCATCTGTCCATGGCCTAAAGCTGAAGTATGCTTACATCATGAAGCAGGGCAATGACCCAAAACACAAAAGTCTACAACTCAGTGGCTCAGTAGAAACAAAGTTAAAATTTTAGAGTAGTCTAGTCAAAGTCCTGACTTGAACCCAGTAGAGATGCTGTGGCAGGATCTGAAATGACTGTGGTATAGTGGGTCCACAGCTCCCGTTCTAAGGCCAGCTTTAAATAAATAAGCACCGCGCTCCCGGCTTGGTGAGGGGGCATGGTGGTTGTGTGGCTGAAGCGGTTCTCAGGGCGATTCACGATGTGGGCGTTTCTCACCTAAGTGCACAGGTGGAAAACCGCCCGCATCCGTGATTGTTCCTGGGGCTGCTGATTTGCCACAGCTGCCATGCCCTCTTGATAAATAGAAGCACGAGTTGGCTAAAATGAGAAAAATGAACGGAGGTTGCAGGAGAAAGAAGGAAGTAGTGGAGAGAGAGAATTCCAGTGCGGGAGAGCAAGCGAGTGCAGGCTTGCATGCAGCTGAACAGTGAGCCTGGGTTTAGGACCGAAACCTGGGGAGTAGTAGTAGTGGTCACTCCCACTGAGTGATCATGGAGCGGGAGTGACCAGTGATGAAGGGCGGATGACTCTCCGCGTAAGGCCACAGAAGGCAGCAGGAGTTGGGACTTGGGACGTGGTTTCCCCAGCGTGAGAGCCCTGGTTCGTTGGGGAATCTCAAGTCATTGTCAGGAGGAGACTACCGAAGCCAGGGGTCGATGAGGCTATCTGAACAGCAGAAGCAGGCACAGAGAAGGTCAGCTGCATGTAGAGCGACTCCCCTGTTGAGAAGCCCAGATGGGAGAAGCAGGGGAGCCGCAAGAGGTGCAGGAGACACCAGGCTTGTTTTGTTTTAAGACTGCTTTCTGCATTATTTTAACCTCGTTGTTTTAAAGATTTTTCAAATGGATTTTAACCTCCACTTTTCACTCTTGTATTATGGATTATTTATTTAATGAAAATTTTTTGAATCACTGCACTTTACTTTATTTAATTTGAACATTGTTTTGTTCTGTTGTTCTAATAAAAGCACTTGGCACTTTTATACACCATCCCCTTGCTCCATTGTTGTTGCCTTACTGCCTAGCTCATCGGTAACATTATCGACGGTTTTTGGTTTAAGGGCTCCCGGACAGCAGACGGGAGCATGCAGCAAACTCGCATCGTCACAATGACCAGTTCATGTTCACAAACCTACCAATGTGTTTAAAATAAACTAATTCTGCAAAGAAGAGTTGATTAAAATCCCTCAGTAATGATTTGAAAAACTGATATATTATAGAAAGTGTTTAGCAGCAATAATCATAACTAACAACCTTGCTGCAACCAAGAATTGAATCTATGTGGCAATTACTTTTTCACATGAATGATAGGGTTTTTGGATGATTTTGTTCCCTGAATAAAGAAAGTAATGATTTAAAAACTGTACTGTGTGTTCATTCATATTTCCTTTCTCTAATATTGCATTTTGTCTATAGGTCTGAGGCCATTCATCAGTTACATACCATACAATTGATGTCAACTATAGCAAATACCATTATCTGATCCCATTTTTATAGTGGCAGATAGGCCTGTATGCTCAGTTTACAATAGCATTGTAATTGCCCTATACACTAAAAGTCCAATAGACTGACACAATCATTCTTGTATTAGTTTTCACTTTGCTTTTACTGTTTTGCCGTTTATGTGCACTTTATGTTTTGTCCTGCTCCTGGATTCTGTCTATCTATCTAGGTTGAGGCGTAACAAGACTATTGAATATGCTAAATTATCAAAAGGTAGTATCACACTATATGCATAAGGTAAGGAAACAGAGGTTTTGAGGTAAGTTAGTTATACTTACTAATCTTGCCAGAGAGTGGTGATTTGTTGTATGTTTATTAGCACATGAAAGTAAGAATTTCACTGTGCTGTGTACACATGACAATAATGACTGTGTACTCTATAATACTGGACCATTCACCAAAAATTCTGTCATTTCAGTGCTTAATAAATTATTACATAGAAGACATAAGGTCTTGGTTTTTCAATTAGAAAGCATCAATGTTATTGCAGGTGTGTCCTCACATTACAGAAATTACAATGTGTTATCATTTAGCATAAAAAACTGTTTAAGTCTAATGCAAACAATAAAAAGCCACAATACACTGAAAAACAAATATTGTTCCTTCAAAAAAGTTAAAAGAGAATGTACATCCTTAGGACAAATATTTGCCCACTTGTGCTGCTCCATGGTGCTACTCATATACAATACTGTCCATTCAGCTTGGAAAGACAAGCTTGAAATGATATGCAAATAATTCAAAAAAACAGTGTTTTTTATTATGAATAAATTTAGACAAATAAAACCTTCAGTCACTTTGTTGATGTTAAGAAGAAATAAAGTACCTTCCAACATGCTGAATTATACTTGATTATCGTATGTATATCCAGCCATCTAACCCGCTATATCCTAACTACAGGGTCACGGGGGTCTGCTGGAGCCAATCCCAGCCAACAAGGCAGGAAACAAACCCCAGGCAGGGTGCCAGCCCACCTCAGGGCACTCTCACACACACACACGCTAGGGACAATTTAGAATCGCCAATGCACCTAACCTGCATGTCTTTGGACTGTGGGAGGAAACCCACGCAGACACAGGGAGAACATGCAAACTCCACGCAGGGAGGACCCGGGAAGCAAACCCGGGTCTCCTAACTGCGAGGCAGCAGCGCTACCCACTGCGCCACCGTGCCGCCCTAGTATATATACAGTATATTATATTATATATTATACTTATATTGCTTATCTAGTAACAAAGTACATCATCATGTACCAAATATGCTTATGGAAAAATTAATAAAATACTTTTTAAATACAGTATCTACATTCACCAGTCCTAAATTTCTGGAAGCCAGTCCATTTATTTGAGGAAGTAAATATATACTTCAATAAATTTAAACTGTTGTCTTCATCCATTTATATGCTTGATCTTCATATGCTTGTTGCTAGTAATTAATCATGTTAAAAAAAAATAACTAGACCAAAACACACATATAAAAAGAACAAATATTACATACACCACCCATTCTATTGTTCCACTGTGTAATTGTAAGTGTACTCCTCTGTATATTTTGTGCTTCAAGAAACCTTGCTATACTCCAAAGTTCCAGTCATCCATCCATTTTCTGACCTGTGTATAACTAAAGCCTATCCCAGCAACATTGGGTTTTGATATTTTGTGTTGTTTGGCATTTTGCAGGAATTCATTCTCCTTACAGAAACCTACAACAAAATAATGCAAACAGATATTTAGAGTCAGTGGTGAAAAAATTGCACAATATTTTTAAAATGACTGACATTTGCTCTGTTTAGGCTTTAAGAATGCTGGATTTCACATTAACATGTTGATCGCTTGGACAGCTTCTGCAGGAGGTAGCATTTTACAAGTCTTGGTTAAAGGCATGTTATCTCCATCAAAGCTCACAAAGAACAAACAGCCTAAATGAGAAATAAAGGATTTACAAAAAAAAAAAAAATTCTCATTGTTCTTCCACGTTTCCTCCTCATGCCTTCCTGTCCCCACTCACTCTGGTCGTTCACATGAGTTACTTTAGTTCCATTATGAAATGCTTTCCTGCCATCATGCTTCACATTCCATATTTATCTTAGTTTCTTTACCATATGCATTTTAATTTAGCAGGAGCTGGCGCATTACCTGTGCAGAAGCGAGTTTGGCTTGTGTCTACTTATTTGAATGATAGTTAAGCTTACTGATTATATTACTTCTTTGGTTTTCACAGAAAAAAAAGTTATGTTGTTGAAGCTAAACAGTAACCTCCTTTCATCAGTCAAAACAATTCTGCTACAATTTATTATGAAATTCTTTTAATTCTCTGCTTTAATCTTTGTCAACTGACCAGAACTTTGTTTAGTTTATTTAAGAATTTTGAAAATAACAATACAGTAATAATAATTATTTACATTTATATAGCACTTTTCTCACTAATCAAAGAGCTCCAAACAAGGAGGACCCATGATCTCCTTACTGCATTACCTTTTCAGATTTCTGATCTTAACCTGTATACCGACAACATCTTTTCAATTTCCCTTTTTTATTGCAACTGATTTTTTTTGTCTCTTTCATTTTTGGCTTTACATCCTAACTTAAGTCATAACATTGTATAGAAAACAGCAAATACAGTATAATAGCATCACCAGGGCTCAATAGTAGAATTATATATAATGTATTATTAAATAAAAGGAAACACTTCAACTGAGGTTTATAGAACCATAAGGCCAGTACCACACCTGTGCCTGGTCCTAATCTGAGAGGCTAGCAGAATTATACCTCTAGTCCTGAGCAATGGAGACCTAATATGAGTCTTCATAATCCCTAAAGGCATCAGTAAAATTCAGTCAGTTGATTTTTTCAAGTTAAAATAGTGAAACATGTATTTGAGCGTACCATTGGAAATGAAAAGGAAGAGTGTTTAAGACTTTACACAGGGAGAACTTGAAAGGCTATGCGAATCTAGGAAAATTGAGGGAATTTTCAAAGTTATATACTTGAAGAAGAAACCTTAACACATTTTATAAAGTATCTGAGTTAGGCACAAGGACAACTTGGTGCTTACCTAATAAATAAACCTTGATGGACTAAACTGTCTCATTTTGTTTGTCAAAATTTTAATTCTTTTATGGGTAATAGGGATATTTAAAAGAAAAAAATGAAAAACATTGCTTAGGATATTAAGTTTACATTAAGGAACTATATTCAGCCATGGAAAATTCAATAAACAATCAAAAATAAGCAATACACTGTACTTCCCACACCATCATAAACTTTCCATTTTTGCATGGCAACATTCAGCCAATAATGAATAAAATCATATAATAGAAAGCTACACAAATATTCATACTTAAAAAGTAGTGAACATCTCAGTAAAGAATTTGTTCCTAGGGTGTCCACTGCTTGCATAATAAGAGTAGAAAATTACAAATTAATAATCATTCTGTGCCTTCCAAAGTAGCTTACTTTGAACTTTGACCTGAATATTGCCAGGCAAAGTAGTTGCTAGGAATTTTTTCTCTTTTCTTTTTCTATTGACATAACAGATGTAAATACAATAGCAGCACATTGTACAATATATGACATAATCACAACCGAGCACATAAATAAGAATTGTTAGATAAAAATTTGTGTTCTGAGATTTGTCAGGTAAAGAACACAAATGATTCAAGGTAAGATTGTTATACTCACTAACCATGGAGCCATGGTGACATGTTACGTGTTATTAACACATGCAAGTAAGAATTTCACAAAACTTTATATACTTGATAATGACAGTGATACTATAATGAATAATAAATACATTGTGCAAAATCACAAATGCAAAATTGGAAAATGGTCAATTGCACTCAGTGAGTATAATTTAGTTTGGATAGAGGCATTTGGAGATCAGGATGAGACAGAGGTGCAATAGAGACTTTTTAACTACAGTGACTATAGTAGGAACCTAATACATTAATACACTCACAGGCCACTTTATTAGGTACACCTGTTCGACTGCAGGTTGACGCAAATATCTAATCAGCCAATCACATGGCAGCAACTCACTGCATTTAGGTTTGTAGACATTGTCAAGATGACCTGCTGAAGTTCAAATCAAGCATCAGAATACAGCAGGAGACCATACCGGGTGCCACTCCTCTCAGCTAAGAACTGGTAAATGAGCCTACAGTTTGCATGGGCTCACCAAATTGGACAATAGAAGATTGGAAAAATGTTGCCTAGTCTGGTGAGTCTTGATTTCTGCAGCGCCATTTGGATGGTAGGGTCAGAATTTGGTGTCAACAACATGAAAGTATGGATTCATCCTGCCTCATAGCAACAGTTCAGGCTGGTGGTGGTGGTGCTATGGTGTGGCGTTATATTTTGTTGGCAAACTTTGGGCCCCTTAGTACCAATTGGGCATTGTTTAAATGCCACAGCCTACCTGAGTATTGTTGCTGACAATGTCCATCCCTTTATAATCACAGTGTGCCTATCCTCTGATGGCTACATCCAGCAGGATAACATGCCATGTCACAAAGTTCAGATCATCTCAAACTGGTATCTTGAACATGACAGTGACTTCACTGTACTCAAATGGTCTCTACAGTCACCAGGGGCCTCATGCATAACGCTGTGCGTAGAACTCACACTAAAACATGGCATATGGACAAAAGTAGAAATGTGTGCATGCACAAAAAAATTCAGATGCACAAAATCGTGCATAAGCCACCCTCCACGCACTTCAGCTCCATAGATCCTGGTCAGCCTGCAGTCCCACCCTGACTCCTCCCAGATTTTTGCATATTTTAATATGCAAATCAATATAAATATCACCTTCCCCATTCAGTGTTTGGTTAAATACAATGGCAAAAGCATGTGAAAAAACAGAATTTCGGCAAATGCGATGTGGAGGCAAGGAAAAACATACTACTTGTTGGCTTAACACTAGAATTACCAGAGCCTACAAAAAAACTCATAGATCCGTCCCACCTTAAAACGCTTCGCACCTCTCCGTCAGCGTCTTTTGTCTTCTAAATGTGTGGATAAGCAGCAAACAGCAAGCAGCCTACTATCACATCCCCCCACCTCGCACAGTTGTCTCAGCTGAAGTCTGTTTACCTGCGTGTCAGTTGCTTAGAGCTGTATAGAGTGAGAAGTCAAGCAAAATGACACCTTTTATAAATACTATATCGCTATTTGGAACACTTGCATTTCATGTGTGTCCCGTGTCTACAACAATCCATGTACAGTAAACACATTGTTAAAACAGAAATGTTTTTCATGTTTTGGTAATAATTGACAAAATGTAGACATGAAGTATATAATGTGTGAAGCCTGAATTCCAAATATCAAAGAAACACTTTCACAAAAGGTACAAATATAACAGAACAAATGCACTTTTATTCAAAAATATAACTGCAGAAAAACAACCCGCATTTACCTGTGACATTGACACACATTTGCTACGACAGCTTCGGTGGCGCAATGGTATCAGCTATTGATTGGTAATCAAAGCTTCATGAGTTCGATCCCAGACAAATCCGTTTTGAGAACTGAGCTGTTCGTATTCTTACTATTTTAGAATAAAAACTTACATTTGATTCCAGTCTGTAACAGCCGGTGTAATCTATACATATTAATAAAAGGCAAAGCCCTCACTGACTCACTGACTGACTGACTGACTGACTCATCACTAATTCTCCAACTTCCCGTGTAGGTGGAAGGCTGAAATTTGGCAGGCTCATTCCTTACAGCTTACTTACAAAAGTTAGGCAGGTTTCATTTCGAAATTCTACGCGTGATGGTCATAACTGGAACCTATTTTTTGTCCATATACTGTAATGGAGGAGGCGGAGTCACGTATCGCGTCATCACGCCTCCTACGTAATCACGTGAACTAAAAACAAGGAAGAGATTTACAGCACGAGTCAAACGCGGGAACGAAGGTAAATGACATTAATTTTTGAGTGTCTTTTAATACTGTGTAAGCATACATATTAACACATGTGCAATTAAACGTGTGCATTTACGGGGTGATTTCTCAGGCTTAAAAGCTCGCCTTTTACTAAAAAGGTAAATGGAAACTGTTTTCATTCTGAAGGGCACAAACCACGTTAGATTTCAGACGTTAAACGCGCAAAAATGTCGGTACACCAGATAAATAAGTGCAACATATTATCAGTTGTATTGTATGCTTACAATACATATAGAAATGTGTTAATCGTTAACTAATATTATGGGATGGTGTTTTTCGACTCGCGCCTTGATTTAAACGATTGCATTTCTTGGTGCGTTTGCGCAGCTTATTGTCAATATCTTTACACCTCTTTTTAAGACTTAATTTAAAAAGGTTTCTTTTCTTCTTATTTAAAATTTAAAAGAAATACTTTACCGCTGCGAAGCCCCTCTAGCGCTGATGTCCGAGGTTCGATTACTGTAAGCGAGTGCAGTGAGTGTGTACACCTGATGAGCCAAGAATAAGGGGGAAAGACGTGTCGCGTACTCTTTGCATTATTTGACAGTAAACTATTTTCAATCATTCTCTGATCTGCTTCTCACAACTGAAGGCACCGTGGCTGATGTTACCTCACTTGCTGGCCAACCATAAGCGTTACCTGGTAGGTAACCAGCCACTCACTTCACTCCCTTATGGGAATCGAACCTCTGAGGTTTTCTTTTCTTCTTAATTAAAATTTAAAAGCAATACTTCACCGCTGCTAAGCCCCTCTAGCGCTGACGTCCGAGGTTCGATTACCGTAAGCAAGTGCAGTGAGTGTGTACGCCTGATGAGCCAAGAATAAGGGGGAAAGACGTGTCGCGTACTCTTTGCATTATTTGACAGTAAACTATTTTCAACCATTCTATGATCTGCTTCTCACAACTGAAGGCACCGTGGCTGATGTTACCTCACTTGCTGGCCAACCCCTTACGGGAATCGAACCTCGGACGTCAGCGCTACAGGCAAAGCCCCTAAAATTGCGCCACGGCGTGTGGTTCGTTTATTTGGCAACATGTAGATCGGGGTAATTACATTCCGCGCCACGGTGTGTGGTTCGTTTATTTGACAACATGTAGATCGGGGTAATTACATTCACGGCATTCGTAGTCTGATTCACAATCTGATTGTATGGGTGGTTACCTACCAGGTAACGCTTATAGTTGGCCAGCAAGTCAGGTCAAAGTGATCACTCGAGTGAAGGCAGCTTCACAAAAAAACAGATCCTTAACAAACTGTTATTAGTATATTTTCCCTCAATTTAAAAAGGTTTTCTTTTCTTCTTAATAAAAATTTAAAAGCGGTACTTCGCCGGTGCGAAGCGCGTGGATTTGACCGACTGACACATACAGACATATTCATGAGTGCAGGTACTTCGGAAAGAAAGCACCGTGTAAACCTAAAGTTTAAATTAATTTCATAGACCTACAAAAGGTTGCCATTCATTTGAGGCAAGATTGCTTTTCTTCTGTACAACTATACGTTGCATTCTCAAGAGTGTGCTTGCACGGCTTCGGATATAGATATATATATATATATGTATGTATTTCTATATATAAATATGTAAGCTTATAAGTACTGCCTTACTTCTCTTTAAGAAAGGAAGATGTAATGATACTTGATTTAAACGATTCCATGTCTTCCTGGGTTTGCTTAGCTTATTGTCAATATCTTTACACCTTTTTTTAAGACTTATTGACTGAAACGGGCTTTCACGAAAAAAGTTAGGGCTTTGCTACAGGATACACCCTTCACAAGTTAAGCAAGTAAAAATAAAATATATATTTCTGTTTTATTTAAACCTTTTAAGTTCGTATGCATAGCCCCATTAAGCTGTTTTATTTTTTTTTTTCATTCTTCAGTAATATTTAATCTCCTTAAAGAAAAACAACATATCCATTTTACTTTTTTTGTATCTCTTTAGTAATATTTTAGTGTAAAAGGATAACCAGTATTTAAACCTTTTATGTTACTTTATAAATTTATTTTACACAATGTTGAAAAATTAATAAGAAAGCTACATATTTTGGCAGCTGCTGCTTTAATTTTCAATTAAATGAAAAAACCTCTCCAAGAGAAAACGTCAATGAAGAAGAAACAGTTTGCACTATCTAAAAAGGAGAAACCCTCATTTATAAAGGTTTGCTGCAGATGACTTGACTGAAAATAAATTAATACTTCCTATGTGTATAATACATATTTATCTATTTGACTTATGCCTTTATTCCAGCAACTTGCAACATCTGAGGTACAATTTGTTACATTACTTTTGTTTTTTGCAGCACAGGCAGGTGAAGTGACTTCCTCAGGGTCACACAGTGGTGTCAGTACCAGGATTTGAACTGACAAGCTCCGGGATTACTGAAATATTACTGAAGAAAGAAAAAAAAACGAAAACGGGCAAATAGGGCTATGCATACAGATGTCCATCCATCCATTATCCAACCCACTATATCCTAAATACAGGAGCCAATAAGTAGATATGTATATATACAGTATATATATATATATATATATATATATATATATATATGACTGTATGTATGTATATATGTATGTCTATATTTATATATATATATATATATATATATATATATATATATATATATATATATATATATGTGACTGTATGTATGTATATATGTATGTCTATATTTATATATATATATATATATATATATATATGTAGATATGTCAATTTGTATATGTATATATATATGTATATGTGGATGTGTATATGTATATATATGTATATGTAGATATGTGTATATGTAGATATGTATATATATATGTATATATGTTTATGTATATATATGGTTACATAACCTCTTTAACACACTACTTCTCCGCTGCGAAGCGCGGGTATTTTGCTATATGTAGATATCTGTATATGTAGATACAGTGGTGTGAAAAACTATTTGCCCCCTTCCTGATTTCTTATTCTTTTGCATGTTTGTCATACAAAATGTTTCTGATCATCAAACACATTTAACCATTAGTCAAATATAACACAAGTAAACACAAAATGCAGTTTTTAAATGATGGTTTTTATTATTTAGGGAGAAAAAAAATCCAAACCTACATGGCCCTGTGTGAAAAAGTAATTGCCCCCTTGTTAAAAAATAACCTAACTGTGGTGTATCACACCTGAGTTCAATTTCCGTAGCCACCCCCAGGCCTGATTACTGCCACACCTGTTTCAATCAAGAAATCACTTAAATAGGAGCTGCCTGGCACAGAGAAGTAGACCAAAAGCACCTCAAAAGCTAGACATCATGCCAAGATCCAAAGAAATTCAGGAACAAATGAGAACAGAAGTAATTGAGATCTATCAGTCTGGTAAAGGTTATAAAGCCATTTCTAAAGCTTTGGGACTCCAGCGAACCACAGTGAGAGCCATTATCCACAAATGGCAAAAACATGGAACAGTGGTGAACCTTCCCAGGAGTGGCCGGCCGACCAAAATTACCCCAAAAGCGCAAAGATGACTCATCCGAGAGGTCACAAAAGACCCCAGGACAACATCTAAAGAACTGCAGGCCTCACTTGCCTCAATTAAGGTCAGTGTTCACAACTCCACCATAAGAAAGAGACTGGGCAAAAACGGCCTGCATGGCAGATTTCCAAGACGCAAACCACTGTTAAGCAAAAAGAACATTAGGGCTCGTCTCAATTTTGCTAAGAAACATCTCAATGATTGCCAAGACTTTTGGGAAAATACCTTGTGGACTGATGAGACAAAAGTTGAACTTTTTGGAAGGCAAATGTCCCATTACATCTGGCGTAAAAGGAACACAGCATTTCAGAAAAAGAACATCATACCAACAGTAAAATATGGTGGTGGTAGTGTGATGGTCTGGGGTTGTTTTGCTGCTTCAGGACCTGGAAGGCTTGCTGTGATAGATGGAACCATGAATTCTACTGTCTACCAAAAAATCCTGAAGGAGAATGTCCGGCCATCTGTTCGTCAACTCAAGCTGAAGTGATCTTGGGTGCTGCAACAGGACAATGACCCAAAACACACCAGCAAATCCACCTCTGAATGGCTGAAAAAAAACAAAATGAAGACTTTGGAGTGGCCTAGTCAAAGTCCTGACCTGAATCCAATTGAGATGCTATGGCATGACCTTAAAAAGGCGGTTCATGCTAGAAAACCCTCAAATAAAGCTGAATTACAACAATTTTGCAAAGATGAGTGGGCCAAAATTCCTCCAGAGCGCTGTAAAAGACTCATTGCAAGTTATCGCAAACGCTTGATTGCAGTTATTGCTGCTAAGGGTGGCCCAACCAGTTATTAGGTTCAGGGGGCAATTACTTTTTCACACAGGGCCATGTAGGTTTGGATTTTTTTTTCTCCCTAAATAATAAAAACCACCATTTACAAACTGCATTTTGTGTTTACTTGTGTTATATTTGACTAATGGTTAAATGTGTTTGATGATCAGAAACATTTTGTGTGACAAACATGCAAAAGAATAAGAAATCAGGAAGGGGGGCAAATAGTTTTTCACACCACTGTATGTATATATATGTATATATGTATATGTATATATATATGTTTACATAACCTGTTTAATACACTACTTCTCCGCTGCGAAGCGCGGGTATTTTGCTAGTATATATGTATATATGACAGCAACACTCATAACAATGACAACACAATTACATATATATATATGTAGATATGTATATATATATGTGTCAATCTATCTATGTATGTCTATATATATATATAAATATATATGTAGATATGTATATATATGTGTATATATATGTAGATGTGTATATATGTAGATATGTAAATATTTATGTATATATATGTGTCTGTGTATATATATATATATATGTGTGTGTATGTATGTATGTATGTGTGTATGTATGTATGTGTATATATATATATGTGTGTGTTTATGTATGTGTGTATATATATGTTGATATGTGTATATATATATGTATATATATGTGGATGTGTATATGTATATATAAATGTAGATATGTGTATATGTAGATATGTATATATATGTATATATGTATATGTATATATATGTTTATGTGTGTGTGTGTGTGAATATTATATATATAAAAGACAGCAACACTCATAACAATGACAACACAATTACATTGACAATCATGTTACGTTATTTTTAAAATGTTTCCTTTTCTTTTTCATAACCTCTTTAACACACTACTTCTCCGCTGCGAAGCGCGGGTATTTTGCTATTTATGATACTTGTAAAGGTTAGCTTTGTTTTTTTTATTCTGTTATTCTCTCTATTTTATATTATAAATAATATAGTATTTATAAAAGGTGTCATTTTGCTTGACTTCTCACTCTATACAACTCTAAGCAACTGACACGCAGGTAAATAGACGTCAGCTGAGTCAACTGTGCGGGGTGGGGGGATGTGATAGTAGGCTGCTTGCTGTTTGCTGCTTATCCACACATTTAGAAGACAAAAGACGCTAAAAGAGAGGTGCGAAGCATTTTAAGGTGGGATGGATCTACGAGTTTTTTTGTAGGCTCTGGTAATTCTAGTGTTAAGCAGTGAAATAAACAACAAAAGGATGTTGATCAAGAGATACAGAGTGGTGGAAACACTTGAAGTTCAAGTTCAGAAAGTTGCATAGTGCTCGAAATAAAGTGGTCAGGTATCAAAGTTGCTGTGAAAAGGCCACTCGTAGACCACCATCTTAGTGTCAAACAGAAGTGTATTATGGTACAGAAAAAAGAAAAAAATTAGTGACACAGTGAAGAAAAAAGGTTGAAATGCCAACTTTAATTTAAAAATTTCCACTTTAATCTCGTAGTTTATTTTGTCATTAAAATAGAATGTTGTAAACTTCATATTACAATGTGACACAGTGAAGAAAAAAGGTTGAAATGCCAACTTTAATTTTAAAATTTCCACTTTAATCTCATAGTTTATTTTGTCATTAAAATAGAATGTTGTAAACTTCATATTACAATCAATGTTTAGTAGAGTTTCTCAGATCCCATCGTAACTAAAGTAGCACGTTAAATGCTTTGTATTCTATTTGCTCTATGTGTGTGAATCACTAAGTGCTTCTTAAACGAGCTTTCTCTTACGGCACTGATCTCCATTTATAACACATTACATTCATGATATTACAGCTCTCTAAATACATCAAGATGTATACTTGATATCATTTTCATGATGAAATGCATTAAAGCATGTATTAAATATGGGGATATGGTGGCTCAGGGATTGTTCCTGCCTCACACAAGATGCTTACTGGGACATGCGGGAACTTTGATGAAATAATTTATTGCAGCAGTACTGTGTCTGTCAATGTACCAACCTCCAATTCTTGTTCTTCCTTTTCTTTATCCATGTAACCAATCACTACAATATAAGCTCTGTAATAAACGTAAAACCAGCTGTAAGCTTAGAGCGACAATTCTTCAAAACTTTTAAGGAACATTGAAAAATCTTCATAATACCTGTTTAACTATTCCATCCATCTATCCATCAAGGGTTGCACCAGTCCCAGCAAGCATGGAGCGCAAGGTAGGACTAATCTCTGAACGGGGCACCAGCACACCGCTACTATGGCGCCACCATGCCCACACGTTTATTAACAGTATACATTATCTAAATGAAGTTTAAAAATTATCTGTATAATGTAATATACATACTTTAAGTCATTTCATCCTAAAAATGATATCAAGAGCTCCAAGAAGATAGCTCATGGAAATCTAAATTGAGCCAGTTATCATCTGTAAATACGCGCTCTCTTCTGTTGAATTGAATTGAATTCCTTTATTATTATTGTATGGTACAATGAGATTCAATATGCAAATCCTCCAAACTTAAAAAACAATAATAATAATGATACGATAAAAAATGAAAAATATACAATATGAAAGCATAAGTAACAATATACATATAGTACAGATAGTGCAAATGGTTCATAAAGTGGCTCAGGTTGTGCAATATTACAACTGTAGTGTAAGTTTACAGTGAGGTAATTGTAATTCTAAGTACAAATAGTTCTACCCAGAGCACTTGATGGACTTTTTGAGTGTGTGTAGAGCTCTTGGGATGAAACTGTTTCTGAACCTCGTGGTTTGTGCAGCAAAGGCTCTGAAGCATTTGCCAAATGGGAGAAGTTCAAATAGACTGTGCGCATGGCTAAGGCAATGTATGCTAGATGCTGTATCCCGATAAACCTCTGTGATCTTGACATAGCCCACAGTAGAGCTTTCTGGTCAGCTGCTGTACAGCTGTGATTCCACACTCAGATACAGTGGGTTAAAATACTCTGAGTGGTGCTCTGAGAGTAACAATGCTAAAGCAAATATGGGATTTGGAATAGTTTGGCCATTTTGTGGACCATTATACTGTTACAGGTTGATTACAATCAGATTCCTTAAATTTATTAACAAAATGAAGTTAATTTCAGTGTATTTGATAAAGCTGCATCAAGGATATGAATCTAAAAAAGAATGAGAAACCACACAGGAACAGTAGCACTATTTTGAGGCTGGGTGCCGCCAGTTTGCAAAACCGAGTAGAACCTTGTACACACACAGAGTAAGGCTGGGGTGAGAATGTGTGTAGCTTTATGCCAAGTTTAGTTTTTATACATCTCAAAGTCCGTTTGGAAATGGGAATATGCAACATTTTATGCAACATTTTTGTGCGTAAGCACCATTTATACATGAAGCCCCAGATCTCAATCCAATGGAACATCTTTGGAATATGGTGGAATGGGAGATTCACATCATAGATGTGCCACCAACAAATCTGCATGGGATAGGATAATGTCTTCATGGACCAAAATCTCTAAGGAATGTTTCCAGCACCTTGTTGAATCTATGCCGCGAAGTACTGTGGCAGTTCTGAAGGCAAAAGTGGATCCAACCCAGTACTAGCAAGGTGTATCTAGTAAAGTGGCCAGTGATTGTATGTTCCAACACAGTTAACCAGGTATGATTTGTGTTGTAGCACAGAGTGCTATAAAATGTTATATTTAACAATTAATTATATTTTTCTTAAGCTAACTGTGTAAGAGTTGTTGTCAATGAAGACTGCACCAGTAAAGTTGTTACTGTATATACAGTAGCATTAGTGATACACCAGGATGCTATGATAACTTAGGTAATACTCAAAAAATAACAACAAAATGCATTATTTTAAAACTGATGCAGCCTTTGGTGACATAATACTTAATAAAAAAATTTGCAAAGCATAATTCTGAGGGGGCGGCACTGTGGCACAGTGGGTAGTGCTGCTGCCTCGCAGTTAGGAGACCCGGGTTCACTTCCCGGGTCCTCCCTTCGTGGAGTTTGCATGTTCTCCCCGTGTCTGCGTGGGTTTCCTCCAGGTACTCCGGTTTCCTCCCACAGTCCAGAGACATGCAGGTTAGGTGCATTGGCGATTCTAAATTGTCCCTAGTGTGTGCTTGGTGTGTGTTTGTGTGTGTGTGTGCGCGCGCCCTGCGGTAGGCTGGCGCCCTGCCTGGGTTTGTTTCCTGCCTTGTGCACTGTGTTGACTGGGATTGGCTCCAGAAGACCCCCGTGACCCTGTAGTTAGGATATAGCAGGTTGGATAATGGATGGATGGATAATTCTGAGGGAGCACTATCAGATATAAATTTTAAAAATACTGACAAAATTACAGCCTATTTTCCAGACTAACTGGTTATTATTGTACTTTTTTCAGATTCCGTATAGTGTGATACAAATTACATATGTGGGCATGCTAGTTATTTTTTTTTTATTATTTTTCTTAAAATGTTTTACAAAGTATTTTATTTTGATTCAAGCATTAAAAAAATGAGGCACAATTTTAATCTTTGTTAAAAAACAAAAGATCTGTATGGAATTCACTAGTTAGTGATAACCTGTATTGGCTTCATACTTTTACAGTCAGCATGGGAAAAATGAGACCGGAAAATATTCAAATTTCTTTTTAAACCTGGGCTGTGGAAAACAAGAATTAAAATAATTTAAATACATTTTAAATGTAAAAAGGCTGACCACGGGATTGTAGGAGTCAGTATAAACATTATAAATTGAGTGAAAGCATAAGACTCTGCATGCATAAAATAGGTTGCGGCTTGCCCCAGACTACAAAAGAACTTTTAATGTTTGCTGCTTAAATTGATAAAGAATTATACATGAAAAAGCACACCTTATTTTCATTGCATTCTGTCCTTTTGATCTCTACTTAGCTGTCTCACATGTCTTAGGATTGAACTGAATTTACTGAACATTGTTCTTTTCACAAGAACATCTTGTGAAACTGATTCTCTTAATCCAGGGGTCAGTGTTTTCTGAAAATAGCAACAATCGTCATTCTGAGTTTGGGAGTTTGTAAAACTGAAGAAAGAATCACCAAGACTTGTGGTAAATTGTCATACTTGACTGGACAAGTTATTAAGCAGGCTGTGGCTTGAGTTGGATATTCACTTTGCTCTGTGGAAATCATTTTAACTATACTAACACAGGGGCAGATGTTTTCTTTTTTGACTCAGATATGGGCTCTTTTAATCTGTGTGCTGCATGTTTTAAAAGAGACAGCAAGTAACTTCAACAGACTGATTCAGGTATGAAAATGTAATCACTTATATAATTTATACTATGATAATTTCTTAATACTGTCAAAGCTATTTACTTTTAATGATTTTAAGGAAGGGAACAACAGTGCTATGCAAGTTTTTCCTCATTCAATAAAATGTTGAAAATGCTAATTACTTAAATATTCATCCATTACCCTGCTGAAGACCTGAAGATGTTTATAATATTTAGCAGGCCCCAAACTGGGATATAAGCGTCCTGGCTTGCTTGCTGTCTCTGTGGAGACTCTTTGTCCTGTATGGGGTGTTCCCTTAACCCCCAAAGGCTTTCTGCGTAATACCTGATTCAAAATTGTCCATATGAGAAATGGCATGTGTATGTATGAGTGTAGTGGACTACTGCCCTACCCACCATGTTTTTTGTATTGTATCCATTGTAGCTGTTATCAGAACTGCATCAAAATGAGTGTGAACTGCATAACATAAAATAATATTTTGTTTTACTGTTTATTATATATTAATTTTGCGTGTTTTAATGTTTACTGCTTCAAATGTTATCATTGATCATGAAGAAAATAGTGCCATGCTAGGTCATTACCATACACATACACACAGGTATCACTGCATGGTGTCACAGCACCAGCTGTGGAAAAGAGCAATAAAGAGGGAATCAGCCTTTTCAAGGCAGAAACAATTGGGTGAGTTGGAGAGTAAATAACATGGTGGAAGGTAAAATGGAAACAGATATGTTTATAACCCAAACAGTATGGACTGTATGAAATACAAAGAAGCTCATGGATGTGGAGAATAGTTCTTTGAAGGAGCAATAGTAGACTCTACTTAAAAGGCCCTAGGGCATCGAGAATAACTTAGTTTTAGTTCTGTTTATCTTCCATGTTGCCTTGTCCCTGTTAAATAAGTTTTCTTCTCACCTCTTCTGAAAGTCTGTGCTTTGATGAAACTAATAATTTGGACTTTCAATGGTTTGGCCCTCTTTTAGTTGCAGCTTGGTATTTTCAGACCTTATGGTTATGAAACTTGTTTAAGAATTTGGTTGTGGGTGTGTCTAGTGTTGCAGTTACATAACATCTGCCATTTAAAAAAAGGCAGTATTGCAGTGTTTAAAATATGTAATGTATATATCTAGGATATGACACTTGTGCACTGAATCAATAATTAGCAGCACTCTGTGCTCAATTAACAATTTCCTATCAGATAGACAGCAATGATTGAAGTTAAGTGCTGGACAGTCTTCCACCATCAGAACAAAGACAGTAGTGACACAGGGATTGTCTTTCTCCCCATTGCCTTGAATTTCTATAGTAATAATTTGACAGTCCTATCAGGCTTACTATGTGGGTTTTTCTCATTCAATGATAATTCTGAAAAAAAGAATGAAATAAAGGAGCTTTCCTGGTGATGACTAAAATTTAATTATTGTTGATGATCAGGGAAATGGTTTTACATGAGACAGAAACACAAACACACCCTTTTTTTAAAGTAAGTTTTATTTATACAGTACAATTTACAATTCACCCTTCTTCTTCATCTTCCTCTTCTTTTTCTGAGACATGGAAGAACAAACACACCCCTAAGCCTAATGTCATTGTAAACAACAATGACACCACTGACAGTGCACTACAGTGGAGTGCACATAACATCATATAATTGTAAAATATGACAATGACAAATTTAAAAGCTTTTGTGCAAACTGGATATTTCAAGAAGTAGTCCCATATAATGGCATAATAATTTTTATCTGAGCAGTCTACTTACAGAAGGTGGAATGAGTCAGCAAATCATAAGAATGCAACATAACACCTTTTCCCTCTAACATAAAAGGCTGTTACTGACTATTACATTATATTTTTATATTTAGATACTTATCACAAAATTTGACATCATTTTAAACTATTGAAATAATTTATTGATCAGGGCTACCACCTCACAAATCTGGGTTGAATCTGTTCTGCATTGTTTCATGCGTTATATCCAGTACTGCTGAGATATGCTCTGGCTTTGCTCTGTTTAATTAAGTGGGTTTAGTTATTGAAGAAGTGATTTAAAGAAATGAAAATATAGATTTAATAATTAATGCCACTGAACACACATCAGATACAGGTATGTTGAAAAGACTCCTAAGATGGGCCTTAATATTAATTAGCTTTGAGTTTGGAACAGGGGTAAAAACTGGATGTAGTATCTGCAGTGATTCTGGTTAGTATGATATTGAGCTTGTATTCCAAGTAGGTTGAACTTCCCCTATCAACTTCATTACCTTTTATAAAGCATTTGTAGAGTGGTGTGCTCATCTTCATAATTCAATGGTATGGTAGGGGTGTTACAGTGCAATATTGAAAGAAGTCAAATAATATCAATATAGTAGGTGGAAAAGCTTGTAGTAAATCAAGTAGCTGGCTATCAGCAACAGAAAAGTGACAAGGTGTAAGAAACTGCAGCTCTTGTCTCTGATCTCCACATGTAGCCCCTCAGAAGCATTAACAGGTTATGCTGATAATGTTAACATGGTGCCTGCTATTTCTGTCTTTCTTGCTTATTGTGCTTCCTATAATGAACAATCCAGTTTCCATAAGAGCACTGTCGATACCAATTAAATAATTTTGAAAAATAAATATCAACATATCATTTTCAATATATGTTACCTTTATTTGTTAATATATAATGGTTGCAAGTAAAGCTGTATGGATTTGTTAAGATTCTGTCAAAGTCCATCTGTATTTATTTTTGAAATGCATGACTGGAATCATTTAAAGAATTTTCCAAATATTAGTTGGGAACAAGGTTAATATGCCTCAATGTGGAATAGGCTTGTGCTTGCCAGAATCTTTCTGGCAGTGAAATAATAATCTTCTATCAGATAAAATAAATTGTTTCTATTGAATTTTTATGTCATTCTGATGTATGATTTATTCATCATACAATAATGTGATAACTTAAATCTCACTAATATGTTTTATCTTGAACAAGCATGCAGATTCCCATCTCCTGCTTTCCTAAATCTGATATTGGCCGTTTCCCAAATGCCAGTTTATACTCAATGATTCAATTTTAGAAAT
Organism: Erpetoichthys calabaricus; assembly: GCF_900747795.2. NCBI lineage: Eukaryota > Metazoa > Chordata > Cladistia > Polypteriformes > Polypteridae > Erpetoichthys > Erpetoichthys calabaricus. The sequence goes on from NC_041396.2 coordinate 118,374,317, forward strand.
TGCTAAGTGGAACAGAACAGGCTGCTTGTCACGGTTTGACTTTTTCTTCCTGCAGGGACTGTCTCACTTAGTCAGACCTATCTGGAATATTTAAATCTGACTAAAACTCAAAAGAAAACATGTTTGTTTTGATTTTTTATTTATAAAACAATGGGTCTTGTTTCCAAAAAAATAATAAGGAATTCCAAAAAAATAATAAGGCTTAGGTGGAAAAAATTAACACAGACCTAAGGTATAGGGATGTTTATTTCTTCCTTTTCAGATTCCACACAAATTATTAAAACGTTAAAAACTTAAATAATATGTGTTGAGTTCTGTGTTTTGTGTTTTATGACTATTGGAAATATGTGGGGCGGCACAGTGGCGCAGTGGGTAGCGCTGCTGCCTCACAGTTGGGAGACCTGGGGACCTGGGTTCGCTTCCCAGGTCCTCCCTGCGTGGAGTTTGCATGTTCTCCCCGTGTCTGCGTGGGTTTCCTCCGGGCGCTCCGGTTTCCTTCCACAGTCCAATGACATGCAGGTTAGGTGGATTGGCGATTCTAAATTGGCCCTAGTGTGTGCTTGGTGTGTTTGTGTGTGTCCTGTGGTGGGTTGGCACCCTGCCCGGGATTGGTTCCTGCCTTGTGCCCTGTATTGGCTCCAGCGTGACCCTGTGTTTGGATTCAGTGGGTTGGAAAATGGATGGATGGATGGAAATATGTGGTTCAGTGGTTATCACTACTGCCTAAGAACTCCAAAGGCCTGGATTCTGGTGTGTGGAGTTTGCCTGAACTTCTTTTTTTCTGTTAACATAATTGATGTTTTTAAGTTGTACAGGTGTAGTATGCAATAGGTTTCCTTTTACTTTATTATTATAAATGCCCTTTTGCACAGAGTAGCACAGTTAGTGATTCTGTAATTCAGCACTACAGTCCTGAGTGAAAATTATGGCCAGCCATTATCTTTTTGGATTTTGCACCTTCTTCCTTAGTCTGCATTGATTTTCCTCCCATTTCAAACACTTACAGGTTAATTGGCAACCGTAAATTTACCAGACATGAGAGAGTTTAAGAGTGTATTAACTGGATTAATTGGGTTCAGAAAAAAGATTAGAAAGATCCAATATTATCATATATCTCATATGCAACAACTTACCTTTATACCTTTACATTAATCTTAATCTTTAAACTGTATACATATATGAAGACTTGATTAATCTTATGATTGCAGGGTTGAACACAAAGGTCTTTATCAGCTACTCCATTTTCCCACCATAAAACAAAACAATTTCTAGTATAAAAATACATTTAAAAAAAATGAAAATAATTATGCTAAAAAATGTTAAGGATGGAATATGATATCCTTAAATAAATGAGAATGAAAAATATTGCTGACATCATTACATTGTTAACTGTCAACTCACATTCTTTATTTAACAAAATGAAGCCAACCAAAACGATTCCATAGTTTAGTACAAGGATATCAACATTCCTAAACGTGCGATCCACTTGTAAGAATTGTCACTAAATACCTCTTTGTGACAGAAAAATTTTACAAAAAATTGCACAAAACTGCTTGGATTAAGTCCATGCTAAGTCTGAGCTGTAAAACTTTACCGGATGCATGTATATTGGTCTTAGCCTTGGTACATTCTACTCCAGTTGCAGTATTGGGGAGCTAGCATTCTCAAACTTCTGCTGTTGTACGTGCTTTTTGCTGCCCTTATAGTCCATGCTCAGGTTCTGGAGGTTCTGTATGAGCATTCTGTGCCAGGTAATACAAGGGAGACTTCTGATTTCTTTCAGGGATCCAGTCCATTGCTTTATGGGCTAGACCCCCACCTTCCTATTTCTATGGTATTAGAAGATTATACAGTATATGTTGGTATTAGAAGATTATACAGTATATGTATGTTTTTTATAAAACTTAGGAAGAATTAAGTAAAAATATAATTTGTACTTATTGTTAAATTTTACCTCTTTATTTAATTGTTGAAATATTAAATATTAGCCAAACTGCCATAAAAATATTCCACCTTAACACATAGTAAGAAATCACTCTAAATAACATTCAATTTCTATGGTATTAGAAGATTATACAGTATATGTTGGTATTAGAAGATTATACAGTATATGTATGTTTTTTATAAAACTTAGGAAGAATTAAGTAAAAATATAATTTGTACTTATTGTTAAATTTTACCTCTTTATTTAATTGTTGAAATATTAAATATTAGCCAAACTGCCATAAAAATATTCCACCTTAACACATAGTAAGAAATCACTCTAAATAACACTCAAGGTTTGGTAGTATTTTTCAAAGAGGTCTAATATAACAGGACATAATACAAGCTGTACTGAGATGTTCCAAAAATCACTCCAAAATGCATGTCAGGTTAATCAAAGACTGTAAACTGACCTAGTCTGAGTGTGAGTGCGGCTTGTGAACTGCCACCTCCCAAACACATCATCTTTGTTTCTTTAAGTTACTACATACATATGTTGGTGCATATATTGATATGTACAGTCAAAAAAACTGTATGCTTCTTTACCTTTACATTTACAAACATATAACTATCTAGCAGCTCATGTTCTATCTAACTGACTGATTGTTACATCAGAATTTAAGTTGAGTATCAGGAAGGTTTCATTAACTTGTTAGCTTACAGGGGATAAAACATAATCTTCCATTATCTCTGTAGCTATATAAAACTTGTATGTCATTATAATCAAGCAAATACTTGTGTGACTTTAACATTAACACTAACTTCCTAGGACTAGATCTTAAAACTTCACTAGTCTTTTACAATTGGCTTCGCTTGCCAACCCAACCCCCCCCCCCCCCCCCCCCCCCCCCCCCAATCTGCACTTCGCGCCAGCAACTTCGCGTCTCTGTCACTCACGTATATGGATTTCACTTTCACCAAACAACAAAACTTTTAATTCTCGTGGATAGACCTCTTCATTGAGAAGAAACACTACTTTTCCCTGATGGCAACACGAATTAGACAATCTACAAGTCTCTGACTTAAAGTTTAAAGCCAAACTATATCTACATACTTCTGTCATATCACCTATGTCCATATATTCGATCTCTTTTCGCTTTTACCTTTTCATCAATATCGCATTTAATTTTGATTTCATGTTTGGAATTACATCCTGACAACTCAACGTATAACTGGCCATGAGTGAATATTGTTTCTTTCTCTCTACAAGAAATGTGCCTGACAATAGCATTCACACAAATGAGAAATGATTGAACTGTGTGCATGGTTATGTGGGCAGGACTTTTTCAAATCTCTTGCATAAGCTATTGTCTCACGAGGCTTGAAATTTTTTCTTGCAGGATTTCACTTTCACCAAACAACAAATCTTTTAATTCTCACGGAGATGCCTCTTCATTGGGAAGAAACACTACTTTTTTTTTTTCCCTGATGGCAACATGAATTAGACGATCTACAAGTCTCCGACTTAAAGTTTAAATACAAACAATATATTTGATATCTTTTTGCTGTGCCTTTATTTCACTGAGTAATAATTTCCATTTGTTCGCGCTAATGCGATCTTTAGTATCCTTTTTTTGAGACTTTCAAATTTTTGTAATTCCATTATCTCTAACCTGGTCTACATGTGTATCATGCCAACGTTTTTGAATTCTTTACGACATTGTACTTTGTCATCTACTCTTGGTCTTTTATTTCCGGCTCCGGGCGTGGTTAAATCTCTTGGCACAGAGACTCGTCTCGCGGGACGTGAAAGTGTCTCTCTGAGAACATCACGTCTTGTCTCCTTCCAAGATTTTTTTTATAATAGAGAGATATGAGCAGGTGAAATGGCTGTCAGTTCTATGTTAGAGCAATCAAAACTGTTATTTATTTGAAAGTGATAACACATTCTCATGTTCATTTATTCAAGTGTAATATAATATATTTCTCTCAGTAGTTTTTTTTTCTATATTGGATACATTTATTGTTCAGTATTGAATGTTAATGGAGTGTGTGTATCATTTACCAGTAGAATAGAAGATGAAGGTGAAATGCAATGAGCTTAAATAGGAAACTTAAAAACTCTGATACATCATTAAGTCAAAACTCCAACTATCTAATCAAGAACTTTATTTCTATAGTGAAGCTTCTAAAATCTTTAAGTTATGATTAAACACTGTAGCAATAAAAGATATTACCTCAGAGCCTGTTGCTTTAATTTTAAGCCATATCTGCATTTCTCATGTAGTAGATGTTATTTTAACAGATGTTGTCAAAACTGAGTTGTTTTATTCATACTGTTAGGAAGTGGCATTCTCTTTGCTTGATGAATAATATTTAAAAAGCTCTCTGTTTCAGTTGACAAAACTCTTCCAAAACAATTAAAGAACCCATTTATTTAGAGCAGAATGAGTTGCCTTTATAACAGTTGAGTTCTGTTTAATTCTGCTGTTTCATTCATTTATTTGTTCTATATACTGACATACTTTAACATACTGTGATGTTTTTTATTAGACTGGAAGTTTTTGTGATTTATTGTATAAGCTGACTTTGACCAAACTTAGTAATCACTCCCTTCTTAAAAAATAAATAAGTGATTTACTTTTTAAAAACTAATAATGACCAGGCATGAAGCTACAGTTTTTGTAGTTGTCTTTTCAGCTGCTATGACCTCAAACGTATTTTTATTCATAGTATTTAAACCCTGTTTTATGTTAACCTTTTTATGACCGTTTTAAAATTATTTAGTCTAAACACTTTTGAGTTTTATTAGCATGCTTATTTATTATAGGAAAGCATAAATTACACAGAGTAATACTTTAAAGTGAAGTGTGTTGAAAGTATAAAAAGTAATATAAACTACATTTATGCCAAGAAAAACTAAGTGTTTAAGAACATTTTCCCAATGGATAAATGTTGATTTTCGAAATGTCTTGTTTGTAAAATGAAAAAGAGCAAAGGGACAAACGGATAATTACAAACTTTCTCCATGTTAAGATCAATGAAGGTGTTATTGTAGTCTTTAAATAAAACAATAAAAAAATTTTATTTTGTATACCCCCTTAAAGAAGAAGTGTGGTTTAAGGGAAACCCAACCTTCATATTGCCAAGTACTGTAATGTGCATTTTGATTGCTTGTTTGCATTTCCTGCATGTCAAACATGCAAGCTGCACTACCACTTAGCTCTCCAAGTCTGGCATCTCCTTAAAGGTTAGTGAATATCGAGCTTGGACTTTGAATCAGCTCAAGTGCTCTATCACCAAATGGAGTTTGAGTCTACTGAAATGGGAACTTTTCAGTCATTTTGATGTACCTGTTTGGATAGTCCCAGGTGGCCATCCTCAAGGTATGCCCCTATCCCAAGACAGTTCTCGTATCTCTTCATACTAAGTCCAACTTTAACTTGGTTAACCTTGCCAGGTGTTGACATTTACCTGGCTATTTTGTCAGTGATTTAAATGCATTTGCCTTTCATTCTCTTACCCCATTTGTTGCTTTTTCAGTATGGCCAATCATTGCAAAAAGATTCCATCCTATCTCAGTCTTAAGAATGTAGTCAAAAGTTTGCACTCTTCTTTTCTCCTTCAACATCAGGAGAAGTGGCACTATTTTCAATAACTGTCTGTGACATCAAATAGTGGGTACTGCAGGCTAATTTCTGCTTACAAATAACACAATTACACAGGGATATATACATATATATATATGGCATTCGTAGTCTGAATCACAATCATACTCTTTGCATTATTTGATAGTAAAACTATTTCAGCCATATATATATATATATATATATATATATATATATATATACAGTATATATATATATATATAAGCTAAATTTTCCAGGTATACAAATACAGTGCTGTCTATCTATCTATCTATCTATCTATCTATCTATCTATCTATCTATCTATCTATCTATCTATCTATTACACTGTGTTTCTCTTTTTATGTTATAGTATTGTTCTGTGCTTATTTTCCATGCATAAATACATTAAAAGATTAATTATCGCTGACAAATTTAATTATAGTGGTGCCAGTGCTAACCTAATCCAAAGCATATTTCTTTCCAAAAATAGAAGTTAAATTAATATATGTTAATGTTGTCTTTATACTCCTATTTGTTTTTATAGTTATTCGTTTCACCAAAGTTGAATGTATTATTCATGCAGCAACCATTATTAGTGTTGTTAATTTCACAGATGTGTTTTGGTAAATTAGTTCTCACATATTCTTCTTCTGCTTTAAGTCCTTGGTTTGAACTTTCAGTTTCATAATTAACATTTATTGAAGCAGTTCCCAAAGCACATAAAATTTCTTTGGCAGTTTTATTCATTTCAGCTGTTTCAATAAAATTTTATTTCATTATCAACACTGTATGAATATACTGTATATATACATACACACATAGAGGTTTATATGGTTATCAGTGTTGCATGTGCTAATCAAATTGCAATATACTGCAATTAACTTTAGCTGTGATTAGTGAGTATAATTTCTTTACCACAAAACGTCTGTCCTCGTTTCATGAAAAATTTATATAAAATATTCAATTATGAAATTACCCATGCTTTTTATTTTACAGTAATTGAAGCATAATCTTTCCATTAGGCCTTTTTATATCCTGAATATGTTCATTTTTACAATTGGATTGGAGTTTGCATGTTCTCCCCGTGTCTGCGTGGGTTTCCTCCGGGCACTCCGGTTTCCTCCCACAGTCCAAAAACATGCAAGTTAGGTGGATTGGTGATTCTAAATTGGCCCTAGTGTGTGCTTGGTGTGTGGGTGTGTTTGTGTGTGTCCTGCGGTGGGTTGGCACCCTGCCCAGGATTGGTTCCAGCCTTGTGCCCTGTGTTGGCTGGGATTGGCTCCAGCAGACCCCCGTGACCCTGTGTTCGGATTCAGCAGGTTGGAAAATGGATGGATGGATGGAAATATGTGGTTCAGTGGTTATCACTACTGCCTAAGAACTCCAAAGGCCTGGATTCTGGTGTGTGGAGTTTGCCTGAACTTCTTTTTTTCTGTTAACATAATTGATGTTTTTAAGTTGTACAGGTGTAGTATGCAATAGGTTTCCTTTTACTTTATTATTATAAATGCCCTTTTGCACAGAGTAGCACAGTTAGTGATTCTGTAATTCAGCACTACAGTCCTGAGTGAAAATTATGGCCAGCCATTATCTTTTTGGATTTTGCACCTTCTTCCTTAGTCTGCATTGATTTTCCTCCCATTTCAAACACTTACAGGTTAATTGGCAACCGTAAATTTACCAGACATGAGAGAGTTTAAGAGTGTATTAACTGGATTAATTGGGTTCAGAAAAAAGATTAGAAAGATCCAATATTATCATATATCTCATATGCAACAACTTACCTTTATACCTTTACATTAATCTTAATCTTTAAACTGTATACATATATGAAGACTTGATTAATCTTATGATTGCAGGGTTGAACACAAAGGTCTTTATCAGCTACTCCATTTTCCCACCATAAAACAAAACAATTTCTAGTATAAAAATACATTTAAAAAAAATGAAAATAATTATGCTAAAAAATGTTAAGGATGGAATATGATATCCTTAAATAAATGAGAATGAAAAATATTGCTGACATCATTACATTGTTAACTGTCAACTCACATTCTTTATTTAACAAAATGAAGCCAACCAAAACGATTCCATAGTTTAGTACAAGGATATCAACATTCCTAAACGTGCGATCCACTTGTAAGAATTGTCACTAAATACCTCTTTGTGACAGAAAAATTTTACAAAAAATTGCACAAAACTGCTTGGATTAAGTCCATGCTAAGTCTGAGCTGTAAAACTTTGGATACTGTATACACACATATATGTATGTGTGTACATTTCAAACACACACACACATACACGCACACTGTATATAGAAAAAGTTTCAGTAGTCAACAAAGAACTCCTACATATAATAATTAACCAAACTTCAGAATATTTTAGAAGTTTAATAAGTGAAACAAACTCTTTTATGCTGCTCTTCCTCAAACACCAGGACCAACTGGAAATCAGAATGAGGCTGGAGGCCTGCTTCCAGGTGTTTTCCATTGCAAACTAGAGTGCTACAAAAGCTGTAATTTGAACACTGATTTAATCAATCATTAAGTGACAGATATTTATACTGTATATTTACCCAGATGAAACTTAATGAAGAAAATTTACACAGTGCTACAGTAATTGCTCGTTTGGCTTAGTTTTTGTTTTTTTTCTCTGCACAACTTTACACTATACAGCATTTATTTTCCAATTTATTATATCATCAGGGAACTAAGTTTCATACTGTGATCAATACTGTCATCAGAACCAAACTACAATAATTTCTTGCACTTTGTCTCTACGTAGTCAGTACACTTATGATGTTATTTTGCCCAAAAAGTATGTGTTTTGCAAAACAAAGCAAATCCAACCCAAACAAATGAAGTGACTAATTAAGGTGTCATGCTGAGCAGCAACCACACGGATTTACAGTTACCATATAGGCTAGAATCAGTCAGTGACCATGATACTTTCATACCCTTGTTGAACGTTTTTCTATTGGCACAACCACCACATGTGGAGCCGGAACTACATGAGACATAAAATTTCACATTTGGTTTCAAGAATTTTCAGAACAAAATAAAACAGGAGCCAAGCTTTATCCTCATCAAACCTGGCTCCTGTAGATAGTGTAATATAACATTATTTTAAAAACTAATAAACGCAATATTTAAAAAAAAACTAATAAACGCAAAGCTAAAATGTTTGCCAGTTTCTTATTTTTAAAGCACTGGCACCTCTTTCATTTGATTAAAATTCTATACCATATGAGAAGACAACATGGTTGTTTGTTCAGTACAGAAGTGTAGAATGATGGTATAAAGTGTAATCTTCATAATGAATGAGCCAAGTTAAATTATGTATTAGCTATTCGCTTCAAGAAATTTTGGGTATGTAAAAAAATAAACTTCTCTTCCTCCAAACATTGAAACAGAATTCATCATTCTACTTAAATCATGTATCATCTTTTCAGAATAGGGGTTTTAAGGCCATTAGACAATAATTTTTATATTACACAAACAGTGCCTTGGTTAGAGTCTTGCTACATAACAATAAGTGGTTTGTAAATGCACTATTAGGTGTCATGGGTGCTTTGTAAGTCACATTAAAACTAAACAAACTATTATTTAAGATCTTGTTATTTAGGAGCAACTGACTAGTAAAGGCACCAATGTAACATGTATTTTGAAGTATTACCAGTAATATAGTCGAGTAAAAGCTACCCGTTTTTTCAGGCTAAAACTCAAGTAGTCAAATGGATGCTTTACTTTCCTCAGTAGCTGTAGTAGTGTGGATATGAATAAGTAGAAAGAAAAATATACATCATAATGCCTGGTAAATTTTCCTTCATCAAACTGGACTTACAGAAGGTGCTAGTTTCAGATGGTTGAAACAAATGAGGGCATCATTTACTTATATGAGCTTGACTTTTTTAATCTCTTTAATCTCTTCCCAGCAGGTAAAACAGAAATTCAGTATACTTCTCCATTTAAGAACAGTATTTCAATCCTGCACCTAGTCATTGTCAGAGTTGGAGTTTTCACCATATCTGTGTGCATTTTATTCCTACATTGGTTAATTGTTATTTCCAAATTGGCCCTTGTGTAACTGCAAGAGTGGCTGTGTGCTCTGGGCCCTGCAGTGAACTGGCACCTCATCCTGGACTGTTTCCTGCCTTGCACCCAGTGCTGCCAGAATAGGCTCTGGCATCCTGCAACCATGAAATTAATTAAATAAGTTAATGTATGTTATGTTATGAGAGAATCAGTCAGTCAGAGTCAGTCATTGTCCAACCCGCTATATCCGAACACAAGGTCATGGGGGTCTGCTGGAGCCAATCCCAGCCACTAGAGACAATTTAGATCACCAATGCACCTAACCTGCATGGCTTTGGACTGTGGGAGGAAACCTGGGTCTCCTTACTGCGTGGCAGCAGCGCTACCATTGCACCACCGTGCCGCCCTATGAGAGAATGTTCAGTAGTGATTAGTGCTTTGCATGCTTAGCTCATATTTGGAATTTAAGTTTATACAGTAAGTGAAACCATAATCAATACACCCAAATTTTTGTCATATGTTTCATATCGACAGTTTAAAAAAGGAGTCATCAATAAAAAGTCTCTGCCTAAAATAAAATCCTAGCCTTGTCCTTTAAATAAATCTGTAAAAGTCTTATATTTAGGATATTTTGAGAAAGCTGAACATTTCAGTTTTGTTATCCCAAAAATAGTATTCCTGAAGGTAATTATTTCTAAAGCAATAGTTGTGCAGTGCTTTATGATATACTAGGTCTGTAATGTAATTATATTAGAAAACATAACCTTATGCCATAAATCTTGGGAAGCCACTCATTTTATTTAAATTGATAGGTTAGATGGGCTTCTCCTGTTCACACAAGATTTCCAGCCAGCGACATGGGATTTGAATGTGTCACCATATCTTTCAACATTTCTCTTAATATTCCTGTAGCCTGTTCCCATTTACATTGTTTCCATTTGTGGTGTATTTACCATATTCAAAGCTCTCTTTTCCTTCCTTTAACAAATCAAAAGCTCTACTGTCTGTTTTGTCAAATCTGTTTAGAGCATGTTTGCATCTTTTTCCATTGCTTCAGTGGCCAATAGCTGAGTCCAAAATGTTATCAATTTGTGCTGCATAAGATCCTTCATTATTAAAGTTATCATATTTGCTACCTATCCCAAATAAGTAATACAGTCTGACAATGCTATATGGTTTATGGCACAGTGATTTTCCTTAATACATTTTTTATCATATAGCTACATGATTTCCATATGGCTAAATGGTTATTGAACTAGGAGGCTCTAGGAGTGTATGTGGAGGAGGTGCACTGCTACATCTACTCGGACATCCAAATTAGTGACAGGCTGAATTGGTCTAGTAACACAGAGGAACGTCAAAATAAAGAGCAAAACAGACTCTTTTTTTCTTAGGAGATTGTATTCCATTAATATGTGTAGTGACAAACTTTATATGTTCTACAACTCTGTAATGACCAGTACAGTTTTGTATACTGTTGTCTGCTGGGCCAGTAACTTCACTTAAAGAGAGGCCCACCAAATCAACAAGCTAATTAAGGCAGTCTCAGTTATGGGACACACTCTGCTGGAGGTAGTAGCAGAGGAGAAAATGAAGACAAAAATGTCGGCTACTATGAACATTCTGCACATGCTCTCTCTGTTACACTAGCAGTGAATAATTTTAGTTAACCGATTATTTAGCAGAAGTGTGTCAAGAAATGCTACTTGGGCTCCTTTACAATAACAGCAAAATGCCTTTATAATGCCTAATGGTATCTATCTATCTATCTATCTATCTATCTATCTATCTATCTATCTATCTATCTATCTATCTATCTATCTATCTATCTATCTATCTATCTATCTATCGATAGGGCATGTCTCCACCGTGATCTCATGAAGGACTAAGCTGGTTCAGAAAATTGATTGATGAGTTGGTAGACTTTGTTGTTTCTATGGAGTTGCTCTCTTACTGATTAGGAATATTTTTGATACACCCTGACATTATTTTTAATTTAATTACATCTTTAATCACTAAATTATACAGTGATCCCTCGCTATATCGCGCTTCGCCTTTCGCGGCTTCACTCCATCGCGGATTTTATATGTAAGCATATTTAAATATATATCGCGGATTTTTCGCTGCTTCGCGGGTTTCTGCGGACAATGGGTCTTTTAATTTCTGGTACATGCTTCCTCAGTTGGTTTGCCCAGTTGATTTCATACAAGGGACGCTATTGGCAGATGGCTGAGAAACTACCCAACTTACTTTCTCTCTCTCTCTCTCTCTTGCGCTGACGTAGGGGGGGTGTGAGCAGGGGGGCTGTGTGCAGCTGCTTCCTGAAGGACATGCTGCACAGTGCTTCGCATACTTAAAAGCTCAAAGGGCACGTATTGATTTTTGACTTTGTTTTTCTGTGGCTCTCTCTCTGTCTCTTCCTGCTCCTGACAGAGGGGGTGTGAGCTGCCGCCTTCAACAGCTTTGTACCGGCGGTGCTTCGCATACTTAAAAGCCAAAAAGCCCTATTGATTTTTTTTTTGACTGCTTGCTTTGCACTCCTTTGAAAAGGAAGATATGTTTGCATTCTTTTAATTGTGAGACAGAACTGTCATCTCTGTCTTGTCATGGAGCACAGTTTAAACTTTTGAAAAAGAGACAAATGTTTGTTTGCAGTGTTTGAATAACGTTCCTGTCTCTCTACAACCTCCTGTGTTTCTGCGCAAATCTGTGACCCAAGCATGACATTCTAAAAATAACCATATAAACATATGGTTTCTACTTCGCGGATTTTCCTATTTCGCGGGTGGCTCTGGAACGCAACCCCCGCGATGGAGGAGGGATTACTGTATTCTTAACCCTTTGCGGTCGTTAGGCCAGAAAACTGGCCTTAGTAAAAAGTGCGCTATAGGTCGTCAGGCCACCGCTGGTGGCCCTGCAAGTTTCTGACCGATTTGCACAGTCGCCTGGTCGAGAAAAGTGGCCTGTGTTATTCCTACGTGCTTGAAAAAAATAACTGCTGTAATTATTGGCGTTTTTTCAATAATTAATTACGACTAATGTAGCGTGACGTTGAAAATTAAATACGACTGCAAAGGGTTAAGTAAAATTGTGCTTTTTATTTTATTAGGAATTTAAGCAAACTTCTTTAAGCTATATACATAATCAGGTATTTAAGGTGGAATGCAAGTAGCACTTTTTCACTTAAAGATGGGCAGATGTAAGGAACAAAGTACAGAGTCATAACTCTGTAATTGAAGTGGAAATCTTAACGTTTAAAAGGAATCTGAATTAGATATCAGGACAACTTAACTATGAGCTAACCAAATAAGCTTGACTGACTGAATTGTCTCCTATTGTTTGCAAAATCTCTCATGTCCTTCTCTAGACAAAATCTTACATGTTCTCTCTAGACAATTAAATTTAGAGACTCTTTAGCATTTTGTAGCCTTTTTCATGCTTCTGGTGGTTGTAATGTAAGGTAAATGAATGTTGGAAAACTGAGGCCTCTTGGTATTTAATCATACTAGATTAGAACTCTAGCATACACCCAAAGCCTTTGAGGATAGCTGAAGTCCATCTGACTATGAATATTGGTCAACAGCCCTTTACTGGGTAAATCTACGATATACTGTTGTGCAGAGTATTGTTTTATGATTTTAAAAGGGTCTGTCTCCTGATGGCATTGAATTCATTCACTCTAAGGCCCATTCGGGTGTAACAATGGCACCACTTGCTGCAACAGGACACCTAAAATGTAAAATTACTAGAAAAGGCTTTATAAAAGCCAATCATCTCCACTACCAAAAATTAAGGTCAGAGAACAGAAATTTATCAGGAACAGTCATACCTCTAAATTTATGAAATGGTTTGTGCTGAAATAGTGAGAATTTAGTTTTTGAATACTGAGAATATTGTGACAGATGAGACAGGGCTTATATGGGCAAGTGGCTCTTTTGGCTTCATATGCACTACTTTTAAATTAAAGTATATTTAAAAAGATATAATTTAGGGAAAATAAGCTAACAGCAAATGCAGCAGGAAACTTAAAGTTTTATGTATTAACCTACAGTGCAATTAGAACATTAGAACAGGAGAACATTAGAACAATCCAGACAAGAACAGGCCATTCAGACCTACAATGCTCACCAGTCCTATCCATTTAATTTTTCTAAAATAACATTATTTCCCTGAAGCCCTGTCTACCACACTACTTGGTGGCTTATTCTAAGTGTCTATGGTTCTCTGTGTAAAGAAAAACCTCCTAATGTTTGTGCATAATTTACCCTTAACATGTTTCTGAGTCCCCAGTGTTCTTGATGAACTCATTTTAAAATAACAGTCTCAATCCACTGTACTAATTCCTTTCATAATTTTAAACACTTCAGTCATATCTCCTCTTGATCTTCTTTTGCTTAAGCCGAAAAGGCTCAGTTCTTTTAAATTTAAATTATAATTCATGCCCTGTAGCTCTAGAATCAAAATTCTATACTGGAGTTTTTCTAGCGCTGCTATTCTTTTGGTAGCCTGGGGACCAAAACTGTATGCAGTACTCCAGATGAGACCTCACCAGTGTGCAATAAACCAAACTTGAGCACCCTCATTAGACTTGTACTCTACACATCATGATATACAGCATAACTTAGCATTCTGTTAGCCTTCTTAAAGGGCTTCTGAACACTGTTTGACAGTTGTTGAATCCAGTACTACTCCTAAATCCTTCTAATAAGGTGTATTTTCGATTTTTAGACCTTCCATTGTGTATTCAAACTTAACATGTTTACTTCCTACATGTAGTACTTTACATTTACTTACATGAAATTTCATGTGCCACAAACCCACCTAAGTCTGTATGCTGTCCAGGTCCCTCTGTAATGATTCAAAGGATTCCAGATTATCTGCCAATCTACCTAGCTTGGTATCATCTGCAAATTTAACCAGCTTGTTACTTATATTCCTATCTAAATCATTTTTATATATATATATATATATATATATATATATATATATATATATATATATATATATATATATATTAAAAATAGCAACAGCCCTAGTATTGACCCCTGTGGAACAGCACTCTTAATGTCAGCCAATTCTAATAGAGCTCCTTGCACCATAACCCTCTATACAATACAATACAATTTATTTTTGTATAGCCCAAAATCACGCAAGAAGTGCTGCAATGGGCTTTAACAGGCCTTGCCTTTTGACAGCCCCCCAACCTTGACTCTCTAAGAAGACAAGGAAAAATGCCCAAAAAAAACCCTTGTAGGGAAAAAAAATGGAGGAAACCTTGGGAAAGGCAGTTCAAAAAGAGACCCCTTTCCAGATAGGTTGGGCATGCAGTGGGTGTCAAAAAAGGAGGTAAATACAATACAATACACAGAACAGAACACAAGTAATCCTCAATACAATATAATAGTATAACAGAAATATTACAAGTACAGAGCAGAATTCAACAATAGATGATATCACATATTACGATTTGGATTTGTTCAGAGTCCTGGAGATCTCGGCCATCAATCTACCTCCCCCTATTGGCCATTCCAAAGCTGAGTCAGTGCTAGGCCAGCCAATCCAATGAAAGGACCCCCCAATGATTCCTGCGACCCTCCATCAGAGATGACTTTACCTTAGGCAGGCAAAACAACTTGGCTGGTAGGCAGTGGTACCAAGTGCCACATTTGAGTACTGAGAAGTGAAACAGAATACTTGAGGGTTAGTGACAAGTTGTAACTATCATATTACTTATGTTTTAGTGCTAATGACCAACAACAGAGATACAGTCTGTACAGTTAATCAGCAGCTGTAGTCAGGATATGCTAAACTGAAATAGTGAGTCTTCAGCCGGGATTTGAAAGCTGAGACCGATGGGGCATCTCTTATAATAGCAGGCAGACCATTCTACAGTTTAGGGGCCCTGGAACTAAAAGGTCAACCTCCCACTGTTAGGTTATTAATCCTTGGAATCATAAGCAGACTGGGATCTTGAGATCTTAATGTATGTTCTGGTTTGTAAGTCATGATAAGTTTTGACAAGTTAGCTGGACCTTGCCAATTTAAAGCTTTATATGTTAAAAGGAGGATTTTGAAATCTGCCCTAAACTTAACCTGGAGTTATGTGTTTTTATTTTCTTGTTCTTGTAATAATTCTTGCAGCACCATTTTGGATTAACTGGAGGCTGTATAAAGATCTGTTTGAACATCCAGTGAACACTGAATTTCAATAATCAATCCTACTAGAAATAATTGCATGAATGAATTTCTCAGAATCCTGCTTATTTAGAAAACACCTTAATTTCCCAACATTTTTAAGATGGGAGAAACATGATTTAGACAACTTTGTAATGTGCACTTTAAATGACATGCTAGAATCATCTCCTAGATTGCGGGCTGGTGATTTGTTTGATTTCAGCCTATTTAATTTGAGCAGTATTTTCTCCCCCTATAATTTCTGTATCACTCAGTACTTCCATAGTATTCCCTTTTGTCCACTGGGAGGTCATCCACTTCCTCACATGTAAAGACCTCAGAATAATGCAAGTTTAGAGCATCTGCTACATCACTGTCTGTATTGCGCAGTTTTGTGCGTCTCGATTTTTTGTGTGTGTGTGTGCACATTTCCAGTTTTATTTGATGATTGGGTCATTTACTGATAAAAAATCTCACAAAAGACAATGGTGGATTTTATTCTGGCTATGAGTAACCACTAATGATAATAAATATTATCCTCATGTAGTTTATAATATAAAGGGCAAAAACATCATCATAACAGTTATCCTTTGTTAATCAATTTAAAAGACTCATGTAAAAATACTCATACATTAATTTTTTGAACCCACCTATCAACATCTTAACAACTTATCTTTACAACATAGGGGAAAAGGCTGGAACCAAACCTAAACAAGACACCATTCTTTGTCAAAACCAACTCATATTCACACCTACATTCACTCATAGGTAATTTACAGTCATCCCACCTCCACATCTTTGAAATGAGGGACGAAAAATCACTATCCCAAAAAAACAAGGGAAACATAAAAACATGCAGACTGTACACAGTCAGTGACTCAGGAACCTTTACTTGATAAAAAATAAAATAAAATTCAACAATATATAAATCATGGTAGTCCACATAAAAGAAAGGTCAGTGGTTTAAACAATAACTTAGAAAGCAAGTCTTAACAAAATGCACGCATAATATTCTCATATTAGCAACAAGATAATGACTCATATCTTTCTCTTTGTTTCTTCTAGAGCAGATCATGGAAAAAGATCAAGAATATGATGCACTGGTCACCATTTGTAACTTTCTTCAAAAAGAAATATCCTTGGATTCAATTGGCTGGGCATGCAGGTAAAACAATCCTCTCCTTATATATAAAGGAAAACTTGATTTGTTGAAAGATTAGGTATTTGTTCAAACAAAACTATACTTTATTATTTAAATACATCTCTTTTACTACAAAAATATATATACACATATATTCACATACTGTACAGTACATACTATATATATAAATACACATTCCAAAAAAATGTATTCACACAAAAAAAATCAATTCTCTGGTCAAGATCATCTTCATTGAGGGTGTGGACTGATGGTGGAATAATAACTTTTCCAATGGGAGCAATACAAAATTCAATGGACGCTTGCCACTTGCCAAACAGATTTTTTAGGAGATCAGAACAAAGTGTGTATATATTGTTTTGGGACACCCCCTCTCTCTCTCTGTTTCTCTCTCTCTCTCTCTCTCTCTATATATATATATATATATATATATATATATATATATATCCATCCATCCATCCATTGTCTCCCGCTTATCCGAGGTCGGGTCGCGGGGGCAGCAGCTTGAGCAGAGATGCCCAGACTTCCCTCTCCCCGGCCACTTCTTCTAGCTCTTCCGGGAGAATCCCAAGGCGTTCCCAGGCCAGTCGAGAGACATAGTCCCTCCAATGTGTCCTGGGTCTTCCCCGGGGCCTCCTCCCGGTTAGACGTGCCCGGAACACCTCACCAGGGAGGCGTCCAGGAGGCATCCCGATCAGATGCCCGAGCCACCTCATCTGACTCCTCTCGATGCGGAGGAGCAGCGGCTCTACTCTGAGCCCCTCCCGGATGACTGAGCTTCTCACTCTATCTTTAAGGGAAAGCCCAGACACCCTGCGGAGGAAACTCATTTCAGCCGCTTGTATTCGCGATCTCGTTCTTTCGGTCACTACCCATAGTTCATGACCATAGGTGAGGGTAGGAACATAGATCGACTGGTAAATTGAGAGCTTTGCCTTGCGGCTCAGCTCCTTTTTCACCACGACAGACCGATGCAGAGCCCGCATTACTGCGGATGCCGCACCGATCCGCCTGTCGATCTCACGCTCCATTCTTCCCTCACTCGTGAACAAGACCCCCGAGATACTTGAACTCCTCCACTTGGGACAGGATCTCGCTACCAACCCTGAGAGGGCACTCCACCCTTTTCCGGCTGAGGACCATGGTCTCGGATTTGGAGGTGCTGATTCTCATCCCAGCCGCTTCACACTCGGCTGCGAACCGATCCAGAGAGAGCTGAAGATCAGGGCCTGATGAAGCAAACAGGACAACATCATCTGCAAAAAGCAGTGACCCAATCCTGAGCCCACCAAACCGGACCCCCTCAACGCCCTGGCTGCGCCTAGAAATTCTGTCCATAAAAGTTATGAACAGAATCGGTGACAAAGGGCAGCCCTGGCGGAGTCCAACTCTCACTGGAAACGGGTTCGACTTACTGCCGGCAATGCGGACCAAGTATATATATATATATACTAGCAAAATACCCGCGCTTCGCAGCGGAGAAGTAGTGTGTTAAAGAGGTTATGTAAACATATATATACATAAACATATATACATATATATACATATCTACATATACACATATATATACATATATACATATATATATATATATATATATATATATATATATATACACATATACACATCCACATATAAATACATATATATATATATATATATATATATATATATACACATATCAACATATATATACACATACATATACACACATATATACACATACATACATACACATACATATGCTGCATTCAGTCAGTTCACGTGAGCCGCTCTCTTGTGCCTTCTCAATTGTGTAATGAATGTTTTCTTCAGCGCTCTTTGGGGCTCTTCCTTGTTTTCAGTTCACGTGATTACGTAGGAGGCGTGATGACGCAATACACGACTCCGCCTCCTCCATTACAGTATATGGACAAAAAAGAGGTTCCAGTTATGACCATTACGCGTAGAATTTCAAAATGAAACCTGCCTAACTTTTGTAAGTAAGCTGTAAGGAATGAGCCTGCCAAATTTCAGCCTTCCACCTACACGGGAAGTTGGAGAATTAGTGATGAGTGAGTGAGTGAGTGAGGGCTTTGCCTTTTATTAGTATAGATTAAAACAACAAAACAATAATAAATTCAAGTATCAGAATCCATAAATGATAACACGATGAGCCTCAAACTTCATTGAGGACTATTTATTGAAGAAACAATTAAACTAAGAGATAAGATGCAGCTTCAACACCCAAGTTTAATTAATTTATGTCAGAGTGTAAAATTAAAAAGTACTAACTAGTCAGCTTATCAAGTAATTTACCTTCACGATCTAAACATTTGTATCACTATCACTATATCTGATGTGAGATTCAGAAAATGAAACATTTGGATCATCTTTCAAGTGTCTGCAACTCTCCTTCCTTCCTTTTTCTATACCCTTAGTTTCCATTTAAGAGTCTCTGTAGGAGCCAGAGCGAATCCTGGCACTAACGGGTACAAAGCAATAACCAATGCAGGATTGCACTCCAGTCAATGGGTCCTCAATCATGTTCCTGGAGGGCTGCTGGTTTTTGCTCCAACCTAATTGCTTCATAAGAAGCACTTATTGCTCAAGTAACATTTCTACTTTACTTTAGTTGTCTCGCTCGTTAAGATTTTGAACCCTTAGTGATTATTTTAGTCTTAAACAGCTGTATTCTTGGTTTTTAATTGCTCCTAATTAGCAATAACATGCAAATGACAAAAGAGACCAGCATTTCTCCATTTAGCTTGTTACCATTTACACATGTGTGTAAATACCATGCACTATTAGGTTTAATTAAATACATGGAAGGAAAGTGAAGAGAAAAAAGTGAAGGACTGAGAATTAATCATCCATTTTAGCCTTCAAATCATTTGGATTATATCTTTAGAAGGGGGAAGAAAATCTAGGATGAGATTTACCTGACATAGCAGAGTTAAAGCACTAACAAGCCATGAAATTAAATTATTAGCAAGAATTGCTTTCTAATTAAGCAACCAGGTTAGAACAAAAATCTGCAGCCACTGGGGCCCTCCAGGACTGTGATTGAGGACCCCTGCTCCAGTCAATCACAGGATACATTTATGCCCTCACTCATAATCACATATTCTGCAACAATTTTAGAATCTCAACCAACCTCACAATATTTTGTTTTAACTAAGAAGTAAGTCAGAGTATCCAGACTGAGGAAGAACATGAAAACGTTTACACAGAAATCCAACAAAAATTATATGGAAACACTTCCTGCTGTGTCTCAATGCTCCAACTTTTAATATTTTTTCTCAAAATTTCTGTTTTTTTATAGTTATAATTAGCATCATAAATGGAACAGTACCTAATTCTGTCATCTCACTTGGTTTGAATCCCACTCCCATCTATGGTCTGTGTGGAGTCTGCACATTTTTTTCGTATCTGTGTGAACTTTTCTCCAAGTACTCTGGTTTTCCTCCAACATTCCAAATACATGGATTTTTTGTTAACTGTCCACTTTAAATTAGCTCTATATGAGTTTGAATATGTGGGTGAGTGGGCACAGTGAGGAAATGGCATTTCCATCTTCTTTTTTCCCATGCTGTTTGAATAGCTTCTGGACCCCTATGAACCTGAGTTGGGTTACGCATGTTTGAGAATATTGTATTATTAGCATCACATTACTTGGGCCTTTGTAACATGTTGAATGTCAATCATACATGCAAGTAAGAATTTCAGTGTGCTCTGTACACATAGACGAGCAATTTGTACTTGAACTGGAACTTGAAGTATGAGTTGTATTATCATTTTGTGTAAATGCTCTCATAAAAACCCTACTATTAAATTCTAGCATAAAATTTATATGAAGTGTACAAGTAGTGTCTCAAATATTTTACTACATTTAAGAAATACATGATTTAGTAGTAGTTGTAGCAGTAGCAGCAATTGTAATATCATCATCAATATAGTGAAACTTTTACTTGCACTTTTCACATTCATTGTGATTTACCAGTAATCTATGGTTATTTTTCATTATTTTAATAAAATACGTAAATTTATCTGGTATTATTTAATTTGGGAAATAACATTTTTTATTAAGTTTATATTTAAAAAATTCTAAATGCACGAAGCAAAACCAGAAATAATTTTAAAATCTGCTTAGCCCCAAATAATTTCCAAAATCGCTGTGGTAAGAAGTGTATTTTGTTAGTCTTATAGCTGGAGACCACGTCAAAGTTAAACTTCATTGAGCTATTCGGCATCGCAAGTTGACGTCTGATGAAGAATGGTTTATACTGGCATACTTGCATGTC
Organism: Erpetoichthys calabaricus; assembly: GCF_900747795.2. Lineage (NCBI taxonomy): Eukaryota > Metazoa > Chordata > Cladistia > Polypteriformes > Polypteridae > Erpetoichthys > Erpetoichthys calabaricus. The sequence continues at coordinate 118,395,519 of NC_041396.2, forward strand.
TGAGCACTAATTCCTACTTTGATGCCACTGAACATTTTAAGGAGATATTTCAATGAGTGTAAAATGTTTATATTCCTTTAATAGTAGTTTGTGCTGTAGTAACTGTTAGAAAGATTCTTTGTAGACATTTTTATTTTATTTTGTATTATAATGAAAAGTAATTACAAGAACATGTATCATGAAAAATAAATGCATACAGGAGTCTGTAATGTTTTGGAAGTACAGTACTATACACTGTAAATGTCCACCTATACATGCATTTTCTCATATAATTGTTCAGTCCAGCATCATGCAGAGCCAGTGCCTGTTCAGGCAGTGTTGTGAACCATGCAGAAAGCAGCCCTTGAGTGATACAGCAATAATGAATCATAACTGCAAGCAATACACACACAACTTATGGGACTGCCAAGTCTAGCATACATTTCACACACTGTTCATGGTTTTATAGCAAGTTGCTAAATCTGTTGTTAGAGATTAAATGCTCACACGTTTTCTTTCTTCATGATACAGGCAGCTTCAAGGCTGGAGTTAATGGCATGATTCTGAAGAAACACTGTGAATGTGAGCAGCGCTGCCTTGGCAGGCTGATGAATGACGTTCTACGACCTTTTGTCCCTGCCTATCATGGCGATGTGGAGAAAGATGGCGAGAAGTATAACCAAATGGATGACTTACTAGCTGAATTTGAGCTCCCATGTGTCATGGACTGCAAAATGGGAGTCAGGTCAGTTGCTCTTACCTCTCACTGGATCCATGTTTTCTTTGTAATGTGATCCTGAATTGTATTTAAAAGGTCTGAGAATGTTATTTCCCTCTTTCCCACAATAATGTTAAGTATTTAATTATGTAATAGTGTATGTAGATTCAGTGAAAAGATTTGGATGTAATTTTTTCCCATTTTATTGAATTTATTAAAACCAAGTAACATTTCATACAAGCAAGTCAAACTTGACGAAACTAAATTCAATTCAACCCCCAAAAATGAGAAAGAGAGCAAGGCCAACAGCCAGAGTAAAACTTTTAAGAGTAGAGAAAAAGGGGGAGTGAATCATTTCCCCCAATATAAATGCTTATTCTGAAATGTTATTGATTAGATCCTGCCAGGTTTTAAAAATGTTTTGAACAGATCCTCTAAGTGAGAATTTGATTTTTTCCAATTTCAAATAGTATATAACATCAGTTACCCACTGACTTAAAACAGGTGGGTTAGGATTCTTCCAGTTGAGCAAGATAAGTCTACGTGCTGTGATATTTGCCCGGACACCACCAGTCGGAGACCAAATCTTTATCAAATGTACTTTTATTTTTGTCTGTGCCACACAACAACATGACTCAGTCCCGTACAACAACACAGTATCTTCAGCCCCAGTCACCTTTCTCCTGGGCCTTCTCTCTCCTCGTCCCTGGGCCACCTGTCTCCTCTCTCCAGGAGCTTCGTCCTGCTCCTGCTCCCGACTTCAGCTCACTGACAGGAGGGAGGCAGCCCCCTTTATCCTCACCCAGATGAACTCCAGGTATTCTACCTGACGTCACGTCCTGGTGTGGCGGAAGCATCAGGAGAGCTCCCGGAAGCACTCCAGGTGACCCTGGAAGGACTGTCCTCCATGGGTGTGGCGGAAGTGAATAAGTCCCGGGCTCCATGAGGCTCGGGGCGCCCCTTGGCGGTGACCAGAGGCCCCAATGGTCTTGAGCCTCCCTGCTCCCCTTCCGTGGGCCTCTTCTACTCCAGGGCGGTTGCCCCCTCGTGGCCCGGAGGATAAGTATGCCACGACCCCATCCTTCCAGGCATCCCGGCCGGGTCTGACCCCCAGCCGCATACCACAGTACCAATAATGAAGTAAAGACAATTAGAGTTTGTTTGTCCTTCTCCACTTTAAGCTCATCTGTGAGTACACCAAACACAGCTGTTAATGGGTTAGGAGGGATTGTGACACCAAGGCTGTCTGAAAGGTTTGGTGCACACCTAAAACATATGGCCCAAAGAGGCTAGAGCTTGATTGCAACATTTGCTGGTTGGATCTTGCCCTGGAAACATTTTGGACAATTTTTAAATGAGATAGATGTGCTCAGTAAAAGATTTTAAGTTGAATAATTGTATGCCTTACTCATGTGGAGCTAGAGTGAATTCTGTGCATGGCTGCCTTCCACTCCTTTTCTGAAATGTTGACTAAGAGATCCTTTTCCCACTGTACTCTGGGATCTTTGAAAGAAAGGGACTTAAAATGTTAATATATTATACAAATGTTGTCTGAGTCCTCAAGACTGATAAATATTTCTTCTGGAATAGAAGTAGGTAGGAGGTGATGAATACTGGGCAGATTTTGTTTAGCAAAGTTTCTAATTTGGAAATAGTGGAAATAATTGTGTTGATGGAAAGTTACATTTGGAGTGTAATTGTTCATAGGATGCAAAGACATTATATATGTACAAATCTCTAAGTGATTTAATCCTGTGTGTTTTCCAAACATTAAAAACTGCAGTAGTTTGAAAGGTTAGAAAAAGGTGATTATCATGCAGAGCTACCACAGATAAAAGTTTCTCTGTCTTAAAGTACTTCCTACATTGGATCCATATTCTGAGTGAATGAAGCACAATTGGGTTGTTTGGATGTAATTTTAAATTTCTTTGTAATACATTCACCCCAGCAACCCTGCATTATGCTAAGCAGGCTTGAGAATGTTATATTTGTCATTTTACCCTCTTTCCTTGATTGTTACTAGAGTGGCCCATTGCTTAAGACTGTTGATTTAAGGACCTGGGATTGGACTCCTCCTTTGCACTGTCTTGTGGAATTGGCATCCTCTTCTTGTCTTGTCCCACTTATGTAGGATACACTCAAGTCAGCCACTCTAAAACAATATTTATTGTTCAAGCCACAAACTCTTAATATTGCCTAAATGCTATTCCATTCCTCCTGCCTCCAGGAGAAATCATTCAAAGTTCATATAAAATTAATAACAAATCTGTATTAGAAAGCATAAAAGCAGAATATCTTCACTATTTTATGAAGTGGAATAAATGTGTAATGAGAAGAAACAGTAAAATTTACTAATTATTGTGTTTCACTCAAACACACCATCCTCAGTCATTCTTTTTCTCTCTACAATGCTCACAGCATGACAGACTTAGTGTGCACTGCAAAAAAAATAGTAATTGGGTCATGACACTTCATTCTGTTTCTTTAAGACTTGGCTGTATCACATTATCTGCATTTTTTTGTTTCCTCTGTATTTTTCCATATTACACAGATAACAGTGAAGCATGGTACACATTTTTGCTTGGTTTTGCAAACTTAGTAACAACATGTGGCCAGTGGTGTTGACACTTGCAAAAATCTAAAGTTCTGATTTGGCAAAATATCTAAAGTACTATAATCGGTTCTGTTGAGATTTAAATTCTTGTTTGTATGCTTGACCAACACACAACATACTCCACTCTCCTGTGCTTCGAATCTTGGTCCTGGATAAGAAGGTTAGGAAAGTGTATCAATGGATGGATAACAACACGGAATGCAATTGGCCAAAAATAGACCAGAGATTCATGAATATTTCCTGTGAAAGACTGTATCTGAGTGCACTCTTCAGTATGGCAACCGAGTGTGTGAAAGACTTGGATATAGGGTTAAATGTCACCACACAAATGACCAAGTATTAGTGTGTTAGTGTGTGTGCCCTACTAAGGTCTGTTGACTCATTCAGGATTGGCTTTTGGCATGTGCTCAAAGCTATCAAAGAAGACATGGCACTCTAATTAAAAAATAAAACTGTTTCAGTAAATAGGGAATACTGCATCATATTAACAGATTGTTCACAATATTGCTTCTAAATGTGTGACTATACATGATTATGTTAAAAGGTTTTATATGTTGACAGAAAAGAAGCAATGGAATAGCAACTTTGAAAAAGATGAACAACATTTTAAGACTATGTTGTAAGCTGAAGAGTCTTATTTGGCACATGACATTTCTGCCATTAACTGTGCCACTAAACATACAAGTACTGTATAAGAATTGTCCTTGGACAAGTAAAATGAAATAAGACGATTTAAATCAAATGTGATTTTAAATAATACCAAAGAAAGTATTCCAGCAAAAAGCATACATTAATTACAAGTTAAAACCATGTCATGCTTCAAAATCACTTCTTGTACTTCATAATAACACTTCTAAAGAAACACATTGCACAGTCCCATTTCTTCTCTTGAACACGGGTACCTCTGTTCCCCTCATGAGCACTGTCTCCACACTGATATTGGTTATATTTACAATTGACTTACAAGAATTGAGAGCCCCCCCTTTCCATGTGCAGATGGCAGGGAAGTGATTAAGAAGGCTAATCAGATGCCTGGTTAAATAGCATATCCTGAGTACAGTACAAAGAAGGTCCTTATCAAGCTGTGCAATGCATTAATCAGGCCTCATGTACTTATTACGGGATCTATTTATTACGAAAAAGATATAGTAGCACTAGAGAAAGTCCACAGAGGAGATACAACACAGATTTCAAGACTGTGGGGTATGAGTTATGAAGAAAGATTGAAGGAGTTAATTCTTTTCTGTTTAAGCAAGCAGAGTCTAATAAAAGGTGACATTGAAGTTTTTAAAAATCATCAATGGAATTAATAAGCTGAATGCCACCATTACCTTAAAGTGAGTTTTGGAGACAGATAAAAGGTGGCTATGGGTAATTTCAATACTAAAATTACAGCGTTGTGACACTTTAAAGCAGAATGAGCACTATAATGAGGTGAGAAAAATAAAGGACCAGAACATGAATTGCCAAAAGAAGCAGACTGAAAACAAAGCCTAAGGCTAGTTTTGATATCTAAATTTACCAACAAAATCAGAGGTCAAAAAAAAAAAAAAACCAGGAGCCTGTTGCCAGAAATACCAAAACTAGGATGCAATGTATACCATGCCACCAATTTAAATAGGGTCTGTGTCATGTGACAGGCAATGAGTAGAGCGACAGTAAACAATATGGCCACAGATAGAAAAACAAGCATAAAGTAGTGTTGGGAACTGCCATGTGGCACAGAACTCATAGTGCTGGTACGTATCACTGTCATAATGATAAAAATAAACAAATGCTTCAAAACAAAATATTTACTGTACATACAAAGCCCCTCAGAAAGTATTCAAAACAGAAAAATAACAGGTTTCATGACAGAAATTATTTTTTGAAGCTGAGAAAGCCAGACACATGGAAAAAGTTACAAAGCATTGTAGTAAATAGTAGAATTTTGGCAACGTTTGCAAACATTGTGTGTATAGCAATAGCCATGCTGGTAAAGTGGACTGTTTTTATTAAAACACATTTCTTATGTTATTTTTCAAATTAGATGCAACATTGTATATGGGTCTCCTATCAAACTCTACTACTAGTTCCTTTTTTTCTCTTATCTATCTGGTTTACTCTTATACATTTTTCAAGAGTATTGTTCCAGGATCACCTTTGCAGTATTAAAGATTATAGTTATGAACCACAGAACTAACAAATTACTAAGTTATAAAATAATAATAAAGACCAAAAGACAATGGATACTGATATGTGAATCAACCAGTAGTTTAAGTACTGCTTGCGTACTCTATGGTATCCTACTCTGGTACTTCATCGAATCTGATGTGGACCTCAAGCAGATGGTCCATACAAATGCTACCTACAGTATTTAAAAAATGAACATTAATGTTCAACCTTCCTAGACCCTTTTGTGCTTTAATTTCAAATATGTAGCTACTCTTATAATTTGGAAAATCCATTCCAGATTTCAAAGACCTCAGACTCTGCATGGAAGTGGAAATGTTGACGTCAGTCCTTTTGCCAGCAGCACTTTCCATTTTTGCAGTTTAACTTTAACTTGTGGTATCTTAAATTGTAGTTTGGCATACTTTCTGATAATTTTATTAGAACATTGGTATACAAATATACTGCACAGCTATATCCAGATGTCCAGGATTTTAATCCAAAGAAAACAATCTTATGTAAACAGCAAACATGCAAAAATGCACATGTATAACTGCTGCTATATAAGCTGGATGAGGTCAAGTACTTCAGATGAGTATCTGCATTACTTCTTTCCAGCAGTCCATTTTCAAAAGTGGGCTGTAAATATTAATAAAACTGTTAAAATAGTTTTTTGTTTATGTTGTTGTATATTGCAACTTTCTCCTCGACATGTTTTTCAAAAGCTCTTGCTTATACTACCTTCAGTTAAATCTCAATACACTCATCTTTGATAATTCCTTACCTGTGCTCACAGAGAAGCCAGGTAGTGTGGTGTTTACTGTTGCTTCCTCACTCATCCAGATTCTCAAATCTTGACCAGGTTATACGTCGTTAAAGGTTTTTCTCCAGTTACTACGGTCTCATCCAAAATTTCAAACAGGAGGAGTTTAAATTCTCTATTGGTTTAGTCTGAGTGTGTGTGTGTGCCCAGTAATGGACTGACATTTTACCAGTCTTCCTGCCGTGCACTCAGCCTTGTTGTAGTGATGTGGTGTCTGTATTTTCTTCCTGTGAGTTTTCCTCTGGGTACTCAAGTTTTTTCTTCATCATCAGGAGATGTGCATATCCGATTAACTATCGATTCTAAACTGGCACAGTGTGGGCCCTATGATGGGCTAATGCTCTTTCCTACATGTGCCCATTGCTGGTAAGACACTGAATTGAATTAAACTGGTTTGAAAGATACTATATTATGTTTCTAATCATTGCAGTTTTGGTTGTACTTCTCTTTGTCCTTTCTTTGGTCATTGCTGTCTTAACTAGACAGCTACTCTTCACCATCTAATGAGAGGCCAGAGTGTCTGAGTAACTCTGGCATCAGGGCTCAGATTACCAGATATACTAAAGTTATAAACTTTAAGCTGTGGTCTGATATTCTGGGATGTCTTGAAGGTGGTTGGTAGTTAATCTTACTCTTAATGTGCTTATTCCCAAGGACTGCAGCTCTTACAGATGTTTATCATCTCCTGAAGTGCTGATAACTGTTGATAACTGGAGTTACAATTTTCCTCTCTTCTAATATTAACTGGATAGATCATTTCTGAAGTGGATATTATGTTATCCATCCATCCATCCATCCATCCATTATTACATCTTACTTTAGTTCAGGGTCACAGGACTAGGGGCCTATATTAGCAATGCTGGATGAAAGACAACACCAATCCTGGACACAAGACACACACAGGCCCAATTTGATTCATAAAGGGCCAAGTTACATGCTACACTAAAGTACCTGGAAGAAATGCCCATGCAGAAAAGGGAAGAGATAGCTGTCTCCAAAAGGACAATGACTAGGATGGAATTTGAGTTAAAGACTCCATAGATCTGAGGCAACAGTCATAACCACTATGCCAGTCTAAAAACGAAAAGGGGAAACAATTTTTTTTTTAAAAATGTTCAGAAATGTGCAGTCTAGTTACTAAGGCTTTGAACTGTGAACATTAAGGCTGTGTAACCCTGAGCAAGTCATTTAAACTGTTTGAACTGTAATATGCACTTATCTGTTGTAAGCCACTTTACATGAAAAGCATCCTATAAATAAATACAAGTAGCAGTAAGAAACAAATAAGCTAATACTAGAAAACTACTATTGCTAAACATGTCTGGAAGATATAGACTCAAACAACACTGTCAAAAGAGGATGTCAGGGCAAAATTTTGTATAGTCTGGTTACTTTATATGTTGCTACAAATTGCTGAAAAAAAAAAATCAAAAACCTATATTGACAATTACAAAAAGTTCAAAAGTTTAGACAATAGGTAATAAAAAGTAGGAATTGCTAAATGTGTTGTATAGTAAACTTTGTATGTTTTATGCTAAATTTAGGACATATTTGGAGGAGGAGTTAACTAAAGCTCGCAAGAAACCAAGCTTGCGAAAGGACATGTATCAAAAGATGATTGAGGTGGACCCAATGGCCCCAACCAAAGAGGAGAAAGAACAGCAGGCCGTTACCAAGCCTCGCTACATGCAGTGGAGAGAGACAATCAGCTCTACATCAACATTGGGTTTTCGAATTGAAGGCATCAAGGTAAGAATGGTTGTTCATTTTATTATTTATTAGGGTTTGTCATCCATCTAGCGTCATATAGAAGGTAAAGTGTTGGACTTTTATTAACTAAAAGTCTTATCAGTTCAGTTTTCTCTGCTGAATTGATGCGTGACTCCACATCACATAACCTGCATGTGCAAGAACTGTACAAAATATACAAATATTTAAGTGAATGTTCCTGATGTTGTAAAAAGCTTTAAATATAGGTACTCATGCCATTATTGTTTTACACCCTACTGTTAAAAAGTGCTGAATTAGCACTTTTTATCATTCCCAATAAGGAAAGTAATGCATTTATGTGTTATTTAATATTTTGTCATATACATCAGGATTATGTTGAAGTATACATATCTTAAAATAATAAATAGCATTCTTTTTAAAGGGTGGTGGTATCTCATGTGTCCCATAACCAGCTTGTGGCTGAATGGGTTTTTGTCCAGGTACACCAACTTTTACTTTCACAGTCAACACAATGTGCGTCTACATTGGACCCACATTAATGAGGTTCTTGCGCAAAAAACTCCAGTGTTTAATTAACTGTTATAGCATTAAAATGATTTGTATACCTGTATATACCCAAAATGTTATTTTAACATTAACAATGCTGATATACTGTTATGACTAGCGTCTGATTGTGCAGGGATGGGCCTCTGGCTTAAACATGATTAAGCAGATGTTATATTTTATTTATAAAAAAAAAAGACTTTGAGCAAGGATAGTAAAAAATTTATTTGCATTTCTCATTTTAATTAATACATCAAACAGCATGCTGCTTTAGTGTTGCAAATTTGGTTCAGTGGCTTAGTACTGCCACCTTCAGATCCAAAGTCCTAGATTTGTTACCATGGTTCACTGTTATCTGTGTGTAGTTAGAATGTTCTCCCCATGTCTGCATTAATTGTCCCACTTGGCACATTTGTGAGTAAATCCTGCATTGCAGTCAAACCCAGCACAGTCCTGTTTTCTGCTTTGCACCCAGTGCTACCTGGGCAAGAGCTAGACCCCAGAACCCTGAAATGGATTAAATGCGTTTGAGAATGAATTAATAAAAATGCTTTTTTATCTAAGGCTCTCTGTGTGTTATATTAGTGTTTCTTGACCACTGGGTCCCAAAAGTGGGTCTCCTAAGGTATCATCATATTTATTGACATGTACGCTTGTCACACCAAGGGGATATCCTCAGCTCACCCCTCTCCGCTCTGACATTTGTGCTCATTTCACTAAGATGTTCACACTCATTATACCTAGGGAGATAACCCTGCTTTTACTTTCATGCTAATTTAGATCACAAACACACTTAAAGAGGAACATTTGGGTCACAAAACCATAAAGGTTGAGAATCACTGTGTTGTATGACGCACTAGTGTCTCAAATGAGACACACGAGGAGTAGTTTACCACACTCTTCAGCGACTTCATACTTATGCTTGTGATTTAACATTATGCCTCATTAGAAATGGGAAAGAGTGCCATGATGATTATGCAGAGGAGGAACAATGTCAATGCAAACCTGGAGTGTTGGGGAACACTTCTGTTTTTGTACTTTCTCTCCATTTTTTTTTAATTTATCCAGAATCATTTCATTCAGATTCATTGAACTTAGCCTGGAAGTCGTATTCTTTCCTGCCACATAAAATATAAAAAACAGACATCAGTGAAACTGTAAATGTTTCCAACAAAACTTTGAAGAAGGTTGAACCACCTGTAAAGACCCAGGGTGCTTGTGCTGCCCCAACCCGACACAAATAGACAACGCCAGCAGCTCAGTCCAACAAAAGCCTTTATTTCATGGAAAAGCACTCAGATCTAGAGTAGACCCAAGGACCGATACCAAGTAATCCAAGCAGAGTAAAACTCTGTCCCTTTTCTCACCAGCCTTATCCTCCAACTCTGGCTCCTTTTGAGAGGTGGCTGGCTCCTTTTTAAGCTACACCCGGGAGCACTCCAGGTGATTCATTAAGGAAGTCTGGAATTGCTCTCAGGTGTGGCTGAAGCCCAAAGTAGGACTCTGCAGCTCCGGCAGTTCCCACAGCTGCCCTTTGCGGTATCCACAGATCCCAACAGGGCTGTGCTGGCAAATAGTAATTTCCGAGGAGCCGTTGCAACCCAGGGGTGGCTTCCAAATTACAGTTCGGGGAAGAGAGTGTCCCCTGGAAGTCCTCTCCGACTGTCCTTCCACCTCGGAGGCATCCCAGCTGGGTAATGGCGCCAGCCACCATCTGTCACACATCGTAACCCTGTCTGTAGGTTGATCTATCCACCTTCCCATACTCTTGAGGGGACACTCATGAGTTAGATGGAGGAAAGATCTGTTTGACAAAAAACTCTCTCTCCTGACTAGCTGAAAGTTGTACACGTTCAATATGAAATGGTATAATTTTTATAGCTTCTTTTAATTTGGTTTTTCAATCGTATGAAAATGAGTACTTTCCATATTTGACTGACAAGCATTGCAACATTTACAAAGTTGGCTTTTCAAAATATGCATAAATGTTACTTTCCTTCTATGCAACTAAATACATGTGTCACTGAGAACATAGCATGAAGTGCTTGTCTGTTGTGTAGTACTGTAACCCTAAAGGTATTTTAATTTACATAACTATCAAACAAACTAATAAAACTACTAAAAACTAATGTCAATAACCAAAAGCATGTGTCTTGGCATGTTCAGGGTCCACACAAATAATGACTGTGCTGGAGCAAGAGTAACCACCATTCTATTTAGAAGACTTGAATTAACTAAAGTATTGTCATTTCCATTTAATTCATCCCTAATCATTTTTCTTGTCTTTTTTGCAGAAAGAAGATGGCACAGTAAACCGGGACTTTAAAAAGACAAAAAGCAAACAGCAAGTTATTGAAGCCTTTAGAGATTTTGTCAATGGAAACCAAAATATACTGGTAAATGTAAAAGTGTGACTTGCTAAGATGCTGGGTATTTAGGATTAACTATTAGTAGCATTGTGTGTTCTTAAGGAATCATGTATTGGTCCTCTAAGGAGTTGCAAAACTGTTATAATAGGCACTAACTAGATGAGAGATAAGAAGGTCTCCTAACAGACCTTATTAAGCAATAACTACAATAACTTACCTGTAAAGCAGTGTGGGGAAGGAGGTACTGATAGGAACCTTACTAAGTATAGCTAATGTAACACCCAGGAAAGTCGGTAAAGAATAGTAGGTTGTCAGAGGTGTGATGGTGGATTGGGATGAGCCAACTCTGTTCTCACAAACTGGCCTGTCAAGTGAGGATGTTTTATAGCACCTAAAGCTACAAGTGGACACCCTGAATGTGAGTGGGTTTCCCTAGGATTTATCAGTCCTCCAGTGTTTGCATTCCTTAGTCTAGAGCAGGGGTGGGCAATATCAGTCCTGGAGAGCTGCAGTGGCTGAAGGTTTTTGTTCCAACCCAGTTCCTTAATGAGAAGCCAATCATTGCTGATGAAGAAGCACTTACTGCTCAAGTGACATTTTAGTGCTCTCGCTTGTTAAGGTTCCCCAACCTTAATTGCTTATTTCAATCTTAAACCGCTGCATTCGGTATTTTAATGGCCCCTTATTAGCAATAAGATGTAAAAGACAAGCAGCCAGCAGTTCTCCATTCTTTTTTTTTCATTTACATCTGTGTGTGTTCATCATGCATTGTTTGATTTAATAAAACACTTAATAGAAAAATGTAACAGACTGAAGATTATCTGTTTTAGGCTTCAAATCATTTGGAGGATATCCTTGGAAAGGAAAAAAATCTATGATATACTGTAAGAACCTAACATTGCAGACTAATAAGCCATAAAATTAAATAAGGTCTGAGACTGGCAAGGATTGGTTTCTAATTAAGTAATTGGGTTGGAATGAAAACCTGTAGCCACTGCGGCTCTCCAGGACCGACATTGCCCACACCTGGTCTAGTGCAACAACACTTACTTTTTTTTTTTTTTTTTTTGCTAAAAAGGAGTGTCACTTTGGCATCAGCAGCTAAGCCCCAACATTTTAAACATGTTGTGCATTTTGAAATGCCTCATATAGAACAAGGATTGACACAGCTCTTTGTTGACTGACTACCTCATGTGTTACTGAACACAAGTTTTTTCAAATTCCATCAACTATGTTCATCAACAGAGTGTTTCTGACAACAGGACCGTATTTGCTGGATGATTTTCCTATCCTTAATACATGTGTGATAATGTTTTGCATGTTATAGTCATTTGCTTTCGGGCTGGGGGTTTGACCTTCACTACAATGCTTCTTTCAAACTTACTTCAAACTTTAGCCTTGATTATTCTTCTGCTCAATTGCATGCACACATAATCACACTGGCTTTAAAAACATTGTGAGCACATATGACATTTCTACTGATTGAGTAGTAAGTTATATTGGAAGACTAGTTATATCCAGTTGGTTTGCATGCATACTATCTTGATTACAAGGACAATAATGATTTCACACTATTTATTTCATTCTCACCCACCACATATTTACTTATCATTCTCACCAAACACTAAGTTTTAGTCTCCAGTTTCCAGCTTTTTCATTTTAAGTGAGCAGGATGATATAACAGAGGAAAAGTGACACTTGCTTTTTTCCCTTTTCCAAAAGTGACACTGCTTATTGGTATGATTTTGATAACAGTCTTCAGGTTCATATGTTTCTTTAATTGGCTGCAGTTAAATAGTTCATATAACAAAAACAGATGTATCTAAAATGAGTAACTGTTTGTTTCTTTTCTAGATTAGTTATGTTAACCGTTTAAAGGATATAAGATCAGCGCTGGAGATTTCTCCTTTTTTCAAATCTCATGAGGTAAACTTTATTTTTAGTAAATGATTCTAAAACTCTAGTATGCATCAAGTTTGACATCCATGACACCGTAACAATGCTTGTTTGGCGAGCCATGTGGCTAAATGCCCACAATAGGACAGTAAATAAGGCTAGTATATGTAAAGAATAAAATGGCAGAGGCTTTGAAAATATCACAAAGGCTTTCAAGCCTGTATAATAATGTTTATAAAGGACCACTATTGTACTAAATATTACATAACTTTAATTTTACTATAAAATTGCAAACATTTGTCTACTCCTAGAGATGAGACATGGACAGCAAAGGGAGCATAAAGATGTTGCAGAAATTAGAATGTGGAGATGGATGTGTGGAGTTACAAAAAAGAACAGAATAAGAAATGAGACAATCAGTGGTACAACAAAAGTAAGGCCAGGTTTATACTTCACGTAGTGCAACGCATGCTCCAGTGGACACTACTGCTATGCAAGCATTTTACTGTTTATACTTGCGTGCGTACCTTACGTAAATCTGGAAGATTCCACCAGGTGGCAGTGCAAGATATCATCACCGTGAGAAAATGTTTGGCTTCACTGTGTTGTGAATTGCCTGAAACACCCATTAAATTCCGAGGACAACTTGCCGCAATATCTCTGAAAAGGATGTTTAATGATTAAATCCATCAATCCAGGGATGCACTCATTCCAGCTAGCACTGAGCACGAGGCAGAAACAATCCCTGGACGGGGCATCAGCGCATCACAAGGTGAATACAAGCACTCACATACACTGGTGTCATTTTAGTGTCACCAAATCCCCAAATCTGCATATCTTTGGAAGGAAACCGAAGCACACTGTGGAAACCCAACAGGAAAACATGCAAACTCCAGGAAGGGAATATCAGTGACGTGACTCCCTGCGAGACAGCAGTGCTACCCCTCCGCCACCGTGTCACCCCCATGTGTGTAATTATTAACAGTATTCATTATTTAAACAAAAGTAACAATTTATCTGTAAAATGTAACATACACACTTTAATGCATTTCATCATGAAAGTGATATCAAGTATAAATCTAAAGATTCTAAATGTGTAGAGAGTTGGAATATCATACATTTAATGTGTTCTGTGTGGTGATCTATTACTGTTTACCGCTGCTGTCAGGTCAGGAGGAAACCCCAGAAGCATGTAGAGATTAACAACTGGGTTTATGATGGTCTACTTTAATGATAAAGTAAACTATGAGATTAAAATGGACATTTCGATATTAAAGCCAAAATTTCCACTTTAATCACAAAATACACCTTTTCACTGTGCAAATGAGCCCTAACGGGAAAAGAAAACAAGAGAGGCCAAAGTGGGGGTGGATGGAAAAAATAAAAGATTTGAAGGAAGGAGGTTCAGGATTAAGCTGTTTGGAGAAGGCCCACAACCCCAGATAGAAGAGGTAAAAGATGAAGAGGATGAAGAAGTTTTGAAGTTTGACCCATTTCAGTGTTTGGGTACTGCTGTACATACACCCTACAGAGGTACTGATTTTCATCCCAGCTATGTCACACATGACTCCAATGGACCTAGAAGATCACTTTCCAAAGAGGCCTAGCAGACAAACTGCAGAAATGCAACCTTCCGCAAGACACCCACTAATCCCGGGTAGCAACTCTCTGTGAAAATCAAGAACTGGAGTGGCCATGAGTGGCCATTAGTCACACACTCGCCATTAAAGTGGTGTATAAAATGCAAACACATCTTCTCACTGAAAATGGAGAACATCTGGCATACAGCAGTAATTCTGGAGCCCTACATTAATGCTGCAGTTTCCTCAGTAAACACCATGGTATGTAGTCAGAAGCATTCTCAGAGTTTGTGCAACACGTGTTGATGGGGAATACACACTGCTATAATTTGTGAAATAGTTGGTCCAGTGTTTCAGAGACACTGTTGCAGACTCTGTGCTGTACCTTGTGATTTCACTGTACTCTGTACATGTGACAATATAGATCCTATAAACTTTTAATTCTTGAATGTTGACCCCAATGTCTGTTTGAGCACCTTTCCAAGGGCAGGGTAAACAATTTGATCCCATGGTGACTGCAAGAAATAAATGATGATCAAGTCCAACATTCATTCCTCAGCTTCCTTATGTTATAAGATATGTATTCTCTGGGGATTATTGCAAGGGAAATAAAAGACCAGGAGATGAAAATTATAAAGGAGGCCTAGTTGAAAAAACTACAACTAACAGTAGTGAAGATGTAACGTGTATCCAACAAGGGACTACATGTGCTTTGACTACCATCTGCCATATTTATTTTGTTGCCTAACATTACATTAGCAATGCAACAGATGTGGTCACATTACAAAAAAATCATTAAGTTAACCAAAACAATTGAAATAAAAACTGTTGTAACCCTTGACCCCAAAACCTTGGACTGAATAAAAATGTACATATTAAAAGTATAATATCACACCCAAACTGTTTATATGTATGTATCTAACCCAGTGGATGGCATTGAGATCCAGATTAAAAATGAGATATGCTTGTTAAATGTACGGAAATGTTGAAATATATACAGTATTTACTGGTATTTGTTTTTTTTGTTTACAGGTGATAGGCAGTTCCCTACTCTTTGTCCATGACAAACGAGAACAAGCCAAAGTGTGGATGATTGACTTTGGAAAGACAACCCCATTGCCAGATGGGCAAGTGTTAAGTCACCGTGTTGCCTGGCAAGAGGGAAACAGAGAAGATGGCTATCTTTGGGGACTCGACAATCTCATTGAGATTTTAGCAGGGATGGTGGAAAGTGATGACCTGTAAACTGCAACCTACTGGCATCAGGAGCTAAAGCCTGCACTACAAAGTGAAACGCATGAAAAAAGCTATATGTTCTCTACATTGTGTAGATTACTTTACATTATATCTTCATAACAGTTTATTAAAATTTTAAACTTTTTTAACGATCTTATAAGGTCTAGACCCACACTATTCAGAGTAATTATATTTACTTCCAGATTTAAGGCCATTCCTTGTTGGTATTGCCTTCAGTGCATCTGTGAGGGAGCATCATCACTTGTCCAACTGCATCCTATTGATGCCCCTCATGTCGACATATAATGACCATTCTCTAATTTGGAAATTGACAATGCTACCATCATTTTTGTAAAACTGAGGAGCTCCATGAATAATAAGGATAGTTACTAGTTTAATAGAACAGGATGTATTCTTTTCGTACTGTTACTTTCTATACAGCAGAATATTTTTGTAATAGCTTGGATGAGGAGTAACAACTTTACTGATGCATAATGACTGGGACCAATATGCTTATTTGCATGTAAGTTTACACATGTATGGGCGCAAAGTTTGGTTTTGATTGGGACTGAACATATTAGTTAGCTTTTATATTTTATGTTTATGATATTTAACAACTTTTAATGCAAATTTCCCTTCAGTCCTTTTTGTGAAAAATTCTGCCCAATTTTTATAATTAACAGATTATCATTTTACTGTGGCCGGACTGAGATTCAGGCTTAAAATATATGCCATTCAAAGCAGTCATCATTTATTATTTTCCTCTCTCCATTTGCCATGTAACACATGACTGCACTCAGATTTAAGGAGCCATTTCACATTTATAACTGTGAGAGCATGTCATCATTTTTATTCACTACAAATCTATCTTCTGACTGTGAAACTTCAACTTAACCAACTCGTTTTATTTTTTTATCAAGCACTCATACAAGCACAAATATGTGAATTTTTTTATGAAAATGGAGAATGTAGAAGCTTCATTTTATACCATAAGAGTAGGAGGTGCAGAAATTAGCACCCTGCATTCAATTTCCAGAGCCAGTGCACTCTGTGTGAAGTGTCTGCATGAGTCTTCCTCTGAATACTCCAATTTTACTTCCACATCCCAGAGTTATGCCAGTTAGGTTGACTGGCCATTCAAAACTGGCCCAGTGTGTGTGAATAAGCTCAGTGATGGCCATATGCCTCAATCAGGGTTAGCTCCTTCTGTGTGCCTGATAGAGCCAGGCTAGGCTCCGTCACCCCCGTTACCCTGGATTAGATTAAGCAGGTTTCAGATTACAGTTTACAATACAATACAGTTTATTTTTGTATAGCCCAAAATCACACAGGAAGTGCCTATGTAATGTTATCACAGAAGGCAAACTTATACAAGCAGCAAATATCAGAGTATGTCCTTTGTTTGGTAAAATGTTAAATGATGTTTTTCCAACGTAATCAAATAGTAAGAGCAAACACTTTGTTTCTTATGACTAAAACTGTAAAGCTCTGCTCCATTTAGACTATTTTTAGTCATTAAAAAGTGAAAGTGAATATAATCATAGGAAGGAAAAAGAGTGTGCTCTTGTAGTTAATATTGGACAATAGCATGGTGAGTGATGGTCAATGCCTAAGCCTGAAGTAGAACATTTTCTCTGCTATTGTTTCCTGTTGGATGGTTGAACATTGGCATTTACAATTCAAGAGCTGCCATGAAGTCAAACATGGAGTAAAATATTGTGAGGTGTGATATTTATATTTGCTCTTTGAAAAATAAGAATATTCTCTGGCTAATTCATTACTTTATGTATCACACATTCCATCTGCTAACTGGGTGTCATAAATATTGACAAATACTATATGGTCAAAGTAAAATACCAAATAACATTTAATAAAAATATTATATCTTAGTGCACAGTACATATGCCAATGTACTTATATATAGGGGTCGTCACAGTGGTTGCCAAACAGTTCCGGAGACCTGATTTTGAATTTCTGTTTGAAAACTGTTCGCTGTAGCTTTTCTGCAGGTACTCCAGTATTCCTCCCACACCCCAACAACATGACTATTAAGCTAATTGACGGTTCTAAACTGTTCCCATGGATGTGAACTCTTCAATAGACCAATGCCCCATCCAGGACTGTCTCTTCCTTTGTGCCCAGTAATGCTGGGAGAATTTCTATTCCATGTGGCTGTAAATTGAATTATCTGGGTTTGATAATGAATTAGTGAGTGGATATATTTCTACAAAGTTTTAAATGACATTTCCTTTCATTATTACTCTCATGGTTCCAAATGAGCATTCCAAGTATTAGATGTTTACACATAATAATAATGACTCTATGTACCCAAAATATCTTTTTGTTTATTTTTTTTATATATATCTATGTTTAAAAGACTTAGAGACATTAATTTTGGGACAGTCACTGTCAATCCCAGAATATGAAAATAAATATATTTCTGAAGTAATATAAACCAGTAAAGCTAAAAGTACAAGTCATATGAAGCAATACAATGTATAAAATAATGAGCAGTTATGAAATTTAATAACTGAAGGCAGAGCAGCACTGGGTGCTTTTTTATTTATGTCTTGGTTATGTTTCATAGTGGGTCCAACTTTTGTGTTGAGTGTTTCAGATCTAAATGGAATATAATGGTGCATTTTGTGTGACTTCTGATGCACTTTTTGAAGAAATATTAGAGATTAAGAGCAGTACTCAATCTCTAATTCATTTTCCCTTACTAGAAGGAATTTATTGTATGGTTGATGTATTTATTATTTTTCATACAAGAACACTAAACATACCAAAATGCATGCTTTATTGCTTTTTGAACCTGTATGTAGAAGCTTACATGTCAGATAAATTCTTTTACGTAGCTGTAAGTAAAGACTAAGCATAACTTAAAATGGCTAAATACAGTATATTTTTAATGAAGAGATTGTAGATTATGATTTCATTTGAAACAAATAAATATTTTAAAAAGTCATTGCGGTGATTTTTGATTTTTTTCTTTTAAATAATGCATGAATCATGACTTTATGTTAAACATATGCAATTATAAAGTATATTTTAAAATGCTCAAACACTGATCATCACTAGATGTTTGTTTCTCTAACTCTTCCTCCTTCTTGTAGTAGAACCACAAAGTACAGTTGGGTCAGAGGCTGTTGAATTTTATTCTGTTTCTAGAATGATATGATGTTTAAAACCAAGACATGTTTTTCGATGACCCTGTTTAACACTTTTGTAGAATGAAATGGTAATGGGATGAAAATTTATATAATATTAATTTCTTTTTATTTAAACCTTGTTACATAATATTTGCATGCTGAGTTGTCATTAATGAATTGCGTAACAAAATAAGGCAACAAATGATAGAGAAATACAAAACAAAGCTTACAATATAACATTTCAAACAACATTTTGCATTATTTAATGTGTTTTTTAAACATTCATTTAAATTATTATTTATATTAGGGGGCTATGCCCTCTGCTCGCTTCGCTCGCCAACCCCAGTGCGGGCCCTACGCGCTAGTCATTACCAGGATCTGCCGCTTGCAACGAATCGTGCTGTGCTTTTGGATAAACACGAATATCAACTCTGTCTTTGATATCTCCGTCTTTCAAAACTATTGTCTCTGACAATTCGTCACATGTTGGTTTATTATATATGCGAGTGTGATCTTTCGGATTCATATAGAAATCCAAGAAATCTTCTTTGTCCGTATTTTTTCAGATAAATTTCGGTAAAATGTGATACTTTTGGACATATGGATTTGTATCCATTATTGGCTGTCGAATTTCTAGTAGGTCCGATCATTTAACTCTTTCAATTCTATGTAACATCATTTCTCCGTGATCATAAATATAAAACCTGACCGAATTGTGGTTTTGTTTGAAATTAAACTTGCAGTAGCTTTAATTGTTGCCGGACCACAGATTCTCATAGCGTATGGTCCTGAATCGTGTAAATTTACGTTATGATGATTGAATGATGCGAACACAATATCTACATACTTCTGTCATATCACCTATGTCCATATATTTGATCTCTTTTCGCTATTACATTATTTCACTGACTAATAATTTCCATTAGCGTTAATGCAATCTTTACTATCAGTTTTTTCAGACTTTCAAATTTTAGTACTTTCATAATCTCTAACCTGCTCTGCATGTGTATCGCGCCAACATTTTTGAACCTCTTTACGACGTTCTACTTTGTCTTCTACTCTTTGTCTTTTCTTCTTCTACTGTTTGTCTTTTATTTCCATTCCTACTTGGACCTGTTAGGTTTTCAATTTGTCTCTTGGCACAAAGTCTTGTCTTGCGGGACTTGAAATTATCTCTCTGAAAATGTCTTGTCTCGTCTCTCTAAAAAGTCTCATCTAATCCCAAGATTTTTTTATACAATAGAAATATTATTGGTGTTATTTTTTAATATTAGTCAGTCAGTCAGTCAGTCAGTCATTATCCAACCTGCTATATCCTAACACAGGGTCATGGGGGTCTGCTGGAGCCAATCCCAGTCAGCACAGGGTGCAAGGCAGGAACAAATCCCAGGCAGGGTGCCAGCCCACCATAGATTTTTTAATATTAATGTAGTATATTATAGTACACGTGTTATAGTCACATTTTTAAAGTGCTTAAACCTGAAGTATACTACTAATAATAAGCTATTTTGTTTAATCAGAACTAAGGTGGAAAAACTAAGTAAAAATTATTTAACACAGAAAGTGTAAAAACTGGTGATCAAAATTAAATTCAGAAACAAGTAAATGAATAAGTAAATGAAATTCAGATGAACAAAGTAAGTTCAGTTTATAAGTTACCATAGTTCTGTAGGAGTTTAAAAAGTAAAAATGGCAGACATCGTAATTCCCAGCCAAGTGTGTTAGGATGAATGGCTGTATATGTGGACAGCGAAATTTTATCTAAGGCTGAACAATTCTAACCAATCACTGTTGAAGGATATTTCATAAGTGTAAAAATGAATCTTTGACTGAATTAAAGGAGGTGTTGCACTCTGTTGACATGGGAATGTCTCTAAATTCCAACTCCTCTCTCCCAATCTTTTCTCAGCCTTTGGGGTTAGTGGTCTGTCCTATTGTTCCAGGTGGTAAATGTCAGCTTTTCTTCTACAAAATTAATTCCTCAGTTAATATAGCCATGATCACACTTCTTCTAGTACACAGCACTCTAAATAAACTACAATAAGAGTTCCCTAATGAACTCTAATTTTGAGGTACTGGAAAAGCTACTTGTTTAGAGCCTAGAGTCTATTATTTACAAATTAATACTCCAGATTTGTTTGATTCCTACCATGCTAAAGACAACATTCATCACCTCCTTCATATTATCCTAAAATCGGTCCGTGATGTGGGGAAGACTTTTGACCACATCAATTTGACATTTCTCTAGTATGTTCTGGAGTTTATGAGTACTGACTTGGAATTATTTCATTTGATTCAGACTCTCTGTTCTTCTTCAAAGAAGTCTTATTTACTAAGTTCACCATCTTCCAGGTATTTTTTTATTTTTAGGTATCAAGTAAGACTCTCTTTTCTTCTTTAATTTTGAATACATACATAAATTAAAAAGGCTGCATAAGAAATTTTTTTTTAACTACATTGGGTATTATAAAAGTTCCTAAAGAGGGAATATTTAAATAATATACAGAGGCATTTGATCAATGGAGACCTTTGACAGAATAGAAAGTAAGAAAGACAAAAGAGAGAAAATCAAAGATGATCTACAGAACAAATGTATGACCTGAAGAAGCAAAGGTGACAGGAAGGAAAGCTGGAGACTTTTTCAACAAACAAGAATAGCAAGTTATGTTTAAGGGAAAAGGGCTAAAGAAGTATAGTAAGTTAAAAACGATAACAATTAGTCCTAAAGACATTTTAAAAGGGAAACCAGAAAAGGCAAAATAATAGAAAGTGTGACAAAAGGGAAAATAAATCATGAAAATAATGTGGAGCCAACTAAAACCTTTTTGAAAGGAATGGCATAGGCAAAGAATGCTCCAGTCAAATTTAACTCGTGCTAGCTATGTTGAAATCTAAGTAATCTATATAGACCTCATGTTTTGTATTTCATACATGGTGTAGTAATACACACAAAATTCCTTTTCCTTGTGACAATCTTTTCCCCTTCGGATAGAGATGCCCATTTTCGGCACTTTCTTTCAGCATTACTTGTCAAACTGGCCACTCTTTCTTATATTTGAAGTCTTTTGCTTGGGAAATACAGTGTTGGTCATACCGCATTGGCCTAGCCGTCGTGTCAGGGCTTTGTTTTTGCCCACTCCGCACCAATTTCACTCATTCATTACCCAGTACCCAAAGTTATCACACATTAGCATTATAGCTATAAACCTCATTCACTTGGCCCAAGCGAGTGCAAGAAATTTGCAACAACACTACTTTTGCCGGCATATAAGATCAATTTTCTTATTTTTAGACTCTTAGTTAGTATTTTTATTATTTGTTTTTATATTTTTCTTTCTAACTCAGAAACTGGATGGACACACAGACACACACACTGACAGACAGATAACGTGATTTCTGTCTGTCCTTCAGTTACTCTCTGTTGGACGTATTAAGTGCTAACATTTTTAGTGCACCATCTGTTGAAATGTATTTTGCAATATATTTGATAAAAAAAAATGCATTGCATTTTTCATTTTAAGAGATGGTACATCACAAACATTACTGTACAATTACAGTAAATGTTTTATTTTTTTTAATGAATCCCATGCTAAATCTCTTTTAATAGACTGACTCTTGTCCTTTTATTAAGGTGGATAAAATGCTTCACTGGGTACAGGCTTATAGTGCTTAAACAATTAGAATGAAGTAATATCTATTTAACTTGTTTGCAAAGAAAACATTTAGCAGAAAGAGTAGGTTTTGGATATTACTCTGATATATGAATTAAAAGATGGACTTGCCTCAAAGATGACACTTTTTCAAATAGGTTGCAGTCATTAAGGTGAGAGATGTTATGCAACTAATAAGTTAGCTTCCATAGTTTAGCTTATTATTAATTATTAAAATGTTGAGAAAAATCCTCAGCTTTCTCTTCTTATGCAATTTTGTCAAATTTTCCATTATATGCTCAATGGAATTTCTTATCTATAAAAATATTGCTTTTTGTAATACAGTAGATGAAATTTCCCTTATGCTGCGTGCTACAAGTCTTGTTCTGAATCGGAGCTAGCATTACTGATTGACCCTGCAGTGTTCTAGGTTTTCACTCGGGTGTAGGCACACTTGTGCAACCTGAACTTCCAAGTTTAGCAATGGGGCATGAAGGCTTTACCCCTTTACTCTCTGCACTTTTTAAATCAGGTTTAAAACTTCCACTTCTCCCAAAGTTAGGAGGGAATGGAATGGAATTTGAAAAAAGCCACCAAGGAAATCTTATGCATGATTCTTCCACTTTATAGAAAAGAGGCCACCAGTACAGTTCCCAGTTCAGAGAAGTATGTAGAAAATCATTTTTTTCAATTGGCTGCCAGACTCACAATGTCCAGCAATCTTTGGCGAAGTTGGCACTCATCAAAGAAAGTTCTGTGTGGCCCCAGCAAAATTTGTATACCAAAAACAATACTGAAATTTAGTAATAGTTTTTAAAATACTTTAAAAAGAAAAATAAATTTAAAGTTGGTCTATAATTATTAAGTAAGTTTTGATCTATGTCTAGTTTTGTTTTTCAATAATAGTCTGACAATAGTCACTTTTAGGACATTTGTATCTTAGGCTGTCATTACAGATCTATTAATTCTGCTATGAATTTGCACTGTAAGTAGAGTGCTCAAACTTTTCCCTAACTTAGCTGGAACTGTGCTGAGGTTACATGGTACATTTTATGTCAACAATCACAGCAAGAATTTGGTGTTCTGTTATTAAATTAAAATAACTATGATTGTAAAAACAGGAGACAGAGCTGGAGGTAGCAGAGTTAAAGATGCTAAGATTTGCATTGGGTGTGACGAGGATGGATAGGATTAGAAATGAGTACATTAGAGGGTCAGCTCAAGTTGGACGGTTGGGAGAAAAAGTCAGAGAGGTGAGATTGAGTTGGTTTGGGCATGTGCAGAGGAGTATATTGGGAGAAGGATGCCAAGGATTAAGCTGCCAGGGAAGAGGAAAAG
Source organism: Erpetoichthys calabaricus (assembly GCF_900747795.2). Lineage (NCBI taxonomy): Eukaryota > Metazoa > Chordata > Cladistia > Polypteriformes > Polypteridae > Erpetoichthys > Erpetoichthys calabaricus. The sequence continues at coordinate 118,419,299 of NC_041396.2, forward strand.
AGAAAGGCCTAAGACAAGGTTTTTGGATGTGGTGAGAGAGGACATGCAGGTGATGGGTGTAACAGAACAAGATTTAGTGGACAGAAAGATATGGAAGAAGATGATCCGCTTTGGCGACCCCTAACAGGAGCAGCCAAAATAAGAAGACAAAATGGTAATATTTACCCAAAATGGAAAGTTTTAAAGATGACTTTGAAATCTGGATTCTTACGCTATCTGCCCTACCATTAAAGAAGTTTATAAATCAAAACATTTAATGATTCCAGGGATTTTCCACATCAGTTCATAATTCACAAATATCATATTAGTCTGTTCTAAACAGTTGACAAGTTTTTTTTTTTCTGTTTTTATCCATTATTATTGAATAATAATTAGGGCAAGATAGGATGAGCATTTGTGCATGTTTTAAAACTGTTATGATCAAGGTGAGCTTTGGTTCCTCTTAATTCTTTAATTTTGAGACAAGCTACTATAGCTCTGGGTGCTTATCTTGGTAGAAGTATTTGAACATTACAAACACTACATTATACATTATATAACTACATTATACAGATAAATTGTAAATTAAAATAAACATCTAATTGAAACTCAGTAACATCTGCCCATTAATAGGAGGTGACTAGGGTACTTCAATAGTGAAAAGGGTATCAGACCTCCTGAAAGCTTCATAAGCCACACCAGGCTTTCCCAGTCGTCCTGAAACTGGCGTCACCAGACAGGGTTTGGCCTTCTCTCTCCAGAGGAGGCTTCAGCCCACTCAGGCTTAAAACGAGGCACTGGCTTTCAAAGTTCCAAAACAATCTCTTTGATATTCCAAAATCTACAAAATACACAAAAATGCCCTTCTAGGGAAAGGAGCTGTAAAAGGTTTTGGTTTGGTTAGGAAGAACTAGACCTAGAGCAGAATCTTTGTAAAAGAAGATATTTACTGTATTTCTAGAAATGCAAGGAGCACGAAAGGTAGTAAAAATGCAATAAATATATAAATAAATAAGCAAAAACGGATTGCCACAGGTCCCAATGCACAGTCCAAATGATGTATAAGAAGCAAAAATTTAGAAACCAGAAAATTCAATACATGTACTTACGAAGCAATGCACTCAATGAAACAACAATGAATCACTGAAGGATTCACTCTGCAGGCTGAGGGTGGTCCCGCCTCTTAGGGTTCCACCCACAAAATACAAGGTACATAGCAGAAGAACTCATTATGCATATATAGTAAATAATAAACAAACAACACAATATTAACAATAAACAATTATAATAATCATATGAAATTCTGTACTTTAAAATAAACAAAGAAAACACAAAAAAGGAAAATAAACAGAAGCCAGGGAACACACCCCAGCTGACACATGACACAGCCATTTTTTTTAGTGTTGAATGTGACACTTTAATAGTTATGGGGTACTCTTGACACTGACCATTAAAGATAAAAAATTGTTAATCAGTAAGAATATAAAAATGCACACAAATATAAATCACATAACTAAAGACTTAGTTACAGTCATGATTAACCCTAGCATGACACGATTCCTGAGAAGATCAAACTCATATAGGCATGAATTTCTTATAATCAATAAAAATGCCTAAAAACATGGAGTACCCACTATTACCTTGTTGAACCTTGTTTCTTTTTTTTTCCTTCTCTAAAGAAATATTGGAAATTTTTTGATGAATTGTTGGTATGGTTTTGCTATCTTATCATTTGATACACAAGAAACATCTCTCTGTTATAAAAGAAAATATTGAGACAAGACATGACTATTGCCAAGAGATTTTTTCAAGATGGTAGACAGGGTCCCACCCTCCTCTCAACCGTTTCTGGTTAACGGCCCATGCCCATGGTCCTCTCACCTCTCATTGGTGTGAATGCTTTTGTCAGACTGAGTTCCTGCGCTCAGCTCTTTGACGTTCTAAATTTTTACGTTTTCCTCACTTTAAGTTCCCAATAAAAGAAGGCTTATTATGTCCAAATCATATTGAAGAATTTCATCCCAAAGGGTTATCAACAAAAGAAATGAGTACATGGGTAATCCTAGCACAGAAAAACGATGAAGTCAAATGAATTAACGCGAAAATTGTCGATCGGTTACATGGCAAATTGGTTAAATGCATGTCAATAAACTATGCTGAAACAGTTGGTGGTGAATTGTTGGTATAGTTTTTGCTAGTTTATCTCTTATCATTAGATATATAAGAGCAACCAAAAATTGATTGTGCAACTTGTTAGCAGAAACAAAGGTCCAGCCCTGTCATTGCTAAATATGTATGAGTAATGCATTCTAAACAGTAGTTCATTTTAAGTATTTACACCTGTAACAGCTATCCAGATCACATTACGGCAGCAAAATGGCAGCATCTGAGAGATGGTAAGTAAGCTAGACAGAAAGTAATGATTACTGTGATTTAAAAAATGTTTTGACTTAAAACAAACATTCAAAGAGAGTAAGACAGCAGTTTAACATTGTGTGAACTAAGGAGCTATGTGAAATGGGGCTGAATTCTCCATTAATTGGATGTTCTACTTAAAGTAGGCATTATTTGTTATCATTTGTTGGATATATAAATAGTTTTGGGGTCAAGTACTTATTAGTAGCTTAGAAGGCAGCACTATTGATACACTTACTTAGTCCAACTCTGACTCTTATTATATAGTACCAGTAATGGCGCACTGCACGATAACGTGCAAAGAATACACTTGACTTGAGCATTCATAGTTTTCATCCTCTTTCTCTGTACGTTTAGCATTCATTTGCTCAGAGGTTGATGCGCTTGCTGCTTCCTGTGCAGCTCTTCTTTTGTCGGCACCTTTTCGCGTAAAAACTGATTAAGTCAGTGTTTGTCTTGCAATTACTTAGTACGTTTTTTTACTTAAGCTGGCACTTAAGTCTTCAATCTGCCTCAAGAATGATTTAAGATATGAAGAGGTAGAGGAAGTGATGGCGAAGGTGGCAGGGATGAGAACAAAACCCGGCTGGCTGCTGCCGAGAGTTGATTCTACAATAAAATAAAATAAAAATAAAAAGAGGAATAACCTAGGGGGTCAATCATCACCCCAAAAGCAGATAGTAGACATCACGTAGTATATGTGTACCAAATTTCAGGTCAATAGGTCAAACAGTTTGCGAGCTACAGGTGATTTAAAATCCTGGACAGGCAAACGAACAACCACGGTAGCGCATTATATAAGAAGATAGCACAATTTCTAACCGAACCTTTGTTAGGAGACATTGCTTTTAAGATTTGTTCATTTAATATTGTGAATACATATGGGGATTCTGCAGTACCCAATATTAAATTTGTGGTTATGGCACATTTTCACTCTCATGCAGGCAAGAATTGGCACTCATCATTGAGAAATGTAGGGTAACAAATCATGTATGTTGTAGCAAAACAACAATAAAAATGTTTTGCTTTGGATGTTAACAAAAAAGTATATATTGTATATTGATTAAAAATCCAATCATATTACCATTTATGATATTATTTCATAGCACCAGATATTCAAAGCATATGGAGAAAATGGAATGGGTAGATGGGCAAAGATCAATCAAAAGCAGCCAGTGTAGCACAGTACAAAAAAGACAAGGAAGTCAGACATTTGGAGCAGGTTATCATTGGTTTTAGATTTAGATGGAAAAGAACTCAACTCTCTGAGCTGTGATTAATGCTCTCTGGTCAAAGCAATTAGTGTTGTAGACAGAAGCACGATGTGCTCCTTCAAGCATTAAACAAGAAAGAAAAACAGTGAATTGTGTTGAACTTGTATGTAAAGACTTTCTGAAGCTTGCTCAGTCCATATTTGACATGCCTGTGAAATTCATAAGAGCTGTTTTTACTAAAATAAAAATTGCCTGTTAACAGATTTTAAATTATTTTTAATCAGGCATTAAGGGCGGTTGGGGGGCTCGTAAGGAAACCAACCAGAAGACACTCTTCAAGTGCCACTAAGCACAGCATCATTAGACCACAAGAGCACTTGTACTTCGTATTTTTTCCCACAAGAGGCACCACCACTTTATCCCTTAACTTGATAGAGCAGAAATAGCTATTTATTTGTGTTCTGCTCATTATTTCTATTTTTTTCTCATTAAACAGGGTACTCCTGGTCGGAGTCCCAAACCTTCATCTGCACATGTCATTGTTTTATCCACATAGCCATGTGTGTATGATATCCTTACACCCAGTAGTTGCCCAGCCAGTCAGGATTACAGTGATCCCTCGCTATATCGCGCTTCGCCTTTCGCAGCTTCACTCTATCACGGATTTTATATGTAAGCATATTTAAATATATATCGCAGATTTTTTGCTGGTTCGCGGATTTCTGAGGACAATGGGTCTTTTAATTTCTGGTACATGCTTCCTCAGTTGGTTTGCCAAGTTGATTTCATACAAGGGATGCTATTGGCAGATGGCTGAGAAGCTACCCAGCTTACTTTCTCTCTCTCTTGCGCTGACTTTCTCTGATCCTGACGTAGGGGGATTGAGCAGGGGGGCTGTTCGCACATCTAGGCGATACGGACGCTCGTCTAAAAATGCTGAAAGATTATCTTCACGTTGCTACCTTCTGTGTGCAGCTGCTTAGTGAAGCGACATGCTGCACGGTGCTTTGCATACTAAAAAGCTCAAAGGGCACGTATTGATTTTTGACTTTGTTTTTCTCTGTCTCTCTCTCTGTCTGTCTCTCTCTCTCTCTCCCTGCTCCTGACGGAGGGGGTGTGAGCTGCCGCCTTCAACATACTGAAAAGCCAAACAGCCCGATTGATTTGTTTGCTTTCCTCTTTGTTTCCTTTGAAGAGGAAGATATGTTTGCATTCTTTTAATTGTGAGACAGAACTGTCATCTCTGTCTTGTCATGGAGCACAGTTTAAACTTTTGAAAAAGAGACAAATGTTTGTTTGCAGTGTTTGAATAACGTTCCTGTCTCTCTACAACCTCCTGTGTTTCTGCGCAAATCTGTGACCCAAGCATGACAATATAAAAATAACCATTGTAGCAGATATAGCATTTGTCCCACCTCTTGAACCCTCAGGTACCACTCTTCAGACCAGGTGAAAGTATAATAACTATTATTTATTTTATTATACTGTGCACAAAGCACTACACACACCACACTATTCATAAATCAATAAACTACTCTACAATAACCAATCCTCCTCGCCCAGACACGTCGCCACCCTACCTCCCAGCTCAGCTCAGTGTTCTGGGCTTCCCATAGTCCTTTTATAGTTCCTGACCCGGAAGTGGTTCCAAGCACAACCCACAAGTCCATTTCCTTCCGGGTCAGGGCAAACAGTCTTCTTCTTCATCCCGGGAGCACGTCGCTTCCTCCAGTCACGTGACTGTGACGCACTCCCGGGTTATAGGGCACGCAAGAGCCCACTAGCCCCCTTACAGCGACTCCTGGCGACCCCCAAGGTATCCAGCAGGGCTGTGTCACAACACTACAAAGTCCATGAGGCCCTGCTGGAAGTCGGGGCACGAATATGCTGTCCGGAGGGCTCCTCCTAGCGGCCTGGGGGTGAGGGCCGGACTGGAAAGCCGGCAATCCTCCACAGTTCCCCCCTCTCAGCGAAGCCAACTGGGGCGGAGCGTTGATCCCCGCGAGGGACTTTCTCCTCCAAGAGGACGTGTCGTCCGGACCCTGGCAACGATGTTGAGACCCCCCAGCGAACCTTGGGGGAACAGTGTATCTGTTATCCCACCGCTCCCCTGTCCTCCGGGGACAACTTCGCCATAGGTGGCTCGGTTGACGGCAGTTGTAACACCGCCGCCGTCCTCCTGGTCGCCTCTCTTCTTGGGACCTAAAACACCTTGGGAATTCCGTCAGGGTTAGCTCCGCCCTTTCCTCCGCCAAGGAGGGAATTATGGCCGCTTTGCTGCTCTCTGCCCTTTTCTTTATTTTGTTAGGAGACCCGCGTTTTAATTCGGGGATCTCCTGCTTTCTCTGGGGCTTGTGCACAGTGTGAGGCTCTCTATGGAAAAGAGAGAGCCTCTTTGCTGTTTGCACGCCCGTTGTCCTATGTATTATTGGAGGCGGCGTCATTAGTACCACATCGCTCCGGGTAACAGCACTATCCAGCCGCCCCGGTTCGATTGGCACTTCCTCCGCCCCTCCAGTAACCAACGGCAACCCCTTTATCACGCGGGTCGGGCTCTTAAGGTCCGCATTGGTCCAGAGCGGCGTCTGATACCGCCGCCCCGGTTCTATCGGACAATTGCCCGACCACTCCGTCATTGTGCCACACTCCAATGTTGGGTTCACAGCGCTTTGGCAACCGCTACTTTTTAAACGCGGTGCCGGTTCACACTGTGTCCCCTTATTATATACGGTACAGGGGGCACCTACCTGCACCGCCGCATTAATCGAGGCCGGGGCTTCATGGCCTAAGCGCCGAAGGTATTCTTCCAGTCTTATCAACGGCGCTTTGACTGTAGCTCCCAGCTCCTCCAAACGTCTTCTTAAGTCCGCAATCCCCTGCAAGAAAGCCAGTACGGGCTCGAGTACCTCCTCGAGATCCCGTATCATATATTCAGTTAATTCGGCCGTAGGTATGTACCTTTCATTATTTTGATTACCTGCCAACCGGGAACCAATGAGCACGTCCACTCCTGGCACGTGCTCCGCTGGGCTTCGCAAGGTCTCCTGGGAGTTGGAGTCTTCTGAGGGACGGGTGGCTGCAAGACGCCGACAGAGGTCTGCCTTTTCACCATTAATGGCGGATCCTTCATTCACATCCCGCCCCTCTTTCTTTTTATTTAACATTGGCGCTGCTTCGCTCGCTGCCCCCTTCCCCTTCAGGGAGCGCAGACGCGTTGGGGAATTATTGACCTCACCGACGGCTCCAAACTGACCTTCTTCCTGTCCTTTTATAGTTCCTGACCCGGAAGTGGTTCCAAGCACAACCCACAAGTCCATTTCCTTCCGGGTCAGGGCAAGCAGTCTTCTTCTTCATCCCGGGAGCACGTCGCTTCCTCCAGTCACGTGACTGTGACGCACTCCCGGGTTATAGGGCACGCAAGAGCCCACTAGCCCCCTTACAGCGACTCCTGGCGACCCCCAAGGTATCCAGCAGGGCTGTGTCACAACACTACAAAGTCCATGAGGCCCTGCTGGAACTCGGGGCACGAATATGCTGTCTGGAGGGCTCCTCCTAGCGGCCTGGGGGTGAGGGCCGGACTGGAAAGCCGGCAATCCTCCACACCATATAAACATATGGTTTCTACTTCGCGGATTTTCTTATTTCGCGAGTGGCTCTGGAACGCAACCCCCGCGATGGAGGAGGGATTACTGTATTCCATAACTTTACTTGCTTATCTAGCAGGTCAAACCACAAGGCATCCTCTGTGTAACCATTGCAGCCACTTTTACCCAGCTTGGTGCTGGCATCAACACTCTTGTAAAGGAATTCATTTTGAAGCAAATTACATTTGCACTTGACATACTGGTATATTTTTATTAGAGTGTTAGCCACTAAAAACCAGAATACTGTATGTCACAGGCACAGTTATTAAAGTATTTAAGACTCAAGTGCTGGAGTTGGGGTGGGTTAAGAATTTTGTCACTCCAACTCCACAACTCCAACTCTGATTCCACAGGCCTATTTGTGTCCCAGAGAAGAAAATGTGTGGAATGAACAGCAGCCAATTTCCCCTTCAAAGAACTTGAAGAACAGACACCTTGCTACTCAACTGCACATGGCTATCACCAACCCCTGCAAGTAATACTTCTGTAACACAAAATGCAGGGAGAAAGTTGAAAACCTTTGATAGAACAACATTTCACTGTAGAATACATTCAAGCAACAGAGCTGTGGTTTAACATAATAAGCGTACTTTTAGAATGGAAAACAATAATTGGAGGAAATTCATAAATCATTTTTTCTGTTAATTTTTTTGTTTTACACTTTTTATGAATTTTTGGCATAAATAAAAAAAATAAATAGAGATACATAAGACTTTTTTTAAAAAGATTTTAACACGTTTTAACATTAAACAGGTTCAACATGTACAACACTCCTAAAAATCATATACATTTGAACAGCTTTAGCTGTTTATGTGAAAAACAGTAAAAAAGTAGAAAATACAATTTATGGTTGTAAAAACACACTATACAAACAGTTCTGTATTTATTGTGTCTTTTTGCAAAGTAATATCTGCAAATCATTGCCAGTAAATAATTTAAATTACACTTGAGGTAAGTGTTCCTGTGGTTCACAGCGAATACCAGGACAGAGCAATGTTATTAACATGGTCCACATGTTACATCCCAGCCAATAATCTAACAGAATTTGCTGGTCAATTTTTATTTTATGAGTAATGCCTTTTCAAAAAGATTATGCAGAAAAGCATCGCATATACTCAGAGATCCATGGATTTTCTGCTTGGGAAGGTCTCCATTGTTTCCTCTCTAGATGGTTTAAATGAGTTTGTGGATTCTCTAGTGCTTTCAGTTTCTTCTCAACTTCTCTTCGCATTTTCGCTCTTAAAGCTGAATTATGAATCTGAAGAAAACAGGAAGAGACACATTCTAAGCTATTGAACATTAGAATAGCCACTTACACATGTGGCGCTGTTTACAAAGAAACAAGAAAAGGAAGCAAAGCTATCCATCCATTATCCAACCCACTGAATCCTAACACAGGGTCACGGGGGTCTGATTTTTGATTTTGCTATACCATGAAGGCAGTGGAAAGCATGGATGACTGCTCTTATAGTTTGGCTGTATGAAAATATGTCTTCAGAATCAGACAACAGAACTTTGCAAGTAAGGCACACAGAATAATTTCATGCTGTAGATAAATTGGTTTTGATATATTATTTCTACTAATGACATATACTACTTTAGTAGTAATAAATGGCAAAGTTTAGCTATAATGAAATAAACTACATTTGTGTTTATAAAACACACTTTAACCAGCCTGGTGTATGATAATGCCAAGAGAGGCTCTAACTTCCTGTGCTCTCAATTTTGGCTTTATTGGGTATGAAAGGCTGATTAAACATTAAGAGATATCTTAAAATGCAATTTAAGATAATCTGGAAATATATTTATGATACTTAAAAATGAATTACAAACATCTGAATATAGTCTATTTCAAAATATTTTAAATTCATTTTAAGATAACCCATTTACATTTCAAGATAATCTTAAATCACATCTGTAGGCATTTTAAATATTTGAAATGCAATTCCAGATTACTCAGAATGACTTTCTGTAAAATTGTCTCTGTCTTCATTGGTATTTCCTGTCTATTTTAAGTTATGTTGAAATTAATTTGTAAAATCTCAAAACGAACAGGAGGCTATTTTGAGATATCTTGAAGTGCATTTCAGATATCTTAAAACAGATTGGAAGCAATGTATGAAATGTATTTGATATATCTTATAATGCACTTCAGATATCTCATAATGGTCTTGATGCTAATTTACAATATCTGGAAATATAATCAAGATACAATAAATTTATTTCAGAGATATTTTCATATTTGCTCATGTTTCACATATCTGAAACTGATTTTTTGATATCTCAGATTCGTTTCTTGATATCTTGAAGTGTGTGTCTTGTCCATTTCAGATATCTAAAAATGTATTGCAAGCTATCTGAAATGCACTTTAAGATACCTTTAAAAACATTAACTTATTTTAAGGTATCTGAAAATCACTGTCAGATATCTACAGTAACATTTCCAGACACCTGAAAATAGTTTCCCGTCTATTTTAAGATATCTGAAACACATTTCAGGATATTTCAAAAAAACTTCCTGTTCATTCAAGATATTGCAAATGCATTTCAAAATATCTTAAAATAGACAAGAAGCGCCATTAAAAGAAGACAAAATTTTACAGGATTCAGATATCTTAAAATGCAAGAAAGGTCAATTTAAGCTGTCTGAAAATGTACTTGAGATATCTTGATATACATTTGTGATATTTCAAAATAAATTACAATCTAAATTACAATGTTAAAATCTAAATGAACACATTTTGAGATACCTGGTAATAAGTTTCACATACCTTAAAAAGTGAGCTGCATTTAAAGGTATCTGAAGTTCATTCTGAGATAGTTCTAAATATTACTGTGGCTTGTCATAAGCAGGTTCAGACTAACTTTCGTTTGCAATATATTAATTCTACTAAAACAGTATAACCCGGCACACATGGTGCATTAATGATTATTTATTTCATTCAAGATACAAACAATACTATATACCAAAATTCTTCAAATTTTGCATCCTACACCTGTCACACAATTTTTAAATATTTGCATACAGCTATTCAGCTATACAGTCCTATTCATTACCATATTAGGAAAAATATTTCCATTGTACCTCTGTTGTTGAAGTGGAAGGCCGGACATTATATGTTTTCTTATTCCCAGTCTCTGGCTTTTTTTCTGCCCAGCCATACAACAGAAAGGGGTGTTTGTTTTCTTTGCCTTGCTGTGGAACTTGCTTTTTCTGGGTCTTTTTTCTAGAGGGCTTGCAAACTATGTTATTCTTAGTTTTAACAGTTCTATTTGCATTTGGCTCTTGAGGAGTTTGGGTAGAGGAGTCTTTTCTAGGTGAACTAATTGGCAACATGGGATCTTCGTTCTTTAACTCAGGCTTGCTTTCCACATCTGTTGTCCCTGTTAAGGAAACATATGCACTTAATGAAAACAGGTCAACATTATATCATGCCAATGAGTCTATAATCATAGACTTCTTATCATTCTTATCATATTTTATAAATCATTTTCTACAATTCAAAAAATACCGTGATAGAAAAAAAATAAGACAGAGCTGTTTTATCAGAACACTAATCATCTTCATACCACCTTTACTTTATTATTAAAAATATTAACACTCATAGTACTGAAAATGAAGCTGTACTTCAAGGTGATAGAATCTTGGGGTTAATGACGCTAAATTGGTCTGATATGATTGAGTGTGTATGCGATTGTGCAATGCAATGGGCTGAGGTCCATCCAGGGTTGACTCCTGTTTGCTTGTGATGCTACCAGAATTGCACCTGGTGATACTGAACTGGATAAGTAGGTTAAGAAAACTGATTGATAAATGGAAAGATGCTAAAAAAAAAACGGACAGCCGATCAATTAGCCAAATGCTAGAAATAAAAATCTTTACATGGGTAAAGATTACACAGTAGTGGAGTGAAATATTTAAAGGATCTGCTATTATAATGTAGTTGCAATATCTGTGATGTTACTGCATACAAAACAAGCAGCTGTAAGATAATCAACACAAAAGTTCGGCAGCTGTTATCATTACAGGGAAGGTCAGGAGAACTTTATCATTTTTATGTTTATTTCATGCCTAATACAAAACCTCTCAGTATGATGTCAAATGGACTGAATTGCTTTTGCATTAATAATTGTGCTAATGTGTTAGCAGACATAATATGGCATGCGGACATGCAGTTTAAAAGTAACCCGAATTAACTCTACATCATTCGCACATTTATTGCAGAAGTGCTGCTTATATCACAGAATGAGTTTTTTATTTCATATTATACACTGTATTATTCAGGTTTTGGTAAGGCTAAAATAATGTGCAGTACAATATACCTATTAACTTATTAAATTTAAAGATATCTGAAATTTGTTTTGAGATATGTTAAAATAAGTTTCTTTGCATATTAAGATTTCTGCAATAAATGTTGAGATATCTCAAATGCATTTCAAAATATCTCAAATACATTTTCATATATCTCAAAATAACTGCGTGCATTTCAAGATATCCCAAATGAATTTTTAAATATCTTAAACTGACCCTGCATGCATTTTAAGATATCTTGAATGCATTTCAAGTTATCTCAAAATCGCTTTCTGTAAAATTACCTATTCTTTCAATGGGATTTCCTGTTTAATATAAGATATCTTGAAATATATTTGAGATATCTTAAAATGAGCAGGAATTGATTTTCAGGTATCTTGAAGTGAATTTCAGAAATCTGAAACTGAACAGTGTCACACATGTGTGCATGGGAGGCAGCTAAAGGGCTTTAGTAAGGGCAATTCCGAATCAGACCAGGATGTGGCAGAGTGCACTGACTCTTTTTCTCCCTTTCTTGCAGACAATTCACAGGAGATTCCACCTGGCCCTCTTGACGTCACTTCCGGGTCCGAGCCTATGGAGGAAGACCTTGCTGGCTCTGGCCCCTGTGATATCACGTCCAGACTCGAGCCTATGGCTGAAGACCCTTGTGAGCCCAACCCCTTTGACATCACTTCCTGTCTTCCCCTTTAAAAGCCTCCACCTACGCCAGTGTCACAAACTCCACTCTGAGTCATAGCAAGGTTTGGGACAGCCACCCGTATATTTGGTATCCTGGCTGCAAAGTTGCAATTATGTAAACAGCACTGATGTGCACAAAACCGAGTCCAAAACAGAACTGAGGGAATAGGGAAAAGGTGGATGCTTTTAGAGGGGAAGACAGGAAGTGAGGTCAAAGGGGTCGGGCTCACAAGGGATTTCAGCCATAGGCTCGAGCCCGGACGTGACATCACAGGGGCCAGAGCCAGCAAGGTCTTCCTCCATAGGCTCAGATCCAGAAGTGACGTCAAGAGGGCCAGGTGGAATCTCCCTTGAATGGTCTGCAGGAAAGGGAGAAAAAGAGTCAGTGCACTCTGACACATCCTGGTCTGATTCGGAATCGCCCTTATTCAAGCCCTTTAGCTGCCTCCCATGTGCACGTGTGTGACAACAGTAAGCTGTTTTGAGATATCTTGAAATGTAATTCCTCAAAAGGTATTTGAAATATCTTGAAATGCGCAGAAAGTTATTTTGGGATATTAGAAAATGTATTTCAGATATCTTGAAATTGCAGGAAGTTATATTAAGATACCTGAAAATGTATTTCAGATATGTTAAAATGCCTGCAGATGTATCTTAAGATATTTTGAAACGTATCTGAGATATCTCAAAATGCAAACAAATTTATTTCATGATATCTCGAATTGCATTTGAGATATCTTGAAATGCATTTCAGATATCTCAAAATGTACAGTGTATCATTTCTAGATACAGTATCTTGTAATCTATTTGAGATATCATAAAATGCATTTCAGATATCTTCAATTCAATTCAAATACATTTCCAAATATCTTAAAATGCACTTTGAGATATCTCTAAATGTTAATTCAGCTTGCCATTCAGAACAGAAGCTACTGTTTCATTAAGACTTATGTCAGAAAAGCAGGCATAAATTTAAGATAATTAAGCACTGGCTCAGATTACTGAAATTCTAATTGTGTAAGTAACTCTAACAAGAGGCTGCCAGGTGTGAAGATAATTCACATTAAAACAAACTACACAAATATGAAATGTGCCATATTTGAAAGTATTGCAGCATACTGCAAAACAAGAATAAAATTAAGTCATACAACTTGGAGTGCACATAATAGTAGGAATTACCTTTAATGAATTGGAGGAAAAGAAAGCTACCACAGGGGGTACTCATGAGGCAGAGTTGAAAGTTCCACTAAACTAATACAGAACTTGCACAAATGCTGGTATAAAAGTATCTAACATGGTGTTATGGTTATCTTCTTGGAAACTTTGCAGTCATTATCCTAATTTTCATATAAAATGATAACTGTAATTGAATAAAATATTTATCTGAAAAAAAAAATCAAACATCATAAACAAGAAGAAACTTTTGTAAATGTAAGAATAACCTTTAATGTATGGAGAAAAAACTATTTCACATTCCAATGAAATTAAAACATTCTAATCTTACTTGATTTTGATTCACTTACTACATGTTTAATCAACAAGGAATAATTTTTTGGAAATAAATAATCACATTCTCTTATTCATATGTGAATTCAACTATATGTTTAGTTATGGCCTTCATCAAGAAAGACTGACTTGCTCCCTGTAGTGTAGTGACATGCAACTGTTCCAAGTGAGTCAATTTAAATGTCCTGGGGTGCTTTTTCCCCAAACACAGACATGAGTTTGGTCTTACAAATTGTGCAGTGATGCTAGTTTTATAAGTCAGACTGTGGTGGAAACGTTGGACATCCCCACCATCATCTAAGATTAAAAGCTCTTGGTAGAAACCAAATAAAATAGATCAAGATTAGAAGCAGCTGAGATGTTGCTCTTCCTCAGGACTCACAGTTCATGATGGAATGTGGAGCAGACAATTCTTGGATAACCTAATAATAATACATTTGATTTATCTAGTGCCTTTCTCATACTCAAAGTGATGATTTTGAGGCATAACCACTGCTTCTCCAGATCAGGAGGTGTCAGTTGAAGTAGCTTGGGTCCATAATGGAAATGCATATTAGGTTTCTAATACATTGTTTTTACCAAATATCATGAAAGACCTGTGCAATAATCACAGGAAATACTCACTTATGCTACACAAGACACAGGTGGGTACACTGTCTAAATTTATCTCTGCTTGAGCTCATGTGGGATGAGCTCTTATGTTTCTAGTAGGGCTGTCAACCAATATTTTAAGTTATAATGCTTCTTATTTAAAATACAGTTTGGATATAAAATAATGTGCTTTAAAATTATTTGGGTATACAAAAATGTACATTTTCATTAGGTTCATGTAGACCATTAGCTTAACTCGATATTCAAGTTCCAGCAATTAAATCATGACATTAAATTCCCATTGGTAAGGGTGAATGAAAAGTGCCATAACTGTCCTGATTTTTTTCCACTGTTAAATAAAGAATAACTTGTTGATTGGTCATTTTTTCTTAAAACTTTAAGGTTCTGCCAAGTGTTGGTAAGACTTTCCTTTTCTAGTTAAAACTATATCACAGCATTTCTGTCAAGTTCACTTTTTAAGCTGATGATGCAACAGTAGGCCTGCTATAACCTGCAAAAATAATAATACTGTACGTTACAAAACTGTTTTATTAAAGTGAAAATCATGCTAGGGACATAGTAAATTTTATTTATTTTTAAAGTTGTGTAGCTTTTCAAATACAGTCAAAAATGGCATGTACTTATAAAAAGACATTTGAATTTGAATTTCCAAATTGTATTTGTAGGCAATCAAAATAAATTGCTGAACAAACTTAAATGATGCCAATACACGTAATCTTGCAATCAATTATGTTTTCTGGGTTCTTTAAAGATAGTTTGTAAAACTGCAGCACTTATTTGATCTTCTCTTTGTTGAAGTACTTTGGATATGCAAAAATACAAGGCATACTTTCCACCTGACAATTGTTTACCTCTCTGCAATCTGATATAATGTGAAGCACCATGGTAGCCAATGAATGAGCCATTACTGTGCCAGATTCCTCACCAATGAATGAGGTGTTGAGGCAGGTCTGTGATTCAGAAGATTGTTATCGTTTGATCACGTTACCCATGAGAGGACTTTCCAGAAGTGACTTATGTAACAATATTTTATTCAACAAACATGTTTTGGACATTGAGAGCATTTGACTGGATATCTTACACTTAGATTATGCAAATATACTGAGACTTCCTTCACGGACATTTTGATATTGTTTGCCATCTGTTCAGCACTAATCTAGATTTTTTTTAATTAAATGTGCCAAACAATATTCATCAGATCAGTCAAGGTAAGTTAGTCAAAAAAGAGTTATATAGGGGATGCAAGTTTACAGAAATTTGGCCTATATGTTATTGTGTTGAAATGTGCTGATGGAGTTGCTTGGATGATATATTGGTTTTGTTTTTGGTTTTATTATATTCATGGTAGAGAGGCCATTAAAGAAGTATGTTGAACCAAAAACAACTTGGAGATTGGTACTTTTTGAATCCTTTCTCAGAAGTAATGTTTGACCAGAATTCTGAAGGAGCCACTGTGGTGGACAGCTTGACAAACTAATGTTGCTTTGTCCAAAACAGGAAAGAATGACTTAGGCTTGGTGGTCCACTGACCTTTTGAAGAAAGAAAGAAAGAAAGAAAGAAAGAAAGAAAGAAAGAAAGAAAGAAAGAAAGAAAGAAAGAAAGAAAGAAAGAAAGAAAGAAAGAAAGAAAGACAGTTGTCTAATGAAGAGGAAAATGTTATTTGAATGCTTTAAATGTTCGAAATACTCTGTAGAATCAGGTACCATTTGTGTTAAGAACAAATGCAAGGCATAGATGTAAAATCAATACATTTTCTGTGGTAATGGAGACAGAGAGAATGAAGCAGTCTGTCTCTCAAATCTGGTTAAAAGAGTGATAGTTTGCTGTGAAACACTGACATAATTGGTTTTGGCCTTGGAGCTGCACGTTCAGATTATTCAGATAGGCAGTAATATCATGAAAAAAATATTCCCATTGCAGAGTTGTCACTGTGAAAATGGACAAACAATCGATCCATTGGGCTCTTCTATGTGCTCACAGAGACACAAATCTCTTCCAACAGAAAGCAGACCATCTCCCTTTCTGATCTGATGAACCGGCAATTCTTGGTGACTGACATATCATCTAGGATAGCTTTAAGCAACTGATGAAGAACACTTCATTTTTCACAATTAAAATTAACACATTATTGTTATTTCATAGTTTTCATCTCTCCATAGTGTTTGGCACAGAGCATTCACGTATCTATAATAAAAAACACCTGGAATCACTGATGGGGTTTACTATAGATGGACAGCTTACTAAGCCCTTCTGTTAGCCCATCATAGATGGAGCTACATCTGTTAAAACAGAACTAACTTAAGTCAAAATTTTCCTGAAAGAAAAGAGACAGCTTTTTAAATAAATCTTTCCACTAATGTACCCCTTTAAAAGTAAGAGGCATAACAGCTCCTCATGAAAAATATGGTCATCAAGAAATGGACTAATAGAAATAGGAAAGTGGAAACTGCATTGTTACAAGACTCTTTGATCATCAGTGACATGCTTTCTGTGCTTTTCAGACTGCTAAGAAGAAATGTGAAAAAATGATTCTCAGTAAATTCTTCTCTTTGGATTATACTGTTTTTGGATAATGCAATTTACCCAACAAGTGTTGTTACTGTGTTTTTGGTTTTGGTTCTGTGACTTGGCACTTCATCCAGCATTTTGATTACACACAACCCAATTGTCTCTGACACATCAAAAAGTCTTTTTACTTTTAGCAAGTTTCCAAGCCATATAACAATAGTTTAAATATACCTCTTATTTAATGCCAATTTCTGTACTAGGTTTACTAGCAAGTTTTGTCTCAAAATGCCTCTATATGTTTGTCAACTTGCAGCGGTCAGACTGTAGATTAATCATATTAGCTTTACACATGAATGCATCAGTACTATGAATAAAAAATGTTGTCAGTCCATTCCCCATTATACTGCTTGTTCTTGTTACAGAATTATTTTTTCTAAACCATTATTTCAGTTAATTTATTGAAAATGCATATACTGTACTACTCAGCTTCATGTTGTATTGTGAAGTAGGGCACAGATATTTAGCTTTTACATTTTTAGCTTTTATTTTTTATGAAAAAGGAATGCTTGAATGTCTACCCTTATTTCATGATACGTTTATTAACTTTATTCTACTAACCCTTGATTCTGTGTTTGTGTGAAATGTCTGCAGGCCAGATTGAAGTGCTCTATAAGCCATGTATGCATTCCACAAGCTGCTCATTGAGAAAATCAATGTACTGTATTGTATCTACTCTGCCAATTCTGGTATCAAACCCAAATAAGAAAAGAGGACAGTTTGGCACTGGGTCAATGACCTAGCCCCGTAAAACTCACTCACACTTCCTGGTAGGTCGAAGAAGCAAGGAAGACCCAAACTGTACTAACACAGTACCTTTCACATAATACTGTGGTGGATGGCCCAGGCTCTTACCTGGCCAGGACACCTTGATTATGAAAGAACCGGGGGAGAGAGTATTTCCAGGACAGTTTCTCCCCCGGAACCAGGGGGCCCTATTTGGCAGCACTTCTGTCACACCTGGAAGTGCTCCCGGAAGAAGCTCATTAGGCACCTGTAGCACTTCCAGGTGCAACTCAAAAGGGGCCTCATGACTCTATTCAATTAGCCAGAGTTGGAAGGAGGTGGACGAAGCTTGCCAGGAGGAGTGAAGGCGGAAGGAAGAAGAAGTGAGATGTGTACTGAGGTGCTTATGTACTGTGCTGTGGGGAGCAGGTGAATTAAAGCTCCCCAGTTGTACATAAACCAGTGTGCTGGACTGGATCTTGTCTGGCTGTCTGTGTCGGGGTTAGGGTGGCTGTACGTGCCTGGGCTTCACAATGCTTACAAGAGATTAATACAATCTGGAAGGAAGGAGAGATACCTACAGTCCACGGAGAACGCTGTAAAGCACTTGTTACCTTAAAATATGCATAATGCATTGGAAGAATATAATATGGGATTTTGTTTGAAACAACATGAAAACAAAAACCTTTTAACTTACTGAATACATCCGTTTTGAAGCAGCAAAGGTTTTGATTTATGACAACATGGCTTCCAATGTTTCTAAGATATGCATATCATAACAAAAGTAAGCGGAAAATGATCAATTTTATCACAAATTCTTGGTACTATTTTCTTGAAGTAAGGATAAGTCCATTGCTTGTTTGTCTGCTCACCACAGGCATAATAGTTGGAGTATTGACCAAAACCCAACCCAAATAATTTAGCAAACTCTGGAAGCTTTGGGCTATGTATTAAGCTAGCTGAGTCTCTTCAATTCTGTTTGTTCAACAATTGTGTTCTGCGATGACTTGTAACTTTTGTCAGCGATTATTGTCTAGTTCTCTCTCTCAACAGTTCACATCTGGGCACCAACATTTAGTAATGTCAGTAACAGTGCTTGGAGAGGACTCTTCAAAGGTAAAACCACGCCCCTAGCAATGAAGGGTGACGTGGAGGATGACAAGCAGGAAAGTGAAGTTCACAGCTGATCTCCTTTTAAAACAGTTGAATCTCACAAAAATGTTTTTCTTTTTTTTTCCCTTCCTAAAATGACAATGGATATGTTGTTTTGAAATATGTGTGCATTCAAGATGTATATTAATACTCGGTAATACTCTTGAAAAATTAACATATCTGATAAGATATAATATTTTTGTTTTAACGTTGGACACCCTTTAACGTACACTATAAAGCGCACATACAGGCTTGGTATTTTTTTTTTATGTATAAAAAATGCTTCATTTTAGAACACGATTGTATGTTGCAAATTAATATATACCATGGTTGTGAAGAAATAATACAAACATATCCTTTAATATTTCTTTGTGATTTCACTGCAGCTTTTAACAAGTAACACTTCAATATTTCAACACTACTGAATTCAACACTTCTGAACTGCACACAGAACTATACTGCTTCTCCTGGAAGATTTGCAATCTTGTACACAACACACAAACAGTCTACTGTGGTGAATACTGTTCTTTACAGACTTTTACTTGTAGGAAGATACCCTGATTTATTTCTTTTCTAACTATAAACAATTCCTTATGCTCCATGAAGCCTATTCTTGGATGCAGTTCAGGTTTTGACAAGAACACTAAATATCTAAATGACAAGGATGCCCGCAAAAGTATTTTTTTAAAATTACAAACCAGAGGTATTAATGAAATTCCAACACACCTAAGGAAACCTGATCCTTTCTTATTGTTGTTTCTTATCTTATCTTATCTTATTGTTGTTTGTGACTAACCTTGGAGATTTTTATGATAGCAAACTTTATACTGCAGTTAATATTATCACAGTCTGATGCTAGGGCAGAACAGTTAGTAAAAGTATTCTTGCAATGTATTTTCCACCATCTCTGTTTATTTTATATAATATTAGCATTTATTATAAACTAGCAAAATACCCGCGCTTCGCAGCGGAGAAGTAGTGTGTTAAAGAGGTTATGAAAAAGAAAAGGAAACATTTTAAAAATAACGTAACATGATTGTCAATGTAATTGTGTTGTCATTGTTATAAGTGTTGCTATACACACACACACACACACACATAAACATATATATACATATATACATATCTACATATACACATATCTACATATATATATACACATATACACATCCACATATAAATATATATATATATATATATATATATATTAACATATATATATATATATACACACATACATACACACATATGTACATACTGTATACACATACATAGATACATATATACATATACATATACATACATACAGTGGTGTGAAAAACTATTTGCCCCCTTCCTGATTTCTTATTCTTTTGCATGTTTGTCACACAAAATGTTTCTGATCATCAAACACATTTAACCATTAGTCAAATATAACACAAGTAAACACAAAATACAGTTTTTAAATGATGGTTTTTATTATTTAGGGAGAAAAAAAATCCAAACCTACATGGCCCTGTGTGAAAAAGTAATTGCCCCCTTGTTAAAAAATAACCTAACTGTGGTGTATCACACCTGAGTTCAATTTCCGTAGCCACCCCCAGGCCTGATTACTGCCATACCTGTTTCAATCAAGAAATCACTTAAATAGGAGCTGCCTGACACAGAGAAGTAGACCAAAAGCACCTCAAAAGCTAGACATCATGCCAAGATCCAAAGAAATTCAGGAACAAATGAGAACAGAAGTAATTGAGATCTATCAGTCTGGTAAAGGTTATAAAGCCATTTCTAAAGCTTTGGGACTCCAGCGAACCACAGTGAGAGCCATTATCCACAAATGGCAAAAACATGGAACAGTGGTGAACCTTCCCAGGAGTGGCCGGCCGACCAAAATTACCCCAAGAGCGCAGAGACGACTCATCCGAGAGGTCACAAAAGACCCCAGGACAACGTCTAAAGAACTGCAGGCCTCACTTGCCTCAATTAAGGTCAGTGTTCACGACTCCACCATAAGAAAGAGACTGGGCAAAAACGGCCTGCATGGCAGATTTCCAAGACGCAAACCACTGTTAAGCAAAAAGAACATTAGGGCTTGTCTCAATTTTGCTAAGAAACATCTCAAGGATTGCCAAGACTTTTGGGAAAATACCTTGTGGATTGATGAGTCAAAAGTTGAACTTTTTGGAAGGCAAATGTCCCGTTACATCTGGCGTAAAAGGAACACAGCATTTCAGAAAAAGAACATCATACCAACAGTAAAATATGGTGGTGGTAGTGTGATGGTCTGGGGTTGTTTTGCTGCTGGAAGGCTTGCCGTGATAGATGGAACCATGAATTCTACTGTCTACCAAAAAATCCTGAAGGAGAATGTCCGGCCATCTGTTCGTCAACTCAAGCTGAAGCGATCTTGGGTGCTGCAACAGGACAATGACCCAAAACACACCAGCAAATCCACCTCTGAATGGCTGAAGAAAAACAAAATGAAGACTTTGGAGTGGCCTAGTCAAAGTCCTGACCTGAATCCAATTGAGATGCTATGGCATGACCTTAAAAAGGCGGTTCATGCTAGAAAACCCTCAAATAAAGCTGAATTACAACAATTTTGCAAAGATGAGTGGGCCAAAATTCCTCCAGAGCACTGTAAAAGACTCATTGCAAGTTATCGCAAACGCTTGATTGCAGTTATTGCTGCTAAGGGTGGCCCAACCAGTTATTAGGTTCAGGGGGCAATTACTTTTTCACACAGGGCCATGTAGGTTTGGATTTTTTTTTCTCCCTAAATAATAAAAACCACCATTTACAAACTGCATTTTGTGTTTACTTGTGTTATATTTGACTAATGGTTAAATGTGTTTGATGATCAGAAACATTTTGTGTGACAAACATGCAAAAGAATAAGAAATCAGGAAGGGGGCAAATAGTTTTTCACACCACTGTACACATACATATATATATATACACACATACATACGTACATACACACACACACACATATATATATATATATATATATATATATATATATACATATCTACATATATATACACATATACAGTATATATATACATATCTACATACAGTAATCCCTCCTCCATCGCGGGGGTTGCGTTCCAGAGCCACCCGCGAAATAGGAAAATCCGCGAAGTAGAAACCATATGTTTATATGGTTGTTTTTATATTGTTATGCTTGGGTCACAGATTTGCGCAGAAACACAGGAGGTTGTAGAGAGACAGGAACGTTATTCAAACACTGCAAACAAACATTTGTCTCTTTTTCAAAAGTTTAAACTGTGCTCCATGACAAGACAGAGATGACAGTTCTGTCTCACAATTAAAAGAATGCAAACATATCTTCCTTTTCAAAGGAGTGCAAAGCAAGCAGTCAAAAAAAAATCAATAGAGCTTTTTGGCTTTTAAGTATGCGAAGCACCGCCGGTACAAAGCTGTTGAAGGCGGCAGCTCACACCCCCTCTGTCAGGAGCAGAGAGAGAGAGAGAGATAGAGAGAGAGATAGAGAGAGATAAAAAAAATCAATACGTGCCCTTTGAGCTTTTAAGTATGCGAAGCTCCGTGCAGCATGTCCTTCAGGAAGCAGGTGCACACAGCCCCCCTGCTCACACCCCCCTACGTCAGCGCAA
Source organism: Erpetoichthys calabaricus (assembly GCF_900747795.2). Classification (NCBI taxonomy): domain Eukaryota; kingdom Metazoa; phylum Chordata; class Cladistia; order Polypteriformes; family Polypteridae; genus Erpetoichthys; species Erpetoichthys calabaricus. The sequence continues at coordinate 118,441,723 of NC_041396.2, forward strand.
GAGAGAGAGAGAGAGAGAGAGGGAGAGAGAAAGTAAGCTGGATAGCTTCTCAGCCATCTGCCAATAGCGTCCCTTGTAAGAAATCAACTGGGCAAACCAACTGAGGAAGCATGTACCAGAAATTAAAAGACCTATTGTCCGCAGAAACCCGCGAAGCAGCGAAAAATCCGCGATATATATTTAAATATGCTTACATATAAAATCCGCGATGGAGTGAAGCCGCGAAAGGCGAAGCGCGATATAGCGAGGGATCACTGTATATATATACAAATATATATATATATACATATCTACACATATATCTACATATATCTAGACATACATATATACATACATACATTGACATATATATGTGTATATACTGTATATATATATATATATATATATATATATATATATATATATATCAAATGAATGTGAACCTTTTGTAGGGTCTGTCCCTGAGACTTATTAATTGTCATTGCGAAGCAGAGCCTTAGTGGAAATTGGAGGCGTTTGAATTGAAATGGGAGATCAGAGGGTATAACGGGGATGCGAGGAATAAAAACTCTCTCCCCTGAGCCACCGCCAGTAAAAATAGTTGCCTGAATGAGGTTCTTTTGCAGACACGTGACCTGAAGTCTCGTGCCGTCACAAAGTTTCAGTGGCTGTACGCAAATCCACAATCGGTTTCATATTGTTTTCTTACGTTAGCAATTAGGTAATGCGTTTTTTGAACAGGTTTGATTATTGAAGTGATGACTCCTGCTGCGTTCAGTCAGTTCACGTGAGCCGCTCTCTTGTGTGATGTTGCGATGTCCACGGGTTTATTTAAAGTTAGCTAAGACCCGGCAGTTAAAAGTTTCTCGCTACAGCAATTTTAACTCAGTCACAAAGTGATCCAAACTGTCGTTTAAACCTCGTGTCTTCTCATTAAACTTGTATCTCGCGAATATGGCATTGCAAAGGGCAGCGGGTCAGTTCACGTGCTTACATGGGAGGCGTGATGACGCGATATATTTTGATATATATCAAAATACCGGCGCTTCGCAGTGGCGAAGTACTGCTTTAAAATTTTTATTAAGAAGAAAAGTAAACCTTTTTAAACTGAGGGAAAATGAATCAATAATTATTTCTTAAGGATCTCTTTGTATACCATGTTGTTAGTTCGCCCTTCCAGTTCTAATATGACTAAGATGTGTGCTGAGCTTACTCTTGAGCATGAAATCTAACGTGGTTTGTGCCCTTCAGAATGAAAACAGTTTGCATTCACCTTTTTAATAAAAGGCGAGCTTTTAAGCCTGAGAAATCACCCCGTAAATGCACACGTTTAATTGCACGTGTTAATATCTATGCTTACACAGTATTAAAAGACACTCAACAACGGAGACTTATTAATTGTCATTGCTAAGCAGAGCCTTAGTGTAAATTGGAGGCGTTTGAATTGAAATTGGAGATCAGACGGTATAACGGGGATGCGAGGAATAAAAACTCTCTCCCCCGAGCCCCCGGCAGTAAAAATAGTTGCCTGAATGAGGTTCTTTTGCAGACACCTGACCTGAAGTCTCGTGCCGTCACAAAGTTTCAGTGGCTGTACGGAAATCCACAATCGGTTTCATATTGTGAATTTCCCATTGGGATTAATAAAGTATCTATCTATCTATCTATCTATCTATCTATCTATCTATCTATCTATCTATCTATCTATCTGTTTTCGTACCTTATCAATTGTGAAATGTGTTTTTTGAATAGGTTTGATTCATTGAAGTGATCACTCCTGCTGCGTTCAGTCAGTTCACGTGAGCCGCTGTCTTGTGTGATGTTGCGATGTCCACGGGTCTATTTAATGTTAGCTAAGATCCGGCAGTTAAAAGTTTCTGGCCACAGCAATTTTAACTCTGTCACAAAGTGATCCAAACTGTCGTTTACACCTCGTGTCTTGTCATTAAACTTGTATCTCGCGAATATGGCATTGCAAACGGCAGCGGGTCAGTTCACGTGCTTACATGGGAGGCGTGATGACGCGATATATTTTGATACATATCAAAATACCCCTGCTCCTCAGCGGCGAAATACCGCTTTAAAATTTTTATTAAGAAGAAAAGTAAACCTTTTTAAACTGAGGGAAAATGAATCAATAATTATTTCTTAAGGATCTCTTTGTATATCATATTGTCAGTTCACCCTTCCGGCTGTAATATGACCAAGCTGTGTGCTGAGCTTACTCTTCAGCATGAAATCTTAACGTGGTTTGTGCCCTTCAGAATGAAAACAGCATTTACCTTTTTAATAAAAGGCGAGCTTTTAAGCCTGAGAAATCACCCCGTAAATGCACACGTTTAATTGCACATCTGTTAATATGTATGCTTACACAGTATTAAAAGACACTCAACAATTAACGTCATTTACCTTCGTTCCCGCATTTGACTCGTGCTGTAAATCTCTTCCTTGTTTTCACTTCACGTGAATACGTAGGAGGCGTAATACGTGATGACGTGATACGTGACTCCGCCTCCTCCATTAGACTATATGGACAAAAAACAGGTTCCAGTTATGACCATTACGCGTAGAATTTCGAAATGAAACCTGCCTAACTTTTGTAAGTAAGCTGTAAGGAATGAGCCTGCCAAATTTCAGCCTTCTACCTACACGGGAAGTTGGAGAATTAGTGATGAGTGAATCAGTCAGTCAGTCAGTCAGTGAGTCAGTGAGTCAGTGAGGGCTTTGCCTTTTATTAGTATAGATAGTGAATACCAGTTGACAATAAATTTTTATATGAATATGGACTATTTAGATACAAACAAGTTATCAGTGAGGACTGTCAGGAGGAAAAAAAAAATCAGGAGTGGTCTCCCCTAGACTTTTTCATATACTCAGATATGGGGATGGATATTTGAGGAGTAAACCACAAGACAATGATTATTTTTATATTATGTACATTAAAGAACCATCAACAACAAATCAAATCAAATTAATAATACAGTATATTGAACAATTATAAAAATAAAGTGGAATAATCTGACTGCATGAATAAAAAAATGACTACTTCCAGTTAGCGGAAATAGCTCAAAAGTTAATAGATATCTACGTTTTGTACCAAATACTTGTATGCAAAATTTGGTTGACCCAACTGAAAGCGTACTCGACTTATCATGTTTACACACATACACACACACACAAACCCACACACAGACGTAATTACAAAAGTTGTATTTTCAGAGGTCTAAAACGTCGAAATTTATCAAAATCTAATTTTGAGGAGATTACAATACTTTCCCTATGAGAAAGTAAATTGGATTCAAGGAGGTCTAAAACCTCAAGATTCATCAAAATCTCGAGGTCGAATTTTTGGACGATTACAATACTTTCCCTATACTTCGTATACAAGAAAGTAAAAATATTACCTGAGTGAGTTCAGACTATTATCTCCGTGACAAAGAACAAAGAGACTGGAGAGGAGTATCTGTCGGCATTATGTACTTAAGAGATAAGGGAAAATTAAACATTTTACATTTATAACCATACTGGACAGAAGGATTGTGAAATGCCAGCCAAAAAAAATCTTCTAGAATTTTGTTGAACACTTCACTAATGGTATGGAATGGTATGCTGCAATAAATGGTACTTCCCTTATTTAAGAAGTTAATAACGTTGTAACTAATGTTGTAAGGTAATTGAATTATTGTTTTTGTCACCGCTTCACTGTTTTTCTATTAAGATCATAGATAGCATTTATTTAAATTAATGAATCATTAGTATCCACTAATTATGGCAGATCAGCTGATACTCCAGATATAGCGAACTTCCTATTAATATGAACAGAATTCACAATCGGCAAGTCTGGGGCAAATGACGGTGCAAGAGAGCAATTTGAAAACTGTCTGTGTTAAAACAAAAATACAGGGTGAGCCAAAAAGAAGTACCACATTTCAAATATTTATTCTACAAAAACGCTACAAGATAAAATAAATTTAATTACAACATAATAAAGGGTATACAAAATAGATTTTTTTCACTGTGTTTTAAAAATTATGTCTTCAAGGTGGTCGCCATCATTAGCAATACACTCTTCAAGACGATTTCTGAACGCTTGCTTTACTTGTTTGGATATTTCAAGGGGAATAGCGGCGATTTTGTGGTGAATAGCGTCCTTGAGGGCATCAAGGTTTTGAGGTCAGTGTGCGAATACCTACGACTTGAGATAGCCCCACAAGAAGAAATCTCATAGAGCGAGATCAGGTGAACATGAAATCCAGCTGACAGGGAGATCAGCTTCTCCAGAAACATCACCCGCAAAACTTGCATGGATCTCCACTCCGTATGAGCTGTTGCTCCATCCTGTTGAAACCAGGCATCCACCACATCCATTTCTTCCAGCTGGGGCCGCAAAAAGTTTTCCAGCATTTCAATGTAGCATTCTGAAGTGATGGTGACTGTTGCTCCCCCCTCCTCAAAAAAGTACGGGCCTACAATGCCAAATTCTGCAACGGCGCACCAAACTGTAACACGCTCACTGTGCAGGGGTCTCTGATGAAGTTCACGATGCTTGGTTTCAGCCCAATAGTGAAAGTTTTCTTTATTTACAGAAACATTCAAATGGAAGTATGCCTGTCGCTGCACATGACAATGGCATCTCGATAAACGGTTTGCACAATGTTTGTACATAACTCTCTATAGCTCTCCCAGTCTCTCTCAGTGAGTTCCTGCACTATCATCATTTTGTATGGATGGAAATGAAGGTCCTCATGCAAAATCCTCCTCAAAGACGTGTTGGAAATGCCTAAGGCAGATGCATGTTTGAACATCTAGGAGACTGCAAAATTGATGCCCTTACAGCTTGGATGTTTTCAGGCATTCGTACACTCCATGCACGGCCTGGAGATTTTCTGTTCAATGTTGTACCTGTCTATCTAAATTTAGCCACCCACTGAAGAATTGTTTTTGAATTTGGGACATCACTGTTAGGAGGAATGCTGAAGTACATTCATAAGGCGTGTTGCATAGTGATGATGGATTCGTTGTTTTTGAAGAACGATTTGACAGCAAAAGCATGGTGCACACCAGACCAAGGCATGTTACTGACTGAAAACTACAAGGGATCGACTATCAAAACACCCCCACCTCAACCAACTCAGCTGCTTCTACCTAACGCAATGACCTTGAGAAATGTAGTACTTCACTTTGGCTCACCCTGTGTGACATGTACTTTACAGAATCAATGGGGTTTTAAGAACAATAACTGAAACTATACAGTATTAAAAACAGCCCTAAGTAGACTTGGTGCTACCCACAACCAAGCAATATACAGGCATGTTAAAAAAACTACAGTGTTCTTGGAATATGCAGTGTGCTGTCTGAAGTCAGAACATAAGAGGCTTTCTTCAGGTGCTCCAGTTTCTCTCATATTCTGGTAAGAACTGGACTAGGTTCAAGGCATAAGCCAATCTGGAGTTTGCCAAAAGGACTTAAAATTAATTTTAACTTTATCTTTACCTCTGGACCACAGTTTGATTCCATACTGGATGTACTGCAGCTTTTGAGGTTAGTATGTTCTGCATGTATTCATGTGGACTCCGTTCATAAACATTTTTTCTCCAAGAGTTTTAAAGACATATTGTTAGATTAACTGGTTTAGTAAAAGTGATTATGTTATAAAGCATGCATACTGTCCAGGGTTGGTTTCTACCCTGATCCTTGGTTCTGTTGCACAGGCTCTGCCTTTTCATGACTCTATAGGACAAAAATAAGTTTAAAAATGGTTGGAAGTGTGAAGACATACATTTTTGTATAAAAGCAGACATGGTTATTTTTAATGCTGACAACTTTCAAATATTTTTTCAATGTAGGGGAAAGACACTAAAGCAAAATACAACATGTGTAATACAGAAAACAAGGTCTTTTGTAACATTGTTAGGGTCAATGGATTGAAAAATGTAGATAAAAAGTGCAAAAGCATATCCTATTGAAATAGAAGTAAATAAGATAACCTCATTAAATATAATTAAATCTCTAACAAGACAGGATTAATAGTTCATTCTGAAGAAAGAGGTGTAAAATTTCAATCAAGATCCATACATTTCATTTTTAAATTTGTATTTTTGATTTAAAAAATATTTATATATTTATTTATAACTTGGAGCTATTATTCCTACAGTAAAAATAACAGATTAAGAGTACAGTATACTTTACTTTAGGAAAACAAACAATTACCCCATAATGTAATGAATTTGTTAGATAACACATTGTCAGTTTTCTTTCTGAAACAGAAAACAATTATGACATAGAAAATATAATGTGGAGATTATGATGGATAATTTATTGTCAGTTTTTATTCCTGAACAGAAAACAATTATGGCATTGAAAAGGACACTAGAGATACTGTAGACAAAGGACAGAAATCAAAAAACACTTTTTTTCTTTTTATTTCTTTTACATGGATCATTCTCTTATAGGTGTTCTGCATTAAATATACCGTACATTCTACAATAAACATATTGATTTAACATATATAAACATACTGTAACAATAAGGGAGGGGGTAAACTGACTTCTCATGTTGTATTCTTTAGTAATAGTTTCATTTCTCTGAGATTTTGTATTTATCAACGAAAACTGTTTTTCAAAAAGGTTTCACTGTCTTTTCAATAAATTTGTGCATGTTGCATGATATAGTCTACTTTAATTAAGAATGATTCAGGGAACACTGTAGTTTATTTTGGAGGTTAACTGACCATTATTTATCATGGCACTGGGGAATGGCAATCTATTCCACGTTAGTTGGACATGCAAATAAGAATTTTTTACTATACTCTGTACATGTGGCAATATTAACAACTACTTCTACCACTAGAAAATTCACATATATACTGCAGTATTCATCACGCAATGGATTTTAACTTCATAGCATATATTTTGATGTTTCAACTGATTTCAGCTTAACTGCAGGCCAGAGCAGTCTTATCATACCTGAAGCACATACTGCAGCAGGGTCTGCAAGTCAGCTGGCTCAGCTTCAGTCAAAAAATGACAAAATTCAAAGGATGTTGCGTGCAGATGAGTTTCAACACAAAATAAACTGCATTGTGGTGACTGGAATGGTATCATGTTTACACGGACACAGAAGTATGGTGCTGCTTGACCAGACACACTGTCATTCGCATTAGCTCTTGGAGCAAAACAAGCACAATTGGTGACAAGCACCTGCAGCACAGACAAAGGCAACACATTTCAAAAACACTGCGCAGCCAATTTTAAGAATTTGCATATTATAATTAAAGTTGAGGATACATATCCATCCTTATTTTATTTCAGAAACTAACATTATTTGATCTTTTTAACAAAGATTTATTAAACACTTCTGATATTGACAACTTTATAAGACAGATAATATTTGATGAGCTTTCGTTACATGTAAGATGGATAGGACAAAAGGCAGCAGTCAGGCCATCTATGCTCTTTTTATGATTTTTTTTCCACAACAGTTAGTTTTACTCTCCAATATCTGGACAGGACAAAGGACACTTGATGCTTTGTCCCCAATGATCAACACATTTAGACAGGACAGGTGCATTAAATAATGCTGCCTTAGGCAAGATACATTTTGCCTTCTTCTTCTTCATCTTTTGGCTGCTCCTGTTAGGGGTCACCACAGTGGATCATCGGTTTCCATATTTTCATGTTCTCTGCATGTTGCTCTTTCAAACCCACCACCTGCATGACCTCTCTCACCACATCCATAAACCTCCTCTTAAGCCTCCCTCTTTTCCTCTTCCCTGGCAGCTCTATCCTTAACATCCTCCCAATATACCCAGCATCTCTCCTTTGCACATGTCCAAACCCATGCAATCTCACCTCTCTGACTTTGTCTCTAAACTGTCTGACCAGAGCTGACCCTGTAATGCATTCATTTCTAATCCATCCTCGTCACACCCAATGCAAATCTTAAAATTTTTACCTCCAGCTCTGTCTCCAACCCATAAAACATAACTGGTCTCAATACTGTCTTGAAAACCTTCCCTTTCACTCTTGCTGATACCTGTCTGTCACAAATGACTCCTGACACTCTTCTCCACAAACTCTATCACTCTGTCTGACACTCTTTTCACTTCCAAAACACTCTTGACATACTGTTCCTTCACTATAACCCCTACCTCATTTCTCCTCTCATCCACATCATGGTAGAATAATTTGAACTCACCTCCAATACACCTGTCCTTACTCTCCTTCTCTCTGGTCTGTTACACATGAAATATATCAGCCTTCCTACACTCTGTCATATCCAATAATTTTCTCCCTTTATCGGTCATACTTTCAACATTCATAGTTCCTACCCTCACTTCCACTTTCCTACCCTTCCTCCTCTTTTCCTGCCTCCAAACATGTCTTCCCCCTTTTCTTCTCCTTCAGCGAACAGAATCCGCATTTCCCCCTGCACCATGTTGGCTAACAGTTGGCTAACAGTACTGGTGGTGTCTGTTGTTAACCTGGGCCTTGACTGATCCAGTATGCCACCCCTAAAAATATCCTTGCTAGGCTTGAGCAGATATACTTAGTCTGCATATAATATACAGTATATTGCTATACAAGCATACCATTAATCCATCCATCCATCCATTATCGAACCCGCTATATCCTAACTACAGGGTCACAGGGGTCTGCTGGAGCCAATCCCAGCCAACACAGGGCACGAAGCAGGAAACAAACCCCGGGCAGGGCGCCAGCCCACCACAGCTTATCAATATCATCTCTCTATATATAAAAGAAAATCCTGGAATGGAAAGCACATGCAATGCTACGATACGTGATAATCTCATAAGACATTTTAAAGACCCACAAGACCAAAGACACGCCCTACTTACAATCTATCAAATAGGACAATAGGCAGCAAAACATTCAGTCTTGTGAAGGATTTGGGCACACACAGATCCAGGGCTCTCAGCGCATAAGGACAGTATGTTAGAAATTAAATGTCAACATCTAAATGAAGAAGAGAGCAGCGCGGAGAAAAGAGACTCAAATGCGTTGGACAGAAAAAAGAGCAAAAAAGAATAATCAAGGTGCAAATTCAGAAAATAAGGAAAGTAATTATCAGCCCGGAACAAGTGGAATTAAAAAAAAAGCACATCCAATCCGGCTCAGAATTAAAAGACAATGAGTAAAAGAAAGTAGAACTTCATAAAGACGTTTACAAACGTTGGCGCTAAACACATGCAGAGCAGGTTAGAGACTATGAAACCAGGGAAATTAGAAAGGCTCAAAAAATAATAAAAAATTTAAAAAAACGGCGCTATACACATGTGGAGAAAGTTAAAAGATATGAAAGTAGGAAAATTAGAAAATATAAAAAAAAGTAAAGACGCAGTAGCGCAAACAAACAAACTGCCTCATTTAACTATGCACCAGTCTAACTTTGGTTTTGCACAATAATTACTACACTATTGCACCTTAACACTTAATTCTACTTTATTCACATAATTTTACTTATTTATTATGTTATACTATACTGTTACTTTTCAATCTATGACTTTTTGCTAATCTAACTGATATTCTTCTAACTTTGCACAATTTTTGATAAGCGGATCAGAATGCATTTCACTGTGTGTTGTCCTGTATAATAACTACTATGCATATGACAAATAAAGAATCTTGAGAATTTCAAAAACAGAGTTTACCGCACATGCATTTATTGGTTACTTTGTTTGTGTATATATATTTATCTGTCTGCTTATTTAAAAAACTACATTTACCCCAGGAGTCAAAAACGTTCTGTCTAGCCCTTGTACAAAAACCTAGACAAAAGCTGGGGTACCACCTTGGTAACCCCATGTACTTTTGGAACTGTGAGAGGAAAATAGCACAACTTTACAGACAGGAGTCCAATGCAGAACTCTACTTACTTTTTTACTTTGTAAAAAAAAAATTATTAACTGCTGATGATGTAGATTGTTTTGTCTGTGCTGAAATTCCAAACAGAGAAACTTGTCCTGACCTCATTAAAAAGATTCAGCATATTGGGACTTGCAAGATTACAAATATTGTTTTTACAGAAGTTCTGAAATAAAAGTGAAACTAATGAAATAGCAACAATTCAAAGAAAAAAAAATCTTAAAAGTGTGTATCCGGAAAACCAAACACGGGGGTTGGCGAGCGAAGCGAGCAGGGGGCGAAGCCCCCTAGTTAAATAAATATTATTTTTGGAAAAAAAGATATGAAACAATGAAAAGTATTAGCTTTAAAAAGTACCTTTTCTGAAGCTGCTTGGTAATCCTGTTGTATACTTCTTGACCAACAGATGTCACCATTGATTTACATGTTTTAACCTTAGGAAAACCACTTCAGCAGAACAGGAGTTTAGTCAGTCAGTCAGTCATTTTCCAACCTGCTATATCCTAACACAGGGTCAAGGGGGTCTGCTGGAGCCAATCCCAGCCAACACAAGGCACAAGGCAGGAACAAATCCCGGGTAGGGTGCCAACCCACCGCAGGGCACACACACACCCACACACCAAGCACACACTAGGGACAATTTATGATTGCCAATGCACCTAACCTGCATGTCTTTGGACTGTGGGAGGAAACCGGAGTACCCGGAGGAAACCCACGCAGACATGGGGAAAACATGCAAACTCCACGCAGGGAGGACCCAGGAAGCGAACCCAGGTCTCCTTACTGTGAGGCAGCAGCGCTACTACTGCGCCACTGTACTGCCCAACAGGAGTTTAATATAGGTTTATGTTATTGATTTGAATGAATGGCCAAACTGCTTGTCTTGAATACAGATGCAGTTAACCTTGAGATTGTTATGTAATTACTTTGGATCTGTTACTCTCTTTGTCAATAAATGTGCAGGTTATAACCAAAACAAAGCAGTGCTCCAATAATAACAGTATTTAAAGCTACATTAATATTTGTAATACCTTCAACCTTAACTACAAGAGTAATGTAATCTAAAAATAAAATCTCTGAACTATGTGGCACAACGTCTCCAAACAATAACTTTATAAATGTTTGCTGGCTCGTAGCTCAAGTGCTAGGCAGAGTATTACTGAATCACTGAATAATACATTAAACTTAAAATACAATCATGGCAGCACATGGATGCAGTGGTTGGCATTGCTACCTCACAGCGTCAGAGTCCTAGAATCAAATCTAGAAGGTGTACTTTTCATATTCTTTCCATGTCTGCTTGTTGTTTTCTTTCCTTTAGTTTCTTCTTTCACATCCCAAAGATATGTTAGGTTATGTACACTAGAAATTAAACCTGTCTGGGTGTATACACACTATGCCCTGTAATTGACTGGGACACTGTCCAAGGCTGATTTCTACTTTGCAGTCAATGTTGCTGGAATGTCCTCCAGCTTAAAGCAATTTTAAATTTAAGTGGAAGCATTAAAAAAAAAAAAAATCAATGGTTGATTCACTAAGCTCACTTTTTTCCTCCTATATCTCCTATATCTCCAAAAGTTCACTTTTTTACCTCCTATGGTCACAACAAACTATAATAATAAACAATTTGCATAATTACAAATTGTGTATTATTTAATTGATGATCACAAATGTAACATTTATCAAAATATGTATAATGATTTCTGATAAATTATTTTTATGGATGATTAGTAAAGATACTTAGAATTAAATTCAAAGAAACTCAATGCCACCACGTTTTGCATTATTGTTAAATAATACTTTGTCAATTAAATATTAAACAATATAACTCTTGTATTTTCCAGTGTCAATAATAATGCTTAATCACATTTTCAACATAATGTCCTCCACTTCACATGCAAGAACATATGGAACTTCTTCAGTGCTGAAAGACATTGCTACGTGAATCCAATTCAATATACATAATATCTGGTTTGGGACTGTATTTTGGCATAACTATATTGATGTATATATTATGATCCTAAAAAATACAATGTTTATTTGATATTTCAAAATATAACCAAATTTTCCAGAGTGTTGTTTAGGTGTTGTTCACTGTGTCTAACCCTAACACAATCACTCAGCATAAGGATACAGTATTTCATCTTTCAAATATACTAGTTCACTTACTTCTAGTTGTACTAGTACTCAATGACCTGTTAAAAATGTAAGCTTACTAAACTAAGTAAAAATCTGTTGTTTAGTTTAGTTAAGCCTGTAGATACATTTCTAACTAATGCTGAGGATTACTAGAACCTGAAATAAAGCTTAAGAAAAAAGGCAAGGTTTTATAGATGTGGAACTGCATTATCCACATACATTACTGTGTGTATTAAGCACTTCCTCAACACATAACACACAGAAACAGCTCATACAGTAGAAGAGATCATCTATTGCTAATACAGGGGAAGACAGAGGACTACAGGTTTCAGAAACTGTATGATTAAATATACATGCTTAAAAATATATTTTAAGGTTATAATGTTGAACATGTATTTAAGAATGTGTACAATTTCATATAAATTATGTTTAAGTGGTATTTTACAATTTAATGTAGAGATGTATAATTTTTACTAGTTACTACTCTTAAACTACTAGTCATAAAATTAGCTTATTTCCAATATGAAATGATTAATGGCACTGACACAGGACAAATAATATGTAATGAAAACATTTTAGTTTTTGTTTTACCCACGCCATACAGTATTTGATCTCTGTTTACTAAAGTATATTACATGATACTCATGTAGCATTCAAATGCTATTTAAAATTAAATAGCTCTAAAATGTACAAATTAGCACCTGACCAAGCTGGAAATGTGTTCTGAGATTTTTCAGGTAAAAAAACCATTAGCTTCAAAATAAAATAGATACACTCGCTAATCATGGCATCGTAGGCTGGTAACATGTTGCCATGCTGATTAGCACATGCAAGCAGGAATTTCACTGTACTTTGAACACATTGCCAATAAAGACAGTATAAACCTATATTGACCTGTGCTTTCAGAAAATATGTATGAAATTTAAGAGAGAAAAATCAAAACATTCTGTGGTAGCAGGAAGACAGACTCTGTTTTCTTCAAATAAATTTGCTGCTTCAGATGATAATATAATTTTACACAGGTAAGAAAACATTAATATTAATGCTATGTTTTGAAACCAGGCTCCAGTGCTAAAACTAGATTTCCCTTCGTGTCCATTTCTTTAATAATGTCATGGATTTACATGGAAATCAGCCACTATCTCGTAAACTTCACTGAAAGATGAATAAATATAGCCCCAAGTAGTACTGAAATGATCATATAGTTTGGGATTTGGGAACAAAATTGGTAGGATTGTCTGTCTAAACATAGCTTATTAAATTTTCTTTTGCTTAAACTACTCACATTTTAATCCACTATTTGACATGCTTATATGTCACATGGACAAATAAAGCATAGAATTACATGCAACAGTATCTATTAATGTTGTCTGTTTACAACTGTTCTACTGGTCGAATGAATTAACAACAAATTTTAAAAAGATAAAATAAAAAACAGGGGCTTTATACTAGTATTTATTAATATATGAACATTGTAATGCTATTAGAAAACTGAGTGTTGACAGTATGTTAAATATGACTCATAGTATTTTATTTGTGTGTTTTATTTCAGAATTATTTAGATAATGACTCTTAAGTTGTGGGCTCAGAGCTCATGTGGGAAAGGTTCAATAACTGAAAGGGCAGGCAGGTACAAATTACCTCATTATTCCTGAGGTAGTTCCCCAAGACAGTCAAAGTTTAGAAGAAGATCAAATTCTGGGATGTATGCAAAATAGATTTAGACAAGATTTCTGGGAAAATAAGTATAAATTGTTAAAGAGTGTCATTGTTTATTAGAATGCATATGTTTAAGCTTAGATAAAGAGACCAGTGTGTGTGCTTGTAAGAATATGTAAAATGGAGGCTTTGGACGTTAAGATGAACACGTTTCATGTCTAGCTAAAAGTAACTTAAAATCAACAATCAACGAGACCATGGGAACTGATCGGTTATCACAAACTTGATTGATGCAATATCTGGATTATATTGTGAAAAAGGGCAGTCAGCAAGACCCTATAAACTGAAAGGTTTTAAAAAGGCACTAACACACAGACAGCATAGGAGGAGAGAGTGAGAGAAACAACTGCCAAAGAGAAGACAACTTGGTCTGACTTTGACATCTACACACCATTCCTTTGCTCCCAAGTGTGATGGCTGGATTAAGAAACCAAAGAATGCAACAACCAAAGCTTTAACCACCTAAAACGAAGCTTGTTGGGTGACCCTGATTTAAATCGTTCAGGTTTTATGTTTTCAACCCAGCCACATGGGATGCACAAGCCAGTGTGTTTCTTCATGCCGGTCCCAAACCCGGATAAATGGGGAGGGTTACGTCAGGGAGGGCATTCAGTGTAAAATTTTGCCAGATCAATATCCACCTATCCATCATCCAACCCGCTGTATCCTAACACAGGGTCATGGGGGTCTGCTGGAGCCAATCTCAGCCAACACAGGGCGCAATGCAGGAACAAATTCCCGACATGGCACCAGCCCACCGCAGGACACACACACACACACATACCCACACACCAAGCTCACACTACGGACAATTTAGAATCGCCAATGCACCTAACCTGCATGTCTCTGGACTGTGGGAGGAAACCGGAGCACCTGGAGGAAACCCACGCAGACACCGGGAGAATATGCAAACTCCATGCAGGGAGGACCAGAGAAGCGAACCCAGGTCTCCTTACTGCGAGGCAGCAGCGCTACCACTGTGCCACCCCAAATCAATATGCAGACAACAATACAAATTTCCTCAAGAAGAGGAAGAGTGAGGGCAGAACCAAGGATCAAATGGTGGAAGTTGAAAAAGGAAGACTGCAAGGTTGAGTTTAGGGAGAAGGTGAGACAGGCACTGAGTGGTAGTGAAGAATTACCACAGTTGGGAAACTACAGCAGATGTAGTAAGAGTGACAGCAAGAAGGGTACTTGGTGTGACATCTGGACAAAGAAATGAGGAAAAGGAAACCTGGTGGTGGAATGGGGAAGTACAGGAGAGTATACAGAGGAAGAGGATGACAAAGAACAAGTGGGATAGTCAGAGAGATGCAGAAAGTAAACAAGAGTACAAGGAGAAAAGGCGCAAGGTGAAGAGAGAGGTGGCAAAGGTTAAAGAAAAGGTGTATGATGAGCTGTATGAGAGGTTGGACAATAAGGAGGGAGAAAAGGACCTGTACTGATTGGCTAGACAGAGGGACCGAGCTGGGAAAGATGTGCAGCAGGTTAAGGTAATAAAGGATAAAGATGGAAACGTACTCAGAAGTGAGAAGAGTGTGTTGAGCAGATGGAAAGAGTACTTTGAGAGGCTGATGAATGAAGAGACCAAGAGAGAGAAGAGGTTGGAGGATGTGGAGATAGTGAATCACGAAGTGCAACAGATTAGCAAGGAGGAAGTAAGGACAGCTATGAAGAGGATGAAGAATGGAAAAGCCATTGGGCTAGATGACATACCTGTGGAAGCATGGAGGTGTTTAGGAGAGATGACAGTGGAGTTTTTAACCAGATTGTTTAATAGAATCTTGGAAAGTGAGATGATGCCTGAGGAGTGGAGAAGGAGTGTACTAGTGTTGATATTTGAAAATAAAGGGGATGTGCAGAACTGTAGTAACTACAGGGGGATAAAATTGATGAACCACAGCATGAAGTTATGGGAAAGAGTAGTGGAAGCTAGGTTAGGAAGTGAGGTGATGATTAGTGAACAGCAGTATGGTTTCATGCCAAGAAAGAGCACCACAGATGTGATGTTTGCTCTGAGGGTGTTGATGGAGAAGTATAGAGAAGGCCAGAAGGAGTTGCATTGCGTGTTTGTGGACCTGGAGAAAGCATATGACAGTGTGGCTCGAGAGGAGTTGTGGTATTGTATGAGAAGGCCAGGAATGGCAGAGAAGTATGTAAGAGTTGTACAGGATATGTACGAGTGAAGTGTGACCATGGTGAGGTCTGCAGTAGGGGTGACGGATGCATTCAAGGTGGAGGTGTGATTACATCAGAGATTGGCTCTGAGCCCTTTCTTAATTGCAATGGTGATGGACAGGTTGACAGACGAGATTAAATGGGAGTCCCCGTGGACTATGATGTTTGCTGATGACATTGTGATCTGCAGCAATAGTAGGGAGCAGGTTGAGGAGACCCTGGAGAGGTGGAGATATGCTCTAGAGAGGAGAGGAATGAAGGTCAGTAGGAACAAGACAGAATACATGTGTGTAAATGAGAGGGAGGTCAGTGGAATGGTGAGTATGCAAGGAGCAGAGTTGGCGAAGGAGGATAAGTTTAAATACTTGGGATCAACAGTACAGAGTAATGGAGATTGTGGAAGAGAGGTGAAAAAGAGTGCAGGCAGGGTGGAATGGGTAGAGAAGAGTGTCAGGAGTGATTTGTGAAAGATGGATATCAGCAAGAGTGAAAGGGAAGGTCTACAGGACGGAAGTGAGACCAGCTATGTTATATGGGTTGGAGACGGTGGCACTGACCAGAAAGCAGGAGACAGACCTGGAGGTAGCAGAGTTAAAGATGCTAAGATTTGCATTGGGTGTGACGAGGATGGATAGGAATTAGAAATGAGTACATTAGAGGGTCTGCTCAGGTTGGACGTTTGGGAGAGGTGAGATTGCGCTGGTTTGGACATGTGCAGAGGAGAGATGCTGAGTATATTGGGAGAAAGATGCCAAGGATAGGGCTGCCAGGCAAGAGAAAAAGAGGAAGGCCTAAGAGAAGGTTTATGGATGTGGTGAGAGAGGACATACAGATGATGGGTGTAACGGAACAAGATGCAGAGGACAGAAAGGTATGGAAGAAGATGATCCGCTGTGGTGACCCCTAATGGGAGCAGCTGAAAGTAGAAGAAGAAGGTTGTATGTTTTCATATCTAACATTTACACCTGGTTTCTCCTTCAAATTCACATAATTAATGGTTGAAATTGTTTTAAGTATTGCTTTGCTGAAGATGCCCTGTTGTTTACTGACATTTAGCAATGACCGACAATTGTTAATGAAACAAACTGTGTCCATTTAGGCATGGTACTGTTAGGGGTAGTGGTTAGCCCTTGGCTTCTGTATGACTGTGTAGTTCTTTCAAAGGTAGCCATCGGGATACAATGCCCAACAGGAGTAGTCGTTCCCGGTTTTGCTTGAGTATTTTGAAGTGTACCCTTTTCAGGGGATGCAATCTGAAGATGGACTGAAACACAAGTGAATCCTGGCAGGATAAGTGGATTGGCTTCTAGCACCTGGTAAGGTATTGAAGCTGAGGTAGTTAGACTAGGCCAGAGTTGAGATATTCGTGCTAAGTATTTGAGATTATCTGTGATGAGTGAATGTTGAAAAATGAAGTTTTGCAAAACATGTGTTTTTCAAGGTTAATAGTTTAGTCAATTCCAGTATTGACTTGTCCATCAATATAAAAAGGACCTTAGAGGTTAAAGTGTCCTTCCTAGACACATTTAAACCACAAAACAGAAATGTAAAAGGAATCACTAATATTTTTAAAATGCTTGTATAGTTTTTTCCTACATTTGTCTGGTACTGTACATAAATGAAAGCTACACCCCTAACACTGTACTTTATTATCTTCAAAAACAAACAACACGGAAGCATTGGGTATAAACACAGAATTAATGGATATAGTTTTTCTAAAAACTGTATCATGTTTATATACCAATTTTGTTATAGAATTATTAGAAGTATTATTATAGTGAATTGCATACTGAGCAAATCAAAACCCGAAAAGGCATCTTAGAGGCACTGGACTGATGGCACTTTTACTTCGTATTTTCCCCAGTTTGTAAAGGAAAGTAGGAAAAAGTAAGGAAAGAAGTACCAACAACAAAGTCCTCTTTTAGGATCTCTAAAATGCTGGAAATTAAAATGAAATTTTCTAAGTAGACGTATTTAATAAACATTTTTTTCCTGTATCAAATAGTGGTTTTACAGTTTTACCCTATTTACAAACTGAGCTGCAAGAAATGTGCCAAATTAAGCGTTATATCGTTATTTCATTTTGCGTGGCGTTGCCACTATAAAGCCTCATTGACTGCGTGATCAACATAATTTCTGTGTTCATGTCTGTAAATACATGGTTTCGTTATTTCTAACACTGCAACATAGATGCAAATGTGAGCATTGACTCTGAAGAGTACTATACAAATCTCATTTAAATCAGCTTTTATGATGTCATTGTCTTCGGTTGTAATCAGGCCTGCAGATTCTGATTGGTTAAACGCCCGTGGCGACGATTAACATTGACCCTCCCCCTGATATGATTGAGTTGTAATTTTGAAAATTATCCTCTCTAAATTATATATATATGTATATATATATTTCGTTCTAATTATGTTAGACATTTGAAAACATATTTGGAGAATTATGTTTTAAATCTGTATCTTACATTCATTCTTCATTAATTATAAATAAATGCCAACAATTACAATGCTCCATATGACACACCTCCACGACAATAGTGAAGGGTATCAAACGCTACCACACCTGGTATCTTCAGCGTGAGGGGTGCGTCGTTTGTTTCTTTCGGTGTCTCAGGCGGCTCTCCCGATTTTCGCTTAATTGGGGTAGTGCTACCGCTAGAATCTGGACTTTTCTTCCAGTCATCCCAAATCCAGGGGTTGTGAGTCTGTTCCAGAAGACGACGGCTTAGCCTGTAACTCAGCATATCCTCGTAGCAGCTGTAGTAGGTCTCCCATTTAGGGGCTTTAAATTTCTTCATGTATTCGGATCTAAGCTTCTTGGTTAAAGTCTGTTTCCGCTTATTTGATGCTTGTTCCGCTAAGGACTCCGCCATGCAGCTCATACTCAATCACAGTTATAAAAATAAAGCTCAGCGTTTAATTTGTCAGTTCGGATTGTTGATAAACTGGTGAAAACGTCAATGTAGTTTTAAGGCGGAAGTTTGTATGCTCAAGACGGAAGTTTTATACATACGTAAGATTAATCGAACAGCAATGGCGGAGTGAAATGATAACTTGTTCGCACAAGATAAACAAATTTCACCTTATGGGACTTCAGGCGCTCTATACATTTCGTGTAAGTTTTCGGTTGTGATTTTTTTGTTTGTTTGTTTTTGTAAAATGTGTCAGTTTGACAGCAAGATGAAATATACAGTAGTTGTAAGCCAGGTACATGTCGATGTGAGCGTATTTAAGTCAGTTGCAAAGTTTATGCCATGAACGTTCGAAATAATATTTTAAGTACTTTTGGTAAAACTTAGCCGTAGATTCAAAGTGAAAAATGTGTAATGTCGCTGAAAGACTTTTGGGGGGTAGGGGGGTGTCACTACCCAATCTGCGATGCGGACGCATGCGCACAAAGACAACCCGAGCCGCATGCGCAGAACTTTACTATTACGACCGTGCCCTGTTTTTTTTATTTTGCCAGCGCTCTCGGTTTAATAAAAATTGTTTTCACGACGCTGCCCGATTTGTACTGCGCATTTCTGTTTTATTGCACTTGCAAGTCATTTTTGTTTTGCCCTTTTATCTTCGTCAATAAGTGGACATCTTACTGGAAAAATGGCAACTTTCGAATTTTATGACGTCTTGGAACAATATTTGTCACCTGAAAAAATGTAACTTTAGTCGAATGAAGAGGGAGCGAAATGAAATGCGACGTGTCTGCGAACTTTATAATGGATATGTACAGCTTTTTGTAAGTACATGTACATTGTATTAACGAAAAAGACAATAAGGATTTTAATTTTCAGTTGCAAAACGACCTTCGTAATCTCGTGGTTTAAACGTAAAAGTCGCAGCATTTTCCGTATTTGGGTTAATGGATTAATGGATGTATGTCATTCTTTTCGTAACACCCTATTAACTTTTGGTGGTGTTTCTTTTAACATTTGTAAACTTTTTAAGACCAAAAAAGAGTGAACGGTATGCTTATAATTAAGCACAACAATGTAATCTAAGTGTCGAATTAGGAATGGCATTAGGAGAGCACGTCTGGCACTCGACCGGTGTAAAGTGCACTCTAAAACCATCAGTATTTTTTTTTTTTTTTGATGTTAGATTACATCAATACAAGAGTATACCTATAATAAAGTTAACATATATAATGATTGCTAAATTACATACAAGAGTAGCAACAGCTAAGTTATTACAAGAAAGCGGGATGCAGATAATAGCATTACAAATTATTAATGAAGCAGCTCAGAATCTTGCTCGTTTTAGTTGCTTTAGTGTTTTTTCAATTTTTTTTTTTTTTTAAGCTATTTCTAGCATATTAATGTCCATACAGAAAGATGTAATAGACGGTCTAACATTCTGAACTTTACACTTATGTGTATGAAATTTAAGAAGCAAGGAAACCACGGTTACTGCATTTTCTAACATTTAGTCTCAATTCTATACAGAAAAACAAACGGTGAAATTGTTTTGTTATTCAAGACCGTAACAAATCTTTATAAAACATTTTAGAGTAGGAGCAGAAGTAAAAGAAAATGTGAACGGGGATTTGTGTTCATTTGTACAAAAACTACATTTTTGTGATATTAATGTCGTATTAATTTTGTTAGTTGGGTACTATTTGTATTCATAATTTTGAAATGGATTTCTTTAACCTTGTTTGGTAGAAAAACGTCTATGGCACAAAACAGGCAGTTTTAAAATTTATATCCAAAGCCATCGGGGTAAGTGTGGTGTGCGTCTGATGTGGCCCAATGACAGGCTGGGCAACTGCTGTTGTCGCTTATTAGCTTGTTGTTTAAAATGTTGGTTTAGTAGTACACACACATTTAACTGAATATAATGGAGAAGGCTTGCTCCTTAGAAATAACATTTCTTATTGCTGCAGTTTAGAAAAACAATGCCCCTTTATTGTATTTTTTTTTTTCTTGACCCCCCAGGATATACCCGGTGGTAACCAGCCTTCCATGTGGCTGAACAGATGCCAGTGTACAGTAATCCCTCCTCCATCGCGGGGGTTGCGTTCCAGAGTCCACCCCCCGCGAAAGGTGAAAATCCGCGAAGTAGAAACCATATGTTTTTATATGGTTATTTTTATATTGTCATGCTTGGGTCACAGATTTGCACAGAAACACAGGAGGTTGTAGAGAGGCAGGGGCTTTATTCAAACACTGCAAACAAACATTTGTCTCTTTTTCAAAAGTTTAAACTGTGCTCCATGACAAGACAGAGATGACAGTTCCGTCTCACAATTAAAAGAATGCAAACATATCTTCCTCTTCAAAGGAGTGCGCATCAGGAGCAGATAATGTCAGAGAGATAGAGAAAAGCAGCTACACAGAAGGGAGCAAAGTGAAGATAATCTTTCAGCATTTTTTGACGAGCGTCCGTATCGTCTAGGTGTGCGAACAGCCCCGCTGCTCAATCCCCCTACGTCAGGATCAGAGAAAGTCGGCGAGAGAGAGAAAAGTAAGTTGGGTAGCTTCTCAGCCATCTGCCAATAGCGTCCCTTGTATGAAATAAACTGGGCAAACCAACTGAGGAAGCATGTACCAGAAATTAAAAGACCCATTGTCCGCAGAAATCCGCGAACCAGCAAAAAATCCGCGATATATATTTAAATATGCTTACATATAAAATCCGCGATAGAGTGAAGCCGCGAAAGGCGAAGCGCGATATAGCGAGGGATTACTGTACTCAAATTCTGAGAGACAATTGGATGTCCTTTTCTTCTGCTTTTAAGATTCCCAATTTGGGATGATGTGCAGTTCATGTTAGATGTGCTATTTCTACAGGCAAGACTACCGAGTGTCAGTTTAAAAAATAATTTTTGCACAATTCCTGCAAAACCTTCCCATATTTATTACTTGATCTATAATATTTTGCTGCTTTGAATACTGTCCTGTATGTTTTCTTACTCTGTCCAGTAACTAACACTGGCATTTTAGTTTTAGACAGGAAAGCCTCAGTGTGAATCCTCAGAGTGAGGCACGTCACTAACAGCAGTCACTAAACAGGGATGTTGTTCCATGTTGCAAAATAACATTTTTCTTAAGTTCCTGTGCTGCTTTGTTGGATTTTGAAAGAACCAAGTCTTAATTTTAACATACAGCTAAGGCAGGAGAGAAACAAATGTTTTCATGTAAGTACCAACACCTAAACACTTCACAGTAGAAGTTCAGTTTGTATAGAGATTGTAACACAAGGTCTACTGTATGTGTAATGTAAAAAAGAAGCTACATATAATGACAAGTTGGGATTCTTTCAAAATCCATCAAAAAAAGTACAGTAATTAAAAAATATATATTTTATTTATTGGTTAGGCTTTACTCTAAGCAGACCTTTTATTTATTGTGATGGTTTACTTTGGTGGTAATTGATCTACAGGTGTATCAAGAAAGGAGGCAGAAAAAGAAGGGTACACTTTATTAATGTTTGAACTCTGTGAGTGAACATTGTTTATCTACTGTTTTGTTTTTAAGTTACAGTGAGGTGGAAGAGTCTGGTCTTGTTATGGGGCAGCAATTAAACAAGGACAGATGTGTGCCATGTTGAAGCAGTGGGTGGCCCTTCTGCCAGGCACTTCTAGAATCCTCCATCTCAATCTCTGATCTGTTGTGCCTTTTCCAAGTGATCACAAGGTATTGGCTTTTTTTTTTTTTTTTTTTTTTTTTTTCTTCAGAAAATTGTTTTGGTCTCAGAGTGGCTGCCTGTCTCACACAGAATTGATTTCAAGGTTCTATTAAATATATCGAAGTCTTAGTATTTTAGACCCTGCCTGTATTTTGGAGTGTCTGCTCCTAACATGTCTTTTTCTCAAACATTGCTTTGCTTTTTATTCCAAGATCAACCATAAAAACCAGCAGCTTTCTGTACTCGTGCAACAAAATCTGGAATGCTTTGCCAATAGTGAAGTGCCAGACTACAAATATCAAGCATTTCAAAAAACGTCAAGCCCACTTTTCTAATTTGGCTTTTTCTTAATTCCTTGCACTGGTTCTAAAAGATTAGAAATAGTACTGTGTACAGTTTGTAAGATCTGCACTAGGCAGTAACTTCTGCTGTTTTTCACTTGTTTTCTTTTTCCAGTTTATTGCAATGTTGCCTCTTTGCATCTCCACCGTCTGTTACATCAACTCCATCTGCCTGTGATGCCAGAGAGAAACAAAGTTCACAAGATGTCCTGAAATGGAATTGTGATTGAACAGAGGGCCACAATTATGTATGCTGGGATGTGCAGGCTTTGGCTTGGGGACCACCAGAGGTTTATTAACTCCAGCCTCCTTGAAGGCTGCAAGTTTGTGTTTCTCTCTGGCCATTTGACCATGCAGTGTCAAAAGGGACAAAGACAAACTTGCAGCCTTCAAAGATATTGGAGATAATAAACCTTTGGGGGGTCCCAAGCCGAAGCCTGCACAGCCCCCTCTGCACATAACAGCATACATAATTGTGGCCATCTCAGTCCAATCACAATTCCATTTCAGGACGTCGCTTGAACTTTTCTTCTTTCCGGCATTAAAGGCAGTTTGAGCTGATGTAACAGATGGTGGAGATGCTGGAAAAAGAAAACAAGTGAAAAACAGCAGAAGTTACTGCAGATCTTACAAAGTGTACACAGTACCATTTCTAATGTATTACAACCAATGCAAATAATTTAATTAAAAACCAAATTAGAAAAGTGGGCTAATTGAAGTTTTTTGGAATGCTTGACATTTGTAGCCTGGCACTTCTCTATTGGCAAAGCATTCCAGATTTTGTTGCAGGAGTACGGAAAGCTGCCGCTTTGCTTTTTATTCCAAGATCAACCATAAAAACCAACGTTTGAGAAAAGAAAAATTTGGGGAGCAGACAGTTCAAAATACAGGCAGTGTCTAAAATACTCAGACTTCTAAATATTTAATAGATCCTTGAAATCAATTCTGTGAGCCAGGCAGCCAGTGTAATGAGACCAAGACAGTCTTCAGGAAAAAAAAGGCCAATACCTTGTGATCACTTGGCAAAGGTACAGCAGATCAGATCAAAGCAGAGATTGAGGTGGAGGATTCTAGAAGTGTTGGGCAGGAGGGCCACCCACTACTTCAACATGGCACACATCTCTCCAACCTTCTTGTTTAATTGCTGCCCCATAACACGACCGGACTCTTCTACTTCACTGTAACTGTTAAAAACAAACACAGTAGATAAACGATATTCACTCACTGAGTTCAAACATTAATCAACTGTACCATTACTTCTTGTTCTTCCTTCCTTTGGGGGAGTTTGGGGTTGTGTGTGCACCTTATAAATAGTGATTGTGAATAAACGTGTGTTGGGTGATTTAAAACCATGTCTGCCTGTCTGTGTCCGGGCCAGCTACCTGTGTGTGTGTGTATATACACTGCCTGGCCAAAAAAAAAGTCGCCACCTGGATTTAACTAAGCAAATAGGTATGAGCCTCCTGTTGGATAATTACTGCATGGGCGATTATCTTTCAGCTGGCAACAAGTTATTTAACCCCAACTGGTGCAATGAGTTGCTTCTCATTTCTTAAACAACCATGTCGAAAGACGCATCTCGTGGTCATGGAAAAGAGGTTAGTCTGTTTGAGAAGGGTCAAATCACTGGCATGCATCAAGCAGAGAAAACATCTAAGGAGATTGCAGAAACTACAACAATTGGGTTAAGAACTGTCCAACGCATTATTAAAACCTGGAAGGATAGTGGGGACCCATCGTCTTCGAGGAAGAAATGTGGCCGGAAAAAAATCCTGAATGATCGTGATCGGCGATCACTTAAACGTTTGGTGAAATCAAATCGAAGAAAAACTTAGAACTCTGTTCTATGTTTAATAGTGAAAGTAAGAGCATTTCCACACGCACAATGTGAAGGGAACTCAAGGGATTGGGACTGAATAGCTGTGTAGTCGTAAGAAAACCACTAATCCATGAGGCAAACCGGGGAAAAAAAGGCTTCAATTTGCTGGGGAGTATAAAGATTGGACTCTGGAGCAATGGAAGAAGGTCATGTGGTCGGAGTCCAGATTTACCCTGTTCCAGAGTGATGGGCGCATCAGGGTAAGAGAGGCCGATGAAGTGATGCACCCATCATGCCTAGTGCCTACTGTACAAGCCTGTGGGGGCAGTGCTATGATCTGGGGTTGCTGCAGTTGGTCAGCGGACTACCTGAATATACTGAATGACCAGGTTATTCCATCAATGGATTTTTTCTTCCCTGATGGCACGGGCATATTCCAAGAAGTCGATGCCAGGATTCATCTGGCTCAAATTGTGAAAGAGTGGTTCAGGGAGCATGAGACATCATTTTCACACATGGATTGGCCACCACAGAGTCCAGACCTTAACCCCATTGAGAATCTTTGGGATGTGCTGGAGAAGGCTTTGCGCAGCGGTCGGAATATACCATCATCAATACAAGATCTTGGAGAAAAATTAATGCAACACTGGATGGAACTAAATCGCGTGACATTGCAGAAGCTTATCGAAACAATGCCACAGTGAATGCGTGCCGTAATCAAAGCTAAAGGTGGTCCAACGAAATCTTGTGTGACTTTTTTTGGGCCAGGCAGTGTGTGTGTATATGTGCGTGTGTGTGTATATGTATATATTATGTATGTGACATCTTCAGTTAAACCAGTGTTTGTGTCTTTGAATACTTTTTTACTGCAGTGAAGCTTGATTAGATTTTAGGCACAAATGACCCAGAGGAAACAATTGCTCAAGATGGGAATACCATTCTGGCCATCACTCTTTGGTAGCTGATCTACAGGTAAGTTCAAGCAAGCACACAACCTTGGATATTTCTGTTTTGCTTTTGTTGTTTCTTGGCAATTGTATTTTATGTTGTTGTGGCAGAATGTACTTGAAGTTGATGTCTGATGTGGTTATTTTGTTACCTCCACTTAATTGTTACCCATCTTTATCATTTCCACAAAGTTGCTCATTTCCATTTATGGTAGATAATAGTCTTAAGTAAATGCCTTACACAGTACTCTGATTCTCATCTTTGCTTGTTTTTTATTACCATTAGGATAACATCACATTGAAGGGGGGTTACACATAGTTTCTTGCGTGGAAACCAGGGGGTTATTCCCCAAAGCACGCTTTTGAAATTGAGATTACCTCAGTAATCTCTTGAAGTGTAGTTTTCCAATTAAGGCTCCGTTGATTCCATGAATACCAAGCATTTTTTTAACTGAAGATGGGTTTGGGCAACCCCTGATTATGCATGCAAACATGAAATTTAAGCAGCCCTGACAACTGTGCTTTCTGAACTAAGATAGATGTTGTTAACAGAGGAGATTGAGTGCTGTGTCTGAAGATTGGGTACCTCTAATTTTAAGCATGAAACTGATGTATCATGGGACAGCCTGGAAAGTTCAGTTTTGCCATAGAATAAAACCATGTAACAGATGGTCTTTTTAGCAGTTGATAAAGAAATAACCGCCGATTTATAAAATCGGCACACAAGGAAATGTCTATAAGGTGAGAGGCTCTGTGGCAGAACAATGTCTGAAGTACATTATGGTTCTGAATTTGTGCGTTTTGAGTAAGTTTCAAACTGGGCATTTCAAATGATTGTGAACATCATATTTCAAACACTTAAGACAAGTAATATACATTAGCAATATGGAACACATTTGGCAGCAGTTGAAAGTTGTATACATAAAATAACTTATGTCAGATGTTTAACCAAATTAAATGAAAATGTGTAACCCCTGAGTAAGCTGAATGTGAAAATGTTAGTCAGTTGATTCTGGGAAAATAATTAACTTTTAAAATAACGAGTAGCTTAACATAGTACGTACTTTACTGATGTAAAAGTACCTGCATTCTTTAAAGAAAGAAGAGATATGCATGACATTGTTACTAGAAAAGTCCTTTTGCAGGGCACAATCATCCTGAGTGTGTTGTGTATAATCCGCTAATTCCTGCCACAATCTGAAGCCCAGTTTGCCGTCACAGACTCCCAACGATACAGTGTAGTGTGTGTAGTCACTTGAACATGGTTTAAAAAAATTTCACAGTGCATGTCCAACTTAACAGAAACCTAAAAAGTAAGTTCTCAGTCTAATTTTGTTGTTTACTTGACAGCATATTTAATTACTAAATATAAAACACAAATTTCAGATTTGACTGATCTTAGTCAGTTTCATGAAGATTCCTAAATGGACTTGAGATTCAATATTAGTTTCTGGATAGTGAAATGTTTTTTTTTTTTTTTTTTTTTCCTCTGTCTCGTGCTAAAGAAAATAAAACATTTTATGAGTACTTACAAATAAATGTTATAAAATTGAGTAATGTAACTGTTACCTTTTAAAAAATGTTCCTCATCATTGTTGGTGTATGCTTTTACTTTAATAATTTAGTGACTCAGCGGTAAACTACTGTGCATGTGGTGGCAGTGCAGCACCAAGATTAGGATTTGTAATTTATACAAGTAAAGAAAGGTATACAAATGAGCCACCTGTCACATGGAGCGACCGCTCATGCCAAACTCCGCCAATGAGCAAAGGTAGGAGGCCATCTGATGAGGGAGGGCAGTGGTGAATTTGAAGCAGCAGTGGGGATAACGTGGTCGAGTGAGAGAGAAACAGAAGGGCAAGCGGTGCCTTGATCAAAGAAAATGCTGAGAGGGATTTGTGAGTTAGTGGATGGGGAAAGACCCCATTTTGTCTGCTTTATAGTAATGGCTCTTCTAATGGGAACTAGCAGCAGCAAGCACAGGTCTGTGTAGAGGTGTTTCCCATAGCCAGAACAGTGGGGAAGACTACCCTAATAAACTGTTGTTGTTTTAATTACTTTCCATTTCCTGTGAAAAGCAAGTGCAATTTTGCATTATATTCATAATACTTTTATTGCAATCTTAGAAGCTTAGTTTATGCTTGAGTAATGGTACTATTTCATCAGTTTCACCTTTACATAAAGTATCCTTAAGGCTTTCCATGTAAGCCCCAAAGCAGACTAGCAAATTATTTAAGAATTGAATCTGTAGCATTTTTCGCAGTGTAAACTTTTCTGTGAAATCTCCTTTACCTGATATGCAAAATGTTTGGGTCATTTGCAGTGTTCTGTGAGCTGGAGATGGTCCTGTGCTGATCTGGTCTTACTCTTGTTACTGTAAATACATCCTGACGTTCAGGTTTAGTGCTGCTGCAGTGTGCCCCAACTCTATTGTGATGACTGTGATGAAATTAGACATTCTTTAAAATTACATTTGACCCTCTGACTTTTTTTATATACTTTTCTGACTGTTGGATTAATTTAGTTATTAGGAAAAAATTGGCATATAATGAATGGCAACTTTTAAGTTCTCTATGTAATTCAGTGTTTGGGGGTATGTTACAGTGAGCGAATTTTGCTTCAGATAAGATTCTTTAATGTGTACAGTACCTCTTGTGTTATTACTTTATGTTCAGGGTTTTCCGGGCATTTTTTATGTTCTCCACTTTGAACATTTTAAAATTAAGCTCTGGTCCACAATTTTGTTTTGGTATATTTTGGATCCTAAAATTGTCATCTTATATGCAAGCATATAGTACTTATATAAAAACATATTGCATATTTAGCAACCCAAAAGAAAACTGCAGCTTCTGCCACTGGTGTGATGAGCCTGATGAGAGTATACCCTCCTCAGAATGTCTGATTGCACAATAGGACATGTCAATGTCATTTAAAGGAGTGACCTGTGCATTTATTCAGTGATTTGTATTTAAATACTGTCTCCACTTAGCTTGGTGCTGCAGCTGTTCACACACAAGTGAAGTTCTGTTGCTCCTGTGACATTTGGAAAGTCTCTAAATTACATCTAGTGTCACTGATACGGTATGTACTGATATTTGTCGAAATAGAGAACCATTGGTGACGCTATTCGGATACTGATATTACCATCCAAGTAATCTGTTAATGTCACATGGTGGGACGTCAGACACAAGAAAGAAGCCGGTTTTAGCAGTGTGTTTTTTTTTTTTTGTTTTGTTTTTTTTAAATGGAGAGCAGCAACATTATCTGCAATGCTTAACCTTCCTTCCTTCCACAGTTCAACCAGAATAATGCTCAATCGTATTGGTCTAAAGCATCCTGCAGAAACACTTAAATTAACAGACAGGCTATATCCAGTTATCGTGCTTAAGTTACTAGCACACCTCAAGTAAGATTCTATCCAAGCAGAAAAAAATTGATGGCAAACAAGACAGAAAAGAACATGCAGTCCATCAGATGTGTTCAAGCGAATGGCTTCAGAGAGTAAATTGTTAAGCCAGAGTATATTATACCCTCCTGAAAAGCTTTAAGAGGAAAGAACTGCAGTTTGACAAACAGCCTTTTAAAAAAAAAAAAAAAAAAAAAACAAAAAACTCCAAACGACAAAGTATATGGCAATTTAAACATGGTTTTACTGCATTAACAATGTAGTCTTTCATGACAATCTCCTGCCGTTACATAAATGACTGGAGAATTTGAAATGTTGTCTACACAACTGATCTTGCAACAGTCATTGATGTCTGAGTCTTGCAAAGCAAAGTCAATGCATGTGTGCAGGATATTGCCAGTAATGTAATTTCAGTCAATACATTGTTGGAGTCGGAGACTGAACCATGTTTCACTCCTATACTTCAACTTAATAATAATGATAAATTCAAGGCTAACTTGAATCGTCTAAGTTTGTGGCAAATTAACAACATACTTTTAATCACAGCAATGTAGCTGGTAATGCACTGAAAAATGGCAGACTCTGGCAGAGCACAAATTTATACAGTGTTGTTGGACCCACTGGAAATATGTTAATGATGTGTTTGAGTGCACACATGAGCAACAATGGGCAATTTGTGCTCTGCTGTCTGGGGTTGGACCAAATTGATTGATTGAGGCCAGAACGCTGGAGTGAATGGATGATGACTGTCAGACTCTAGAAGACATACTTGTGCTATGCACAGTTTAATGTATAAATGGGTATCATTAGGATTTTATCGATACTGATACTTATTGATACTTTTATAATCTGCTGAATTCATACTGTGACAAAAAAAATAATTTTAACCAGTTAACTTAATAATTTAAGTAACTCTGCCTTGAATTGCTCCCCTTGTTACTAAAGCTATTTAATAATACTTTAGCCACAAGCTAAATGGCTAAGCCAGTTATCAAAAACACATAAGAACTCAAATGTTTAACTGCATGAATTATTTACATACATCCTACATAGTGTTTGTTCAACAGTTCTTTCTCTGAAAGCGTAAAGAAAAAAAAGTGAAATTCCCTTCTTAAACCTAAGCTGGCAAAAAAAAAAAATTGGTACCACATAAATGTTGCTGGCCTGGTACAGTGGAACCTCGAGATACGATCACCTCTGTATACGAGAAATTCAAAATACGAGGAAAGTATGAGCGAAAAATTCAGATCTAAATGCGAGCATTGGTTCACGTAACAAGCCACAAGCCAGGCTGTGGGTATAGCTCGCGGCTTAGCGAGGGGGCGTGGTAGCAGTTGCGAGCCGCGATCTGCGGTGTCTGCGTTTCTCACTTAAGTGCACAGGTGGGAAACTGCCCACATCCATGATTGTTCCTGTGGCTGATGGGCTGCAGCTGCCATGTCCTCCCCGCATATATAGAGAAGCGCGAGCCGGTTAAGGGGGAGAAGAAGTAAGAGAGAGAGGGGTGCAGGCAGGAAGGAAGGAAGTCGGTGCGGGACAGCGAGCGAGTGCAGGCTCGCGTGTAGCTGAACAGGCGAGCCAAACAGCTGAAGCAGGACGGTGTAGAGAAGGTCAGCTGCATTAAGAGTGTCTCGCCTGTTGCAGAGCCCGCAGGTGAGACGCTAACAGAGAAGAAGCACCGGGGATTGTCATCTGTTTTTTAAAGACTGCTTCCTGTTGACGTTTTAACCTCGTGTTAAAGGATTGTTATTCTTGTGTATTTTAAACCTCCACTTCACAACTGTTTTAAGGATTATTTATTTAAAGATTTATTGAATGCTCTACTGCACTTTGGACACCTGTTTTGATTCTTTTAATAATCAGTTATATTATTTACCAGTGTTATTTATTAAAGGTAGACTACAGTATATATAATTTATCAGTGTTATTTGTTAGGAAAATTGATTTTTATGTTAATATATTTGGGGTGCAGAACGGATTAACTGGATTTCCATTATTTTCAATGGGGAAGTTTGTTCTAGATACGAGAAATTCGCTATACAAGCTCAGTGCTGGAACGAATTAAACTTGTATCCAGAGGTTCCACTGTACTTGCTTGCAATTGTATTCTTTACTTGGAGACCGACATCTTCGCTCTAACACAGCATGTGTGAAATTTGCTCATTCCCAGCAGAAGCAAGCTGACACCTTAAATCTGTCGTGGCAGGTGTGAAGTCAGCTGTGATGGTTGGTCAGTTGTAACAACATCCAATCTTTTGGTCAGCCTTTCATGGACGGCGCCCCGCAGCTCACCAGTTTGCCGTTCTGTGCACAGTACATCCAACTACCAGCACGCCCACGTATGTATTCTTTCATGACAGTTAACTCCGTGCTGGAATCGGCGCTTTGTTAAATAAACTTCTAGTTGAATGTTTCCATTGATATTAACAAATTTGTCACGGTAAAAGTTCACATAGTTATATTGTCAACCACTTTACCTACACCATTACTTGCTGCTTCCCTTTTTTTCCTTTGACTTTGTGGTATAGTGAGTCCACGGCTCTAAATGAATGGCCAGTTTTTTAAATTGGCGCACTTGCTTGATAGTGTGGCCAGAGTGGTTTCTGGGTGTGATACGGGCATGGGTATTTCTGCACTGAAGTGCACAGGTGCGGGATCGCCCATGTCTGTAATTGATGCCGGGAGCTGTCAATCGCCACATCCCCATTCTAAGTAGGAAGAACATGAGTGCAGAGGAAAGAAGAAAAGAGAGGAGGACGGAGGTTAAGAGAGGAAGAAGGCAGTGAGCGAGAGCAGTCTCGCTGGGTATGGCAAACAGCTGGGAGGAAAGCCCCTGGAATGGGTGTTTGGCTGACACTCGGAGGGGGGCTGAAAGAAGCGGTCACACCAGCTGAGCGGTTTTTAGGAGCTGGAGTGGCTGGTGGTATGGAGTACTCTCCACGGGAGTTGAGGGGGCTTGGGAGGGTGAGCCTCCGTGTGAGTGCTCTGGTCGTTGGGGAACTCAAGCCTCGGTCCAGAGGGATGAGCTGTACGTAGCCAGGGAGCGGAAGGCAGCTGCACCTGCAGGTAGGGCAACTCCCCTGTTGGGAGAAGCAGGCGAGCTGCCAGGTAAAGGAAGAAAGCACCAGGTTTTTAAAAGTGGACTTTTTCCAGCCTGTTTTTTTAAACTCATTTTAATTGGATTTCTTTATTTGGATTATTTATTTTAACCTCCACTTTTATTCAACCTGTTTTTTTATGGATTTTATTTATTTTTTTTTTATTCATAACATTTTTTTTTGAAACACTGCACTTTGGACACTTATTAAAAACCATGAAAAAAAAAAAAAAAAAAGCACTTGTACCTTTTTGCACCATCCCAACCCCATCTGCCAGTTCATCCGGTTACATTACTGATGGTTTCTGGATCGAGAGGCTCTCAAAAGGGATGTGGAAGCAGGACCCAAACTGTCACAGACCTGCGCCTGCATTAGCTACCGTCCAAACCAATAAGTTAACATAAATACCAGCTTTTATTAAGTTTTAAAACATTCTAAATTAAGTTTAACAACATGCATAATAAGCTGTTTTAATTATATCATGAACATTGCT
Organism: Erpetoichthys calabaricus; assembly: GCF_900747795.2. Lineage (NCBI taxonomy): Eukaryota > Metazoa > Chordata > Cladistia > Polypteriformes > Polypteridae > Erpetoichthys > Erpetoichthys calabaricus. The sequence continues at coordinate 118,474,358 of NC_041396.2, forward strand.
ATTACCACCTCTTAACTCATGTTTTAAAGGGCTACACCTGTTATGGTTATAAATTAACTTATCCTTTGTTGTCAAGAAGGCAGACTCAGTTCAAACTTAAGGAATTTTCCTGACAGTTAGTGGTTTGTGCTAGGCTATGCATACCTAATCCCACTCGACTCCACTATGGTGAACGGCTGTAAATCTTCCACAAATTTTTTTTTTTTTTTTTTTTTTCCTCCTCTGTTTTTCCTCGTCGAGCAATGGAGAACGGGGTGGATGTGGGTGTCTGAATTCTGGTATCCACTGACAAAGCTGCGGCTGCTGCTTGACTGATGCTGTCTGAAATTTAAAACTGATGCTCACTTTGTATGTCCTGAGTGAATAACTACTAACTTGCATTTATAATGATGACTGGTGTTACCTTGACTTAATGATGTCTAGACAGTCACATTTTCAGTGTAGCTAATTCCAGCAGCGTCGGAGCTAGGAGGCTGCAGTGGGAGTATGTTTCAGCAGATGCTTCTTGAAGTAGTCACATGCTGCACTGCTTCACATTTATGTAATGTGTTTTCAAGAGGTTGCTAGTGTTACCCACCTTACACGCAACTACTTGTTTACACATAATACATTTTGCTGCATTATCATTACCTTTACTAAACTGAGCCCACAGTTTTGAACTCTAGCCGGTCTGTCATTATGACTGGAGATCACAGTATGTAAACATGCAGCTACGAGACTAAAATGTGATCGCCTGATGTCGTCCTCATTAGGGAACGGGTTGGAATTAATGTTACAAAAATACCAAAAAACGCCGTTTTAGCAGGAGCTCATTGAGAGTTTGATATGGACAGCCTAGAACCGGGACCAATTGAAAATTGGTATTAAATACCCATCCCTACTTAAATGTACTACCACTGCTTTCTACAGTGAATTATGTCTGCATATCTGTGGTCTATTCTGTGCCAGCATACTCCTAAATAGGCATCACACACCTAAGGATAGAGAATCTGCCACAGAAGAACCGGAGTTTAAAAACCATGGCAGAGTCACTTTGTAGGTAGATGACACCTGATTCTGAGGGAGCAGTAAGGTTTGGGTTGCTCACCAGTGCTGTTTCTAAGCTTCCTTCATTCAGCAGTAAAACAATGTTTAAAGCAAGCAAGTATATATGTATATGTAGTTTGTTTTTGTTTTTTTTGTCCTCCTTTTGTATGTCCTGGTTACACCATTTGACTTTCAGTGAACTTTCAGGTTATTTGTTCATACTTAAAAGAAGTTTCTGGTGGTTGGTTTTTACCATGTTTTGTTTGCTTTCCTCCCCTTTTCTGGAGTTTTCTTATTGTTAAGTCACTATCTGTTCTCCATTTATAAAATATACCGTACAACAAAATTACTCTCGACTTTGGTTAAAGAAAAGGGAAGAAGCCATAGATGCCAGAGTATAGGAAATGGAAAGCAGTAAGTATAAAAAATAATAAAAAAAAAGGTACAAATGCTTGTAAAGGCTGAATTTAGATATTTGTTGCATGTAAATAATGTTTTTTCTCTTTGGTTCTTCTCTTATGAAGGAACCATATGAAGGATCTCTGTACGGCAGTGAGTGGGTGCAGAATACAACAAAGCTCCTCATTGGAACAGTACCTGAGCCAAATGTTAAGTAGATGGAAGAAAAGGACAAGGGCTCTTCAGGAGGACTTTAAGGCTACCAAGTTTGATGTCATTTTGGGCTATTTTTGTTTGTTCTCCAGTTCAAGGATGACCTGAAATGGGATTGTGAAAATCTAAGGATAAAGGTGATGTTGCACACAATGGAAATCTGGGAAAGAAAATCTGCAAAGTGCAGTATGGGTTGTGGATGGAACAATTGGAAGAAGGTATTGGGAGTATTGTGTGATTTGAAGAATCAAGGCAAGGATTAGAGGTAAGGTTAAGACCAGCAATGATGTATGGTGACAAAATGTGGACAGCACAGGAGATGAGTAAGAATTTTGGGATGGATATGTAGAGTTGCACAGAAGTTCAAATTCAAAAACAAAGAACAGCAATTTAATTTTTCAAATAAATTACTTTGCTGTTCATTTTTTTTTAAATTGATTAGAGGTACAAAGGACAGAATAAGAAATGAGACAATCGGAGGAACCTCAAAAGTATGAGTGAAATCTAAGAAGGTACAGAAAGTAGATTGAAGTAGTCATTTTTGGCACTGTTAGTGCAGGAGGTTTTTACTGATAAGTATGTATGCCATTTTTAGTTTTAATATTTTTGGTGAAATTACATATATACTTTTTGTTACAATTTTATATTTAATTAAACTATCATTTAAATCCCAATTCTTAGTTTGTGTCTTTTTCTTTTAACTTTTATATGCAGTTTTATGCAAGTAAGTATTAAGCACCAATTCACTAATACAGTAAAAATAATTGCTTGTGTTTATAAACAAGTACTGTGAGGTCTCTCCTGCAGCCCTGTGCAGTTTACAAAGTTAGAAGAATCCAGATGTGAACAGACAATTCAGCCCAACAAAGCTCACCACTCCCATCCACTTAATTCTCAAAATACGTAGTATAGTTTTTGAAAGTCCCCAGAGTTCTTCTGTTTACCAAACTACTTGGTAAAACTTACTCCATGTGTCTGGTTCTGTGTGAAGAAATACTTCCAAATTTTTGTGCAAAAATCTACCTTAGGTTTCCAGCTGTGTTCTTGTTGAACTCCGTTTAAAGTAACTGTCTTGATCCACTGTACTAATTCCCTTCATAATTTTAAATTCATCAGCCATGTTTCCACTTAATCTCCTTTTGCTTGAACTGAGAAGGCTTTGCTCTTTTTTGTAGCCCTGGAATTGGCCTAGTCCACTCTTCTCTGGACCTTTTTCTAGTGCTTTTCTTTTTTTTTTTCTTTTTTTTTTGTAGCTTGTAAACCAAAACTGCTCACAGTACTCCAGATGAGGTCTAACCCAGTGCATTATATAGTTTCAACCTAACCTCCTTTGACTTGTACTCTCCATATTGTGCTATATAACCTTTAAATTGTTAGTCTTCATAATAGCTTCTGTATGCTGTCTGGATGTTAATAGTGACAAATCCTAAATCCTTCTCATAGGGTGTACTGTACTTTCAATTTTCAGGCCATCTATTGTGTATTCAAATCATTATTTATATAGCACCTTTCCCATGCTCAAGGCACTCACAGAATACAAGAACAGCAGGGTATATTGCATTGTACAAACCAAATAAATAAATGAAGATTACGACAGTGAATTCAGAGAAAAAAGACAACATAATTGATGGTCTTGCACACACATACAGGTTACATGAGCATCTTGACAGAGAGGTAAACTGAGAGAAGGGTAATAAAGTCAAGTAGAGCTAAAAGACTTCCTGAACAGATGGTTGTTTTTTTTTTTTTTTTGTTTTGTTTTTTATTATTAAAGAATTCATGGAGTCAGCTGACAATTTCGGTAGGTCATTCTAGAGTCTGGGCGCTATACAGCTGAAGGCCCCGTCACCCATGGAGTGTAGATTAGTGTGAGGTACAACAAGATTGCCAGAATCAGAGGACCTTAATGGGCGGACAGGCACATAGTGATGGAGAAGGTCACTGATTGTAGTTTGGTGGGAGGTTATTTAAGGCTTTGTAGGTTATTAGTAGGATTTTAATTTCGATTCTGTAAGACACAGGGATCCAGTGAAGATGGAGCAAGATGGGTGTGATGTGATCACTGCTGCTGGTTCAAGTTAGGACTCTTGCAGCTGAGTTTTGAATAAGCTGGAGCTGTGTTAGAAGATTAGAAGGGGCACCTGTCAGTAGAGAATTACAATAATCAATGCGGGATGTGATAAAAGCATGGACAAGTTTCTCCGCATTAGAGAAGGAGAGGAAGGAGCCAACACAGGATATGTTACGGAGGTGAAAGTAAAAGTTTTCTTAATGTGATTTATGTGGGTGGAATAAGAGCGGGAGGAATCAAAAATGACACCAAGATTTTTTACAGTAGAGGCAGGTCGGATGAGATCACCAGCAAGATAGAGTGGGAAGGAGCTCATTTTATTAAATTGCATTTTAGTCCCAATTTGCAGGAGTTCAGTTTTATTGCAATTTAATTTTAAAGAGTGCGGCTCCATCCCGGCTTTAATTTCACTAAGGCAGGTTGTGAGCTGAGAAAGCTCTGATGAAGTTCCACTTTTAACATTGAAGTAGAGTTGAGTATCATCTGCATAAAAATGATAACCCAGTCCATAGCTATGGATAATATGGCCAAGGGGAAGCATGTAAATATAGAAAAGAAGAGGGCTGAGGACAGAGCCCCGAGGAACTCCTTGTGTGACTGGCGCTGAGCTGGATCTTCTTTTGCCAAGACTAACAAACTCTCTTGCCTATCGGTCAGATAGGACTTGAACCACTGGAAGGCAGTGCCAGAGATACCCAGCATGTTTTCCATTCTGGACAGTAGAATGTCCTGTCTGACCGTGTCAAATGCTGCACTGAGGTCTAATAGAATTAATATGCTGGTTTGTCCAGAGTCTGCTGCCATAAGCAAATCATTGGTTACTCGTAGTAGAGCAGTTTCACAGCTGGGCTGTGCCCTGAAGCCAGACTGAAAGGGTTCCATCAAGTTATTAGAGGTTACATAATTGGTGAGTTGGGAAGCTACATCACACTCAAGATCTTTTGACAGAAAAGGTAAGTGGGAAATAGGCTGAAAGTTAAGATTGTCAGCATCAAGACCAGACTTTTTTTAACATTGGGGTTACAGAAGCAATTTTAAAAGTGAGCGGCACAGAGCCAATGTCAAGGGATGAGTTTATTATTGTAACAGTCGGGATTATGGCATGAAGGCAGGATTTAAGTTTGTGTGTATGTATGTGTATATATAAATATATACACATACACGTGTGTGTATATTAATATATATTGTGTATGTATGTGTATATACAGTACTGTGCAAAAGTTTTAGGCAGGTGTGAAAATGCTGTAAACAATGCTTTCAAAAATGGAAGTGTTAATCATTTATTTTCATCAATCAACAAAATGCAGTGAATGAACAAAAGAGAAATCTAAATCAAATCAATATTTGCTGTGACAGGTTCACTTTCACACAGTTTTTGAAGGAACTCGGCTGGTAGGTTGTTCCAAACATCTTGCAGAACTAACCACAGATCTTCTGTGGATGTAGGCATCTTCACATCCTTCTGTCTCTTCATGTAATCCCAGACACTCTCAATGTTGAGATCAGGGCTCTGTGGGGGCCATACCATCTCTTCCAGGACTTCTTGTTCTTATTTATGCTGAAGATAGTTCTTAATGACTTTGGCTGTATGTTTGGGGTCGTTGTCCTGCTGCAGAATAAATTTGGGGCCAATCATACGCCTGCCTGATGGTATTACATGATGGATAAGTATCTCCCTGTATTTCTCCGCATTCTCCAACTCCATTTGCAGAAATGCAGCCCCAAACGTTCAAGGAACCTCCACCATGCTTCACTGTTGCCTGCAGACACTCGTTATTGTACCACTCTCCAGCCCTTCGACGAACAAACTGCCTTCTGCTACAGCCTAATATTTCAAATTTTGACTCATCAGTCCAGAGCACCTGCTGCCATTTTTCTGCACCCCAGTTCCTATGTTTTCGTGCATACTTGAGTTGCTTGGCCTTGTTTCCACGTCGGAGGTATGGCTTTTTGGCTGCAACTCTTCCATGAAGACCACTTCTGGCCAGACTTCTCCGGACAGTAGATGGGTGTACCTGGGTCCCACTGGTTTCTGCCAGTTCTGAGCTGATGGCACTGTTGGACATCTTCCGACTTCAAAGGGTAATAAGCTTGCAGTGTCTTTCATCTGCTGCACTAAGTTTCCTTGGCCGACCACTGCATGTACGATCCTCAACGTTTCACGTTTCTTTGTGCTTCTTCAAAAGAGTTTGAACAGCACATCTTGAAACCCCAGTCTGCTTTGAAATCTTTGTCTGGGAGAGACCATGCTGATGCAGTATAACTACCTTGTGTCTTGTTGCTGTGCTCAATCTTGCCATGACATGAAACTGTCTTCCACAACCTCACCTTGGTAGCAGAGTTTGGCTGTTCCTCACCCAGTTTTAAGCCTCCTACACAGCTGTTTCTGTTTCAGTTAATGACTGTGTTTCAACCTACGTGTGACATTGATGATCATTAGCACCTGTTTGGTATAATTGGTTGATCATACGCCTGGCTATAATCCTACAAAATCCCTGACTTTGTGCAAGTGTACCTGTAAGAATTAATGCTGTTTTGAAGGCAAAAGGTAGTAACACCAAATATTGATTTGATTTAGATTTTTCTTTTGTTTGCTCACTTTGCATTTTGTAAATTGATAATTATTTATATTTCTGAAAGCATTCTTTGTTTACAGCATTTTTTTCACACCTGCCTAAAACTTTTGCACAGTACTATGTGTGTGTGTGTGTATGTATGTATGTGTGTATACAGTATATATAATATACACACACAGTACACATACATTTTTATATTACACACACATTTATTTATATATATATATATATATATATATATATATATATATATAATATTTATAAAATGTGTATGTAATAAAAAAATGTATGTGTACTGTGTGTGTGTGTATATTGGGATTGGTGGCAGTCCTTGCGCTCACCCCTGTGGAACACCACTCTTACCATCTCCCAATTCTATTAAGGTCCCACCATCACCATCTGCTTCCTGTGTTTGTGGATGGATACAAATGTGATTCAATCTACAGCCTAAAATCCCACTTCTTTAGTTTGATGCCCTCCCCCTCATGTGGCACTTTACCAACTGCTTTCTGAAAGTCAAGGTAAATATCGTCATCATCATCATGCTCCACTCTCTAGTAGTATCCTTTTCTTGCTTTAACATAGAATTCCAGTATTTTAGTAAAACACAACCTCCCTTGTCTGAACCCCCACTGACTGGTGAGTAAAACTTCTTGCCATGTGTTGCTCAATTATATCGTTAATTTACCTGCAATATATGTTATGCTTACTGTCCTATACTGCTCTGATCTGCCTGATCACCCTTTTTTATGTAATTGCCATTTTCCAGTCTTTTTTTGGAATTTCCCTGTGCACAGTAACATCCTAAAAATGTCAAGGGTTTATATACGTATTCACTAACCTCCTTAAATTGAGGATAAATTTTCTGGTTGTGGCGATTTGTTTGATTTCAGCCTATTTAATCTAGTGAGACAGTCCTGTTTTTATAATTTCCAAATCCCTCGGTAAATCCTTAGTGGTCCCTTTTACCACTCAGTGGTTATCCCCTTTCTGGCATGTGTAGACTTTAGAAAAGTGCATGTTTAGATCATTCACGATTTCACTGTCGGTATATTTTAATTCCCCTTTACCATTCCTGATGCACTAAACCTTTTCATTGACTGTTCTTTTACAAAAATGCTGGAAGACTTTCGGCTGTCTTTAAACTTATCTTCTACAAGCTGTCCCCTGCGGCTTTGCCTGTGCAGTAGTGAAACAGGACAAACTTTAAAAATCGGTAAACGGGTATCTCTAACTAAGTTGAAGGCAAGGTTCGCTTCAAAATATGGCTAGAGAGAGACCGATTTGAACAGAGGCTGGCGCTTGAGTGAAGAGGGCCCCACCAGGCTCCCCACTCCTGACATCATGTTTCCTCCTACCATCGGCCTGCTGCCTCTGTGTTGGATTAGTTAGAATAAATCGCTCCTGCAAACGAACTGTGATACTAAGCGTGATGACAGAAGTCACAAAATCAACTGGAATGTTCAAGCAATTTATAGGAAAATACCCAGTCTAAATCCGTTTTAAGTAGTTCTCTCATAAAAAAAACAGACCAACCTAAAATAAGGACTTTTTCTCCTTAATGCATTTGAGACAAATCCAGAAACCTTCACTAAGATATGGCTTTTCAGCCAGCTGAAGAAGAAAAGTATTTACATTTTTTGCAACATAAACAGCAACACCATTCTTTTCTATTCTATCCTTCCTAAAAAATGTGTTCCCATCTGTTATTGCTATGATATTTATAATTATGCTTGGCTACATACAACTCCAATTCATCCATCCATCCATCCATTTTCCAACCCGCTGAATCCGAACACAGGTTCACGGGGGTCTGCTGGAGCCAATCCCAGCCAACACAGGACACAAGGCAGGAAACAATCCTGGGCAGAGGGTGCCAACCCACCGCAGGACACACAAACACACGCACACACTAGGGCCAATTTAGAATCGCCAATCCACCTAACCTTCATGTCTTTGGACTGTGGGAGGAAACTGGAGCGCCCGGAAGAAACCCACACAGACACGGGGAGAACATGCAAACTCCACGCAGGGAGGACCCAGGAAGCGAACCCGGGTCTCCCAACTGCGAGGCAGCAGCGCTACCCACTGCGCCACCGTGCCGCCCACTCCAATTCACTTTATTTTTATACTTCTAATATTAAGACAAGCTATTTTTAATGTGTTAATCATTTTACTTTTGTAGGAGGAGACACTTGATGTACTTTGTTGAAGGCATGCTAAGGTATTTGCAAATAGGACCTAGGAGGTGAAGGCCCCCTTTAGTGAGGAGGTTAGGCCAGCCTTCTGACTTAAAAGAAACTTGATGTTTGTTTTAACATATGCAATGGATTAAATAGGAAGAAACATGTTGGTAATTGACCTAAATTAACTTTTTTAAAGTGATAACAGACAAAACAAAGTATTCAATAAATGCAACTTGCATTAAAGCAACAGCCACAGTAGAGCAAACGGTGTGTAGTGTTCAGTTTTGTACATGTAAAATACTTTGAATATCAAATGTGGTTATCAGCCATAAAGAAATACTTTGGGGGGGGGGGGGGGGAAATGTTATTAATTGTTGGTAATACTCATGAAATTCAATTCAACTTTAGAAAGTCCTCTTCCTGTTGAGAGTCCAAGTGGAATACATATTTATAAAAATACAACAAAATTACACATTTCTTTTTCCATTTGGTTTCACATTCTATAAAATGACAGATGGGATATTTATCTGTAATAGAGATGAAAGAGCTTTTTTGACAGTTTTTTTTTTTTGTTTTTTTTTCTTCATTTACTGAAACGTTTTTTTTTCCTGTTATGTGTTTCCAGTACAAGCGCTCAGAATTAATAACACTGCATGACTTTGTTTGTTTTTTAGTGCCATGCTATCTGTATTTAGACTTTAAATTTTACATAAATTAGTTTCTCAGATTTGTGCGTCTTAAGGCAAGTGAAGTGTGACATTAGTGTAGCTGAAAATGTTGGAAAAGAGAAAATCTAACTCTTAAAATATAAATGCAAGCTATGAAAATATGGTTCATCTGGAAAAATGGCCGTATCTACAGTATGTAGAAAATCTTTTTTTCAAACTTGATGGTTGTGAGCAACAATTGGGGGGACATTTTTTCAAAACACAGTCCTATCACCACTTCTCTCCATGGCTAAGAAAAATGCAGGCTGAAGAATTACATATCTTTGCTATGAGATACAAAGGAAGTAAGAAGGCAACAATGACATTTCTTGCTGTAACTTTGACATTTAAATAGTAACAGGCATGAATACTTTCTAAGACACTGAATAAGGAGGTCATTGTGGTGTGTTGCACGATTTTGTGTTTTATGAATTAAAATACTTTTTTAATGTGAAATGAATGTTATTTTGCCATATGCATTGAAATAAAAATATGGTTTTCTATTTACTGTACATTGAGTTTGTAATAAATACATAGATTGCATTTATACTATATAGATCTATACCAATATATATTGTAATTTCTAGCAATTTTATTTTAAAAGATTTGATATACCTAATTCTTAAAGACAGTGGTCTATTAGGAAATGGTGTTGCATGCCTGTTTTTAAAAATTACAATAGATTCTGAAATGTTATCACACCAAGATCATAATGCCCCTTTGTTGTACAATATATTTTGTCAAATCACATCTTATTACTGCATCTCCTCCCATCTGGTTGGTGTGCGCTGGCCTAGTACTGGGTCAGGTCATTTTAAAATGTGTATTATTAAATTACATAAATAATTGTTATACATACATCTGTTATACAGCTACAATGCACTGAGCCTCCTGTTAATAAAGTGCTTCCTCCAAACTTGAACATTTAATTTAGATTCTGTAGCCCCAAATTCCTGAAACCACTTTCTTCAGTTTCATAACATCATATTGATAGTTTAGACTTACTTACACTCTTAATTACTACTTTTTGAAAATGCTTTGCTGTTTGTAGTAATGATACAGATTATAAATTGCTTTACTTATTCTTACATTTACAGATTCCTACTTATTTTATTGATTTGCTATAATATAACCTTAATACTGTATCACTTTTACTTCCTTCTGAAACATAATACATTCTTACTGAATTGTGCAGTTTAACTTGTAAATTGTGCATGTGTTAATTTGCAAAGCAATTGTGATGTTATTGTGAAATATAAAATATGGAAGAAATATTGAATGTCACTTAAAGAAGAGAAGACTATTACAAACACGCAAGAATCCTGGGTTCTTTATTACAATGGAGGCTTCACTTTAAAATGAGTTTCAAACGAGTCAAGCAATATTTAAATAGAAATAAGGATGCATGGTGCACCTGTCTGTAAAATACCATTGAAAATGAAATACCTGCAAGGTGTGCTTTGTGTACAATGCGTTAAATAAACACAATAGATCTGAGACAGTAGGGTGCCGGCACTTATTTTAAAATGCTTATACAAAAAAATAAGCTAAATAGATATTTGATAGTTTTAAATGCAAACTCCATGTGCATATGGAAGTACGAGGCGTGTGTGTGTGTGTGTTTTTTTTTTTTTTTTTTAAATAAACCTGTGCCTGGCAATGTCATCCCTTTTATTACTGATGGCATGTAACCTTAATCGAGTAATTTACCCAAAAATGACTCTGGTCGTGTGAATGAAATAAACTCATGAAAATGTCCCTGTTGAAATTACCAAACACATTTCTTTTAGCTGTAAATAATCAGAGCACTGCATCTATTGATTATTTCATTACAGTGTCGTAAGGTACTTTTTTCTTTTATTTTATAGACAACATTGTGTGACAAGGTTTCTTTTCTAAGATGGATGGAATCTTTTTTAGGAACAAAAAACTGGATAGAGGGAGATTTCTGTTTTTAAAAAAATAAAAATAAATAATGCTGTATTCTCTGCAGGTGCTACCACAAATCAAAACAATAACAACCTCGCTTCCTCTCACATATCCTCCCAGATCTTGAATGTTTAACTTTATAAACACTAACACATTACAACTTAACAGGGAAATGAACATTGCAGGACTAAGTGTAGGTATAGTCCTGTCCTCGTTCTAATATAATAAACATTTACCTTTCTAATTTAATCCTTAAGTGACAACATAACATTACAATTGTAGAACTATGAAATTTACTTGTTACATTCCGGAGACAAATGTTTATAGGGATCTGTATTTCACTTTAAAATCTTGCATTCATTTAGTACTGCAAAACAATCTAAAGTATTAAATCATCATTAAATCAAATTATGACAATGCTGTTTGAGATTTTTGCATGATTTCCTTAGTGAATGGACCTTCGATAGAGAAGACAGCTGGTGTAAACACCTCCGACTCTGCGAAGAGAGGGTAGAAGGGCCTTGGGGCTCCATGGGAAAGGAGCAAATCATGGGGCTGTGGCCAAATCTGAGCCCAAGGGGCGTATCACCAGAGGGGATCTCTGACTAAGGTCTTCAGAGTGTTACGGATACTGAAAGTGTTTAGGCTTCGACAGCAACATTCAAGTAAAAACAAAAATCCGGGGCAGACTCTACGGCAAAGCTGACCACCCCATTTAGTCATTGTATTTTCATTGATCCTGTCAGGATGCACGCTCGAGGTATTTAACGTTATGTTGTGTGAAAGGAATAGCACAGACGATGATTAGGCTTCTTTTCTTATTAGCACAACAGCTGAGTGGACTAAGGTGATTGTGGAGTAAAGTGAGGTGACCGCTGGTGAGATATGAGTAAGGAACACCATAAGTGTCTCTCAAAATACAAGTTTTAGCACAGGCGTGTTTAATTACTGTATACTGTACTGCTATTGGTTTTGTCAAACTCGGCACAGAAATGCGCTCTTTTCTCTGCTTTGTGATTGGCCAGTATGCTAATAAATGTTAAAATGGCCACTGGGCGGCAGAAGTGTTGCGCGAAAATGGATTTAGGATTTTTTTTAAGATTCACAATAATTTTGCTTTTATTCACGAAGACTTGTTTAGGAAATCAAACGTATGAAGCACTCCTTTGGAACATGAATTGCTCCCAACAGCACACACAATAAAATATACCAAAACGCATGAATTTTATACTGAGTCGCACACACATACACTGTATACGCAAATACAGCCACATACTGAAGTGCAAGCACTTGACCTTGTACGTTAAACGTACACTCTTTTTGCATACACCACTTTGTATACTGAGACACATACAATATGTTGTAAGTGCACTGACATGTTCCATCAGCCAGGGATGAGTCACCACAGTATGAAATGGCAATCCACCATGTAAATGAGCAGCTTCACAGCCAGCTGCAGGGTGACCAATAAAAGTGGCAGTGTCACAGGCAGAATCGCAAGTGTAGGGCTGCCAACTGTCCTCATTTTTAACGTGCCATGGGCTGTCCGGGAGGAATTTATAAAATTTTGAAAATGTCTGGAATTTTGGCTCCTAAAATTTGAAAATCTCCATATCCTTATCATTGGTAAAAATTGAAAGCCGTACACCAATCAGTAAATGCGGGAATAGTGCACACACTTTTTTCTCCAAAATCTTCACTTCCATTCCAGTAGTAAACCGCAGATATTGAGGAGAATAGTCAATATCTGTCCAACTTGGCTCTTTCTCTTCATCTTTTGAATTTAGCTTTATCTTTTTGGTGAGTAGACAGTTCATTATAACTGTTGTTTCTTTCCTTAATTATTTGTAATTGTAATTCACCATAACTAAGTGAATTTATTCAAAATCGAAATTGCAATTTCACGTTGTCTATGCGAGATCTTATTTTCAATTCTTCTTTCAACAGCTTGGTTAAACAATACAGTATTATTATTACTATCCATTTTTCCAAAATGGATTTATAATTGTAACTGAATGAGTTAACTATTAAAGTTTCCGTTAATTAAAAAAAAAGTGGCACATTTTATTCTGTCATATAAATGCAATACCTTTTTTAGTTATCAGTTGATCAAGTAATAAGTCACTTCAAGTAATCTAATATTTTCATAATTCTTTCATTTACATAAATTCAGAAATACCCATTATGCTGAAAAGAAAGTGCAAGTTCACAGACTACTTGAACAATAAATATCCTTGTTTTCAAAAGGGTAGAACAGATTCAATTAAGGGGCTAGTGCTCACAAGATTTCTTTTCATATTTGTCCAAGAACCAAGATTTACTAAGAAATACAGTATAGCTTCAGTGGAAAAATATAAAAATGTATATAAATACAAATAAACTAAATTGAAAAGAGTAAAATTTATTTTTATTTTACTAGAAGTGAATTTACCATATGTATCATTTTGTAACTGTTTACAACAGTTAAGCTATCCAAATAAGAATGGAAGGAATGAAGTCTGTTAATTTTAAAAGGCTTGACATTTTCAAAATATTTAATGGGTTATTAGTTTGCCAGTAACTGTGATTGTGGCCATCATATCATAATTATAGTGATAAACTGCTACTAAAGGTTTATATAATTTAAAAAAAACCATAAGACGGTATAAAGGTGTATTATAGCATCATAAGGAAAGACGTCCTCAAAAGTCCTCCTTTCCAGAGAAAGAAAGTTTGCAGTCCTAGGAAAGCGGCCCTTTTAAGAATATCAAGCCACATGAAAGAATCCATTTAGCTCTTGTATACCTCACTATATTACAGAGATGGTACCATTTTATAATGAAATGCCTATACTATTAAACCCTTTTGTTGTAAAGCATGCATTCTAAAGCAAAAAGCAAGTATGCTGCAGTAAAATGCAATTACCACATATTGAAACCTATTTATTGTATGTATGCAGATTGTAATTCAGTAATTTATTCAGTAATTTCGTGCTTTAGAGGACTTTATAACTGGGCTTCAGCTTTGAGCCCAGTAGTGTGGGCACTGCACTCCATTCAATGACTATGAATTGGATTTGCTGGACTTTTCGAATGGAATAAAAAAAATAAATGACTATTATTTGAAGCATCTGTTATTTGGTCCATTTTAAGGTGCTGGATTTAATGCTGTACATTAGTGCACAAGGTGTTGTAATGTGCCAAATTGGCAACTTAATAGTTTTTCATTTGTCTTTTACCTGGCAATATATGCATATTTAAGCATATTACAAGTCTGATACATTCAGTCCAATACGTCTTCAGCATTAAAGGTATGTGTATAGTGTATGAGACATAATCATACTGGTGTTTCATTATAGAGTGTTTGCCTGCGAGTATTACATTTCAGTATAAGTTACACTACCTGTCAAAAGTTCTACTTCAGAGGGTGTAGTAACACAGTCTGTTCCAACTCTGCTTTAAGACAGACAGAGGGTTTTTAAATAATCATCAGAAGTTGGGACACCTGTGCAAATTGTTTGATTCAACTTGCAAGGCTAAATTAACCTTAATTGTTGCAGAACATCTGTAGGTTGTAACCTATTAGTTGTTCCCTGAAGAAAGCCTATTTGTAACATTATGAAATTTTCCTTTTTTTTCAGTTTTTGCTAACCTAAACTTTAAATCTCTGTCAGTTTACCACTCATGTTTTCAACAATTTAAGTCATTCATTGCATTTAAAATGATTAAATTGGAAGAAAAACTGGGAAAAAGAGGTGTTCTAAAAGTTTTGTAGGCAGTGTATGTGTACTGTTGAAAATTGTTTCTGAAATAGCACCTCATGGCAAACCTCCATAACAGTTTAATAAAATAGTTGATCTTTTTGCAAACGTGAAAATAGAAGAGTCCCGTGTGATTTAATATGTTGGCAGGTCAATTAAATAATGTTGTTTGTCCCATAATATACTGTGGTTGTGAGAGATAATTTAACTAGTACACCACCAGAGAGTCAAGTAATATTGAAATGCAATTAAAATGTGGATTTTTCTTTTGTTTTGACTGTTGATGGGATTTAATAAGTCAAATTAATCTATACATTTTTGCAGAGAGCTGTGCGAGTAAGTAGCTAACCTGTGTTACTGTGGCTTTTTAAACTTGGATACTGAATTAACTGTTTTGGTTTTTTTTTCCTCTCATAATATTTCTTTCTTACATTTTGCACTCAAAAATACTTGTCAGGGTAACCATTTCTCCAATAAATGTTAATTCAGTATTCATGTGGTTTGTGAGATTTTTTTTTTACAATACAGGGATGCATTTCAGTTGTTCGTTTTGCTGTTTATTCTTGTGTGAAACTATTTACAGACATGGCAAAGGTCATTTTTTTTTTTAAAGACAAGTAGCAGGTGAAACTTTAAAGTGTCACGCCTGCTTCAAGGAACAGCACATTCCTATTCACACCTGTTTCTTTGCAACTTAATCATTCTTCGGAATAAGTGACCAGTCTTAAATACCCATCTAGTTTCTAAATCTCTTATCTAGTTTTGGCTGGTAGCCTATTGCAGGGCACCTTCATTCACACATCCAATAGCGGGTCGATTCTGAGTTGCTGTTTAAAATAAGCCTCTCAACAATGAGTCTGTAGTTAATTTCCCGTCTTCTCTTTGTGTGGAATTTGCATGTTCTCCTTGTGTCTGCATATGTTTCCTCCCACAGTCCAAAGACATTCAGGTTAGGTGAATTGGCGATGTTAAATTGGTGCATGTGCAAGTCTGTGTTCACCCAGTGATGGACTGGTGCCCTATCAAGGGATCGTTCCTGACTTGCACCCTTGTGCTTGCTGGGACTGGCTCCAGTTTTCCCACAACCCTGCAGAGGATAAAGTGAATTTAGAAACTGGACAGATGGTTGGATTTTTAACATAACTCACAAATTTTTACAGTATCAGGGAAAACAGCCTCAGATATGTAATTTAAAATGCTTACCAAAGACATCTCACTCTTACAATTACTGTTTAATTTAAAGACCTGGACTAACAACAAAATAACTGCCTGTTATCAGTGAAAACCACCAGTCACTGCAGTGCTCTAAGAGCCGGTCTGGATGGGGGTATACTATATGCTATGTATCAAAATCATTTTGATGTGTTTAAAGCAACTAGAACAAAAAAATTACAAACATTAAAATTTCCTTTTAAGCAAAACAACTAAATTCACATGCACAACAATGGCAATTACTGCATAAAATTACAAGAAATAAAGTTGCATTTTGGATTAAAATGTCTTCCATACTGCGGTGGGTTGGCACCCTGCCTGGGATTGGTTCCTGCCTTGTGCCCTGTGTTGGCTGGGATTGGCTCCAGCAGACCCCCGTGACCCTGTGTTCGGATTCAGCGGGTTGGAAAATGGATGGATGGATGGATGTCTTCCATAGTGAGGCTATGTGTATTCAAGTGTTGCTGATATCCCTTTCTATTTAAGGTAAAGTAGCATAAAAACTCTGCAACTGTAAATGATGGATGATGTCACTACAGAGACTTTCTGATCCAGGCTCAAAATACGTTTATACCTAAAACCAATAAACCAGAAAGAATAAAAATGAACGAAAATGGATAAAAAGTGCACAATTTAAAAATATACTTAAAAAAAATGGCCAAACCCTTCAGACTTAGGGGAATTCCAGACACTACAGCAGGAGATTGAAAAAGCATTTGGAAGGTCAAAGGAAAGAACAAAAAAAATTACTGAAGTCCAAATGGACAGCACGTATTTTTCATTGTTTCCAGTAAAAAAAAACAACAGAGAATTTAAGAAGCCTCAGGGACCCAATACGCAAAATCATTGAAAATGAGAAGAAAATAGCAAATGAACTAAACAAATATTTCACCCAACTATTTGTAAAGGAAGTAAGAGTCAGAATGCCCCATGGAGAAGTAAAAACAGATTTTAAAATTGAAGTGTCAGATGTGTTTCAAGCTCACAACACATTGAAAACTAATCAACACCCTGGACCTTTTGGGATTTCACAAATTCAGCTGAAATAAATAAAAGGCATCATCTATAAAACTTTATTAGGCATATTTGAGCAGTCAGTTGTGAAAGTAGAAGAAGTAGCTGAAGACTGGAAAGTTGCGAGTGTGATTCCAGTCTTCAAAAAAAGAGACAAATGGATGATACTTAAATAGAAGGAATGGCTGACACTAAGGAAACAGGAAAAACATTTCAAGAAGATCTGGACAAACTTCAGAACTGGGTAAACATTTTGAGAATGCAGTATAATGTAAAATACCAAAATGTGCTATATGTGGATGAAAGGAACGTCACTTATATTTTATATACACACTTAGACACTGTGTGATACAATAAAATATGGACTATGGTAATAGCATGCTGTGGAGTAATTTGCTACTCAGCTACTGAGCTAATTGAATACCATGAACCAGTTTGCTAACTTGAAATAGACCAGTGCTGCAGCTCTATTTAGATGGAAGCATGTCATTTTATGAGTAAAGCACTATTTTCCTGCCAACGTGAGCACTTGTCGGTGGTATAGCAATTTTCGTCACCACCTGCTACTAAGCATCCCATTCCCTCTGCATCACTGAGATCAAAACAAACACCGTTTCCTGAATACTCCTAAAGCTTCTGAAAGTACTGTATGTGCTTCCATTCCATTCTGGAGAGCTTTTGCCACTCTAGTTCCAACTGGCCTATGATGCACTCACAGACAGCTGATTTCCCGCCCAAACACTGCATTATTTAATGGGTAGAGAAATGTGAGAGAACATTGAAAACCGGCTGCTACAATACTTTCCTGCAAATCCTTTTTATGGTCATTGATTGATTTCAAACAACATATAACATTTTCTGGGATGTATTTTTAGAGATCTCCATAATTTTGATTACCAGAATGGACTCCTGGTTGTTGTGTTTTTGTTCCAATAGCTCTTGGCATTACAGAACTTTTGTGAGCTTGCTTCAATATTTTATGATTTCAATGATTTTCAGCAACATTTTTCTTGTATTATTCACAGAAATTAAATAGTTCCATAATGTTGTTTCTTTTATTTATTTGTTTACCATTTCTGTCAAAATATTAATAACTACTTAATGATGAGCACATAAATTTCAGTATGTTCAAAATAACAGCTCTTATTTTTTGCAATACTATTTCTATTGAAGCTAGAGTCTCATTTAAACGAGAACCAACTTTGCACAGGAAACCAGTCTCGTGCTGGGTACACTTGCAAAACATCCACCAACATGCACTCATACAAGGCAAAATTACAGTTCCTAAGTTCCCCATTGTGTGTGGGACATAGGAGGACAGCCAGAATATCAGGAGGAAACTCTGTGCAGATACAAGAAGAATGTGCAAACTCCACACAGAAAGTTCTAAGGCTGGATTTCAAGCCAAAGACACTTGCTGTAGCTGTAAGGCAGCAGCTATAATCAATGCACAATCATGTTGTCTTGATATCTGTTGTCAGTTATCCTTATAATGAAAATATTTCAAAGTATGTAATAGAATAATCTTGTAAGAAGACAATTAAAGAGACCATAATAATCATTATACATTTTATTTATCTAGCACCTTTCCCAGGCTCCAGAAAAAGTGACGTGGGAATACACACAAGGTGAACATGCAAAATTCTTCAAATTCATTTTTCTCACTTCTGTTTTGGGTTGATGTGCCTGATCAACCTTCTCCATACAGCTCAGTCCTGCACATTGTCCCCAGTCAAACCCTTTTCCTTCAAATCTTCTTAAACTTTATCCACCTCCGCTTCGGCCTCTTGTCACTTTCTGTTCCTCTGTACTGTACTTCCATTCTGAACATCTCCCTTCTCATTATAAATGGGTGCTATCAAACTGTTTCTCCACTCATACATTATTCTCTCCTGTTCATAGATCTGCATTAGATCTACTTCATCTTCCCCTAAACTCTTCCACACGATCCTAAACTCTTCATCTGATCCTGTTGCCTTTCCATTCTTCATTCTTTTCAGTGCTTCCTTGGATCTTCTTCATTTAACAACTCATCAAAGTACCACTTTAATCTATTCTTGATCCTATCATGCTCATTTAAGACCACACCTTGCTCATGTTTCATCTGCTTTATCTGACTACAATCCTTTCCAGCCTTGTTCCTAGCCTTTACTATTCTAAAAATCCTTCTATCTCTTTTGTCTCCAGTTTTTCATACACCTTCTCCAAAGCTTATGCCTTTGTTCTTGGCACTGCCTTCTTTGCCTCCATGCTTGTCTACCTGTATATTTCTGTGTCTTCTTCCCTCCCTGATTGGTACCATGTCTGTTTGCCTCCTTCTTAGCCTTTATCACATCCTGCACCTCACTGATCCACCACCTTGTCTGTTTATCTCTAGGTGGTCACCTGCCATCCTACCCAACACCTCTTCCTACTCTCAATACAACTTTGTTGTTCTTCTTCTACCATTTCTCCACACTCTCAAATGACTGCACATGATTTAAAACTTTCTCCTTAAACTATTCTTCCTCCCGTTGCTTGCTCCCGTTTTATTTTCCTGCTGATTCTGATCTCCCAGTCCATTATCAGCACTTTATACTTATCTCTCATACTCTCCCCATTTATGACCTTACAATTCATTATCTTTTTTCAAATTAGATCTTCTGCACATTAGAAAGCCTATTTGACTTTCCCTTCCTTTACTAATGTAAGTCACAAATTGATTTACTTTCTTTTTAAAAAAGCTATTACCAAATCAAATGCTATGGCAAAATCTACTATCCTCTCCCCTTTCCCATTCTTCTACCCTACTCCCCAACCTCTATATACCCTCTCTATCATCTTTATACTCTTTCCTACATGCCGTTTAGATCACCACCAGCAATCCCCTTTCCTCCTTCAGGTGTCACCCTAAGTTCTTCATTTATTTGTGCCCAGAAAATGTTCTCCTCCTTCTCACAGCCCACTTGAGGAGGATATGCACAAATGACATTAACTATAGTCTCACCAAGGCCCAGCTTGACACTCATCACCCTATCAATCCTCCTATTCACACTTAGGAAACTGTCTTTCAGTTCTTTGGATACTACTACACCTAAACTGTTTCTCCACTGCCCATTTGCTTCACTGTGCAACAACTTCCAGCCTCCTCCCAATTATCTTGCCTGGTTCCCCTTCCGTCTAATTTCCTAGTTTGCTTCTTTCCATCAAATCTAGGCTTATGATTTGAACCCAGGATGCCGGTTGCCTTAGCTGGCAGAACTAACCACTGCACTACTCGTTCAGACAACATGTTGTTTTTTTATTTTACAATTGGAACCTGTTATCTGACACTTATTAAACAGGAAGTAGAATGTTGAAAACTGCTTATCACAACAGTGCAACTTGTGAAAACATGAAGATTTGATTTTTTACAGTATAACTCTCATGGTAATGTAATGCATAATATAAGAGACAGCTTAGCAATTACAGTGTGTATAGAAAAGAACCCCACCCCTTAAAATATTCACATTTTGCAGAAATGAAGACGCACACAAAACTATTACTCCAGCTATATTTACTCAATGCAACTTATAAAAGCCAACTGAAAGATATAATGGCAACAATTTAGAAAAAAAGAATCACTGAAATGGTTAAAGGATCGCCCCCCTGTGTCATTACTTTGTGAAACCATCTTTTGCTTTGATTACAGCCATGAGTCTGTTGGGATACTTTACAAACTTTGCACATCTAGACTGTGCAACATTTGCCCACTCTTCTTAACAGAAGTGTCAAGCTCAGTCAATTTGGATGGTGAGCGTTGGTTGACTGCAGTCTTCAAGTCATTTCACAGATTTTCAATTGGGTTTCAGTTTAGGCACTGACTAGGCCACGCAAGGACATTCACCTTTCTCTCGTTCATCCACTGTGTGGTCTGCTTTGCTGTGTGCTTTGGGTCATTGTTACTTTGGAAGGTGAACCTTCTTCCATTGACAACTTTCTGGCAGAGGACAGCAGGTTTTCTTTAAGTATTTGACAGTATTTTACCCCATCCATTTCTTCTTCTATCTTGACAAGTGCCCCAGTTCCTGCTGCAGATAAACAATAGGCACAATAGGATGCTACCATCTCCATGTTTTATGGCAGGTATGGTGTTCTTTGGATGGTAAGCTGTATTGACTTTCTGCCAGATGTACTGTTTGGCATTGAGGCTAAATAGTTTGCCTTTGGTCTCATCTGACCATAACACCTTTTTCCATTTGGCCTCAGAAACTTCAAGGTATATTTTGTCAAAGCTCAATCAAGACTTGATGTGGCCTTTCTTGAGGAGTGGCTTTTCACTTGAAGCCTTCCCATGCAAGCCACATTTGTGGAGCATTTGTGAAACTGCTGTCACATGCATACAGTGACCACTCTTTGCCAAAAATTCCTGTAACTGCTTCAATGTTGCCATAGGCCTCTTGGTAGCCTCTCTGATTAGTTTCCTCCTTGCTCTTCCATCCAGTTTAGAGGGATGGCCTGATTAGGGAAGGGTCCTAGTAGTACCAAACACTTTCTGCTTCTTGATTATGGACTTTACTGTGTTCCTAGGGATTGATAACGCCTTTGAAGTTTTTTTTTTGTATCCATCTCCTGACTTGTGCCAGTCCACAGCTTTATCCCTGAGATCTGTTGACAGTGCCTTGCCACCCATAGTTGACCATTTGCTTTCAGTTGCAATTCCAAGCACTGAAATGCTCTGTTAATGCAGAACTAATCAGGAATGATTACAGTTGATCACCAATTAGCTTGGTGTGTAATAGAAAAGGTGATTAGTTACACTTGATTGAGTTTAGATGTATTTTATGGGGTGGTGGGGGGTGTATTGTGACCCTTTAAACATCTCGGTGGTTCTGTTTTTTTATTTATTTATTTTTTTCTGAACTGTTGCAATTATATCTTTCACTTGGCTGTTATAAGTTGCATTGACCTAAATACAGCTGGAAAAGTATTTTTGTGCATGTCTTCATTTTAGGCAACAAAGCAACAAAATCTGAATATTTTGAAGGGGTGCAATTCTTTCCTATACCCACTGTACTTGTAAATGTCACTCATTGTAAGAGAAGAGCTGTTTAAAGCAAATTTTAGCCTGGTGGGAAGGCAACATTTAAAATCTACAGTAAAAAAAATAAGGTACAGTACACTGGTGTGGAGAATGTGTTATTTCATTGTATGTTACTTCAGTGATGCTTTATAAAGAAATATGCATTATTTCTTAAAATTTAAAAAAGGGCATGGCAGAAAGGTAAAATTTCTGTTTCTAAAGTTTGAACAAGAAAAACACAATCATTATTGTTTTTTACAAATGCATGTTCTGAAAGCGGGCGGCACGGTGGCGCAGGTCCTCGCAGTTGGGAGATCTGGGGACCTGGGTTCGATTCCCGGGTCCTCCCTGCGTGGAGTTTGCATGTTCTCCCCGTGTCTGCGTGGGTTTCCTCCGGGCGCTCCGGTTTCCTCCCACAGTCCAAAGACATGCAGGTTTAGGTGGATTGGCGATTCTAAATTGGCCCTAGTGTGTGCTTGGTGTGTGGGTGTGTTTGTGTGTGTCCTGTGGTGGGTTGGCACCCTGCCCAGGATTGTTTCCTGCCTTGTGCCCTGTGTTGGCTGGGATTGGCTCCAGCAGACCCCCGTGACCCTGTGTTCGGATTCAGCGGGTTGGAAAATGGATGGATGGATGGATGTTCTGAAAGCTTTAACATTGTGATTATGCATTATAAAACATTCTGTTCAGTAAAAGAAGTAAGTTCTTGCATTCAGGTGCAATACATTTTAGTATTAATATACAGTACTTAATAATTCTGACCATGATAAAGCTGCTGACCATTGTTTTTTATTATTATAACCATGCTTATTTTAACTTCAGCTGTTTGTTTTCTGGTACAAATCTTGTAATCAATATTTAACCCACTTCCTATTGTACAAATGACTTGAAATTTTGCACACTTACTCACTTCTGATGAAAAGAAATGAAATTTTCATATGAAGAATAGTTAAAGATTTCACCAATAGATGGCACTAGTAATGGATAGAAATATTAAAGGAAGTGTTAAAATATTGATTACAAAATTATACTAAAACAAACCCAAGACTGAAAAGTTGAAAATAATATATATATAAAAAATACTTTTTAAAAACCACGCTTATATTAAGTTAAAAATTGTACTAAAAAGTAAAAAATAAGTCTCTCATACATCACTTGTAAAATAAAAGCGTGGGCGCTTTTCATCAATCAACATTCAAAAAACACTTCTTAAAATCTTACCTTTGATTTGATTTTACCTTAAAAGCCTACGTTTTATTTTACGAGTGATGTATGAGAGACTTATTTTTTACTTTTTAATACACTTTTTAACTTAATATAAGCGTGGTTGTTAAAAAGTATTTTATATATATATATATTATTCCTTTTCTTGTCAGTTATTCATTTTTTCTCTTTAATTTTTATTGGTAAGGATCCCACTTATTAATATTTTTCTCTTTATTTTTATTGGTAAGGATACAATTTTAACAGTATCTTCATTTTGATTCATTTGTTGCAAATTTTGCTCATATTTCGTGACTAAATAAATTGTCAGTTTTCTTTAGTGAGCTTCTAGAAATGCACATTTCTGTTTTTGTTGATCATCTCATTTTTTTTCTTAATGTGTTTATTAATAATAACACCAGGACTGTACTGACATCCAAATTAAAGTTGATTCTTTCTATATACTGTAATATGAAATATGCTTTCAGAATATTGCTAATCCGATCATACTAGGTATACTGTGATATAGACAATGACCATTTTAACTAATAAGAGACATGTTTTTAAAGACAATTAACACTATTATTTTTACTTTTTGGAACTTTATGGACCAGAAAGAGGCTGTAGTCCATCCTGCCTTAGATTAAATATTTAGGAGACCGTGAGTAGGAGTGCCTGTGACTGTGATGTAGTATTGTTTTTTTTTTCTTTAAATTTTATTGATTTTATTGTCATCATTCCATACAAATAGTCAATTTTTACAAAAAATACGATTGAAAACAAATCAACCCCCACCCCTGAGAAAGATAGCATGGCCAACGGAGTAAAACTTAAAGCTAATAAAAATAAATAAATTGATGAGTTTAATAGGCGGATAAAGATAAATGGAGAAGAAAAAGAAATGGGAAGAGAATCTGCTTCCTCAGTGCTTTAAGAGCTTATTCTAAAATATTATTGATTAGATCCTGCCAGGTTTTGAAAAAGTTCTGCACAGATCCTCTAAGTGGGAATTTAATTTTTTCCAATTTCAAATAATATAAAGCATCAGTTATCCACTGACTTAAAAGAGGGGAGTTAGGATTCTTCCAGTTTAGCAAAATAAGTCTGCGTGCCAATAGTGTAGTGAAGGCAATCACAGTTTGTTTGTCCTTCTCCACTTTAAGCCCATCTGGAAGAACACCAAACACAGCTGTTAATGGGTTAGGAGGGACTGTGACACCAAGGCTGTCTGAAAGGGACTTAAAAAATGTTGTCCAGAATGATGTTAATTTGGTGAAGACCCAAAACATGTGACCCAGTGAGGCTGCAACTTGATTGCAGCTTTCGTAGGTTGGATCTTGCCCTGGAAACATTTTGGACAGTTTTAAGCAAGACAGATGTGCTTGATATATAATTTTGCGTTAAATAATTGTATGCTTTGCGCATATGAAGCTCGAGTGAATTCTATGCATTGCTCCCTTCCACTCCTTTTCTGATATGTTAAGTGAGAGATCCTTTTCCCATTGTCCTCTTGGATCTTTGAAAGGGAAGGACTGTAAAATAATTTTATATATTGCAGAAATGCTGTCTGAGTCCTCGAAACTAAGCAATATTTTTTCCAGCATAGAGGAAGGTGCGAGATAAAGAAAATTGGGCAGGTTCTGTTTAACAAAGTTTCTAATTTGAAGATAGTGAAAGAAATGTGTTGCTGGAAAGTTAAATTTGGAATGTAATTGTTCATAGGATGCAAAGATGTTGTCTATATAAAGATCTCCAAGCAATTTAATCCCAAATGTTTTCCAGATATTAAAAACTGCATATGTTTGCGAGGGTTGAAAAAGGTGGTTCTCATGCAGAAGTGCCACAGATAAAAGATTCTCCATCTTAAAATGCTTTCTACATTGGTTCCATATTCTGAGTGAGTGAAGCACAATTGGGTTGTTAGTATATTGTCTGGTACCACGTTCTAGTTTAAAGTAGATAGATAGATAGATAGATAGATAGATAGATAGATAGATAGATAGATAGATAGATAGATAGATAGATAGATAGATAGATAGATAGATAGATAGATAGATAGATAGATAGATAGATAGATAGATACTTTATTAATCCCAGGGGGAAATTCACATTCACAAGTAGTCTGAACAAATGTTGTTAATACAAACTGAAGCTTCTGAATTGGTATACAGTAGTTTGATCCATGCACAAATGTTCGGGCCAAACCCAAATTTCTCTAATGTAGTGAAAAGGTAGTTCCATTCAACCATATGAAATGCTTTTTCTGTATCCAATGATAATAATATCTCTGGGGTGTTTGACTTTGCAGGTGAATATATTATATTAACCCTTTAACCGCCAACTCCCTAAATATTCCCCACGCCAGGCGAAATCTGAACAATTTTCGTTTTTTTACTTTTTTACATTTTTTACATTTATTCAAGCAGTATTGACCACTAAATGTTGTGCAAGTTCTAGAAATGGGCAAACACATAATAAAACACAAAATGTACCTTTTCTCAGGCTTCCACAACAATAAACTTTCATCAACTGTAACTGACGGTCCTGGCATGTAGGGCAACTGAAATGCTTCAAATAAATGGTCAATCAAAGGACGTAGCTTGAACAAGCGGTCGTGGTTTGGATCTTTCTTATCTGGCTCATTTCTGTTGTCATTCAAATGAAAGAATTTTCAGCAGCAAAGAGAATCGGTTACGTGTCATGATACCTGCAAAAAATAGGTGTTGCATACATAGGATCTGTAGACCAGTACATCTCGATATCTGGTTTTCTGATTATTCCCATCAACATCAAAATCCCAATGAATTTTTTCATTTCGTTTTCATCAGTGTCTACCCAAGCACGAACATGGGAATGTGGAGGTAAATTGGGATTTTTCTCAATAAACTGTGCTGCATACAGATTTGTCTGATGAGCAAAATGTCTGATCAAATCAGGTGACACAAACAGCTCATAAAGCTGCTCAGCAGTGTAATTGTTTACATCAACAATAAAGCCACACGTTGCCTCAAACGGATGCAGAAAAGGTAGTTCACCTCGGGCAGCAGTCCAGTTGAGATGCTGGGGATACACCCACTCATCGCCATCATCCGATGCGCCGTCATTCACAGTATCATGCAGCGCACGTTGCTGATCATCATTGTCGCTAAAATCTTCTTCAGAACTGCTACAATCATGATCAGAATTATTGTCCAAAAATCGCCTGCAAAACCTCACTTGAAGTCAGTTTACGTTTCGCCATATTCACAGCTTTCACTTTCGAATCACATCACGTGATTGGCCAATACAAGCGCAGAGTTGTTGAAATACAACGTAGTAATAATACCCACGCCAAACTGTCAGTTATACTACGCGCCAGGCATTCACATAACCACAGGCAAATGTGCCGGATAATTCCGGCAGTATGGCGTTAGCAATAAAACAATGATGCCGGATATATCCGGCAGAGGGCGGTTAAGGGGTTAAACAGGCGTTGAAGATTGGAAGCTAAGTGTTGGCCTTTAATAAATCCAGTTTGATCTTGTGATATTACCGAAGGCAGCACTTTCTCCATCCTTCTAGCTAGGACTTTGGAGAGTATCTTAACATCATTATTCAGAAGTGAAATTGGTCTGTATGATGCACATTGTAATAAGTCCTTATTTTGTTTAGGAAAGATGGTGATTAATGCTTGGTGAAAAGTTTGAGGTAGAATTTGATTGTCTCTAGCTTCTGTAAATGTTGTTAATAAGATGAGTGGAGAATTTCTTATAAAATTCTACAGGGTAGCCATCAGGGCCTGCTGCTTTCCCACTCTGAAGTGACTTTATAGCATCTAGTAATTCTGATAGCGCCAGAGGTTTATCCAGTTCCTCTGCACTAAAAGTATCTATTTGTGGTATCTGTAATGTATTCAGAAATGCATTAGATTGTGTGTTGTCTTCTTTAAACTCAGTAGAATATAAGGATTTATAGTAGTATCTAAATGTGTGCATTATATTTTTATGTTCAACGATTTTATCTACGTTCATGTTGGTGATTGCTGGGATTGCACTGCAAACTTCTTGCTTGTGGATTTGTTGAGCTAAGAGCTTATTAGGTTTCTCTCCATGTTCATAGTAATGATGTCTTGATTTAAAAATGAGGTGTTCCGTTTCTTTGGTTATTAAGAGGTTGAGCTCTGAATGTAGAGCCTGCCTTTTGCTATGAAGAGCCTCACTTAGACACCTGGCATGTTCTTGATCTATTCTAGTAATTTCACTGGTTAGCTCTAATACCTTCTTGGTTTCTAATTTATTTCTATGGGAAACATATGAAATAATCTCTCCTCTTAAGAAGGCCTTTAGAGTTTTCCAGAGTATTCATGCAGAGACCTCTAAGGATGTATTTGTCTCTAGGAAGAAACTGATTTGTTTTGATATAAATTCTGTATAGTTCTCGTCTGCTAATAGAAGTGGGTTAAGACGCCATCTTCAAGATGAGTATGTGGGTCATAATGATTTTAGCTCCAAGATCAGATGGGCATGTTTGGAAATAACAATAGCGTCGTACTTGCAAGATTTCATAGTAGGCAAGAAATTATTATCTATAATGAAATAATCAGTTATTGAGTAGCAATGATGCACTGGTGAGTAGAAGGAATATGTTCTTGAGATTGGGTTTAGAAACCTCCAGGGGTCTGATAAGTTGTGGTCAGTTACAAACTGTGTAATTACTGTATCTTTGCATTGTTAGATGTCATCCTCCCTGTGACAGGAGACCTATCTAAGAGTGGATTTAAAACACAATTAAAGTCCCCAGCCATTATAATTTTATGAGTGTTCACATTGGGAATGGATGCAAATACATTTTCCATGAATTCCCTATCATCGACATTGGGTGCATAAACATTTATCAAAATCACTTTACAGTCAAATAAATTGTCCATGACAATCACATACTTCCCTTCAGGATCAGATACAACATCTGATACCACAAATGAGACTGTTCTATGTATAAGAATTCCCAAACCTCTAGTTTTCTTTGTAAAGCTGGAATGGAACATTTGGCCAGTCCAGTCTTTTTGCAGCCGGAAATGATCCTTGCTTAGTAAGTGGCTCTTCTGTAAAAAATACAATTTTAGTGTTTAGACCTGTTAGGTGAGAGAATACTTTCTTTCTCTTTAATTCGTGATTCAGGTCTTTAACATTCCAGCTCATAAAGTTAACTGTCCCATCATGGAAACATTGATTCTGAATTTTTGATGTCATTTTGTAGTCTTAATTGGACGTGAGACAACTTTAACCTTAAGTTCCAATTTTCCCAGGAGTTATTGCCATGCAGCCTATTGTTACGTTGGTAGTTATAATTATAAGGATTAAAAGGATAGATTAGTTGGAGCTTGCTCTCACTCTCCCCCACTTATCCTCCCCCCCCCCCCCCCCCCCCATTTTGCCTCCCAACGTGAGGCTGGACCCCACTTCAGAAATTCCCAGTCCTCTGACATACAGTTAGGTCCATAAATATTTGGACAGAGACAACTTTTTTCTAATTTTGGTTCTGTACATTACCACAATGAATTTTAAATGAAACAACTCAGATGCAGTTGAAATGCAGACTTTCAGCTTTAATTCAGTGGGGTGAACAAAACGATTGCATAAAAATGTGAGGCAACTAAAGCATTTTTTTAACACGATCCCTTCATTTCAGGGGCTCAAAAGTAATTGGACAAATTAAATAACTGGAAATAAAATGTTCATTTCTAATACTTGGTTGAAAACCCTTTGCTGGCAATGACAGCTTGAAGTCTTGAACTCATGGACATCACCAGATGCGAGGTTTCCTCCTTTTTAATGCTCTGCCAGGCCTTTACTGCAGCGGCTTTCAGTTGCTGTTTGTTTGTGGGCCTTTCTGTCCAAAGTTTAGTCTTCAACAAGTGAAATGCATGCTCAATTGGGTTAAGATCAGGTGACTGACTTGGCCATTCAAGAATTTTTCACTTCTTTGCTTTAATAAACTCCTGGGTTGCTTTGGCTGTATGTTTTGGGTCATTGTCCATCTGTATCATGAAACACCGCCCAATCAATTCGACTGCATTTAGCTGGATTTGAGCAGACAATACGTCTCTGAACACCTCAGAATTCATTCGGCTGCTTCTGTCCTGTGTCACATCATCAATAAACACTAGTGTCCCAGTGCCACTGGCAGCCATGCACGCCCAAGCCATCACACTGCCTCCACCGTGTTTTACAGATGATGTGGTATGCTTTGGATAATGAGCTGTTTCACGCCTTCTCCATACTTTTTTCTTGCCATCATTCTGGTAGAGGTTGATCTTGGTTTCATCTGTCCAAAGAATGTTTTTCCAGAACTGTGCTGGCTTTTTTAGATGTTCTTTAGCAAAGTCCAATCTAGCCTTTCTATTCTTGAGGCTTATGAGTGGCTTGCACCTTGCTGTGCACCCTCTGTATTTACTTTCATGCAGTCTTCTCTTTATGGTAGACTTGGATATCGATATGCCTACCCCCTGGATAGTGTTGTTCACTTGGTTGGCTGTTGTGAAGGGGTTTCTCTTCACCATGGAAATGATTCTGCGATCATCCACCACTGTTGTCTTCCGTGGATGTCCAGGTCTTTTTGCGTTGCTGAGTTCACCAGTGCTTGCTTTCTTTCTCAGGATGTACCAAACTGTAGATTTTGCCACTCGTAATATTGTAGCAATTTCTCGGATGGGTTTTTTCTGTTTTCGCAGCTTAAGAATGGCTTCTTTCACCTGCATGGAGAGCTCCTTTGACCGCATGTTGTCTGTTCACAGCAAAATCTTCCACATGCTAGCACCACACCTCAAATCAACTCCAGGCCTTTTATCTGCTTAATTGATAATGACATAACGACGGATTTGCCTACACCTGCCCATGAAATAGCCTTTCAGTCAATTGTCCAGTTACTTTTGAGCCCCTGAAATGAAGGGATTGTGTTAAAAAAATGCTTTAGTTGCCTCGCAATCGTTCTGTTCACCCCACTAAATTAAAGCTGAAAGTCTGCAGTTCAACTGCATCTGAGTTGTTTCATTTAAAATTCATTGTGGTTATGTACAGAACCAAAATTAGAAAAAAGTTGTCTCTGTCCAAATATTTATGGACCTAACTGTACCTAGAGACAGAGCAAAACAAAACAAGCCCCCCAGCAGCGGTGTTTGAAGATTAAAAAGTAGAGATATCTATTGCTGATAAAGTCTAAATACTATAAGCATAAAATATAATCTTCAACAGTCTTGAAATATTAAGACAGTAAACCCAGGGAATGGTGTTAAAAAGTGGCCCTGGATAAGCATAGTAAACCTTAATGCAATAATAACAATAACAATAAACCAAGGGTATGATGTTAAACAGTCTACTTCAGAATATTAAAAAAAAAACAAAAAAAACACTACTTTAATTTCTTCCACACATACACCTATAATTGTAATTAAAACATAAACAAAAAGTGTCCGAGAAGAGAAAAGGATGTATAATTATGGTACCCATATCGTTGCAAGCGGATCAGACAGCAGGTAATATCTTCTTGCCATGCCATGACAGGATGCGACTCACTATTGTATTTCAGAAAAGTGTCGGGATCAGCTTTCTTAACTCATTTTCTGCTTCCTCCTTGGTGGAGAAGATGTAATATTTGTCTTGAATATCCACTTTCAGTTTGGCAGGATACAAGAGGCTGTATCTGATATTGGCTTTCTGTAACCGCTGTTTAATGTTTTAAAAAGCTGCATGTTTAGCAGCTGTTGAGGGTGAGTAATCAGGGAAAATACGAATGTGGTTATTTTCAAATATAATCTCTTGTTTCTGTCTGAGAAGTTCCATTACTTTAAGCTTAAATTGTAATCTCTCGAAGCGGACAATTAGAATCATAGGTTTAGAGGTATTTGATCCACTTATGCGATAAGCTGCCGCTATCTCGATATCTTTTTTAAATTATTATTTTTGAGAATAGTTCGGCTATGAGTTTCACTGGGTTTGGACTTTCACGATTCTCAGGTAGACCTTCGATTCTAATATTATTCCTTTTGCATCCATCTTCCAGAGCCGCAAGTATGTCTCCGAGTTTTTTGCATTCGGAATTCGCAGCTGTAGCTTTTCCATCCGCGGTAGCTGCAAAATGTTCCACTGTTGCAATTCGAGTCGTGAATGTCTGCTTAATGTCTTCCAGCTGATCGATAAGTTCTCCTAGTTTAGACGCATTTTCCTGAATGTGTTCCTCAATTTTTCCCAGCATGCTTTTAAAGGTTGCATCAAAATGATTATATATACATTTTTCCAAGTCTTTATTATCCTGCCGCAGCTCTTGCATCTCCAGCCGCAGCTTCTCATTTGTCTTGAGCAAGCCATTTATTTCTTTCTTCATATTTTTCTGAATGTCTTTCTTGAGCTCTCTTATGGCCATGGCCGTGGCCAATGTTGCAGTCATTTCCTTCAGTTCGGACAAATCGTTTCAGCTTTTGGGCTCCACAGGTGAAGTGGAAACTCCAGTTACAGCCAATTCCTCCGGCTCGCGAGGAGTAGATGAAAGCGCGGACTGCAAGGCCGTTTCTAGTTTCAAGTGATCTTCTGGAATCTGCGAGCTATCGTGACCTGCATCTCTTGCAGCTTTGCTCCCATTTTCGCTCTCAACTGGAGATGATGCAGTGGAGCGGGGTCCTGTGAAGTCTGTGCTTTCGCCTGCCTGTTTCAGGTTAGTCTCTGAAAGGCCGTATCTTGCACTTGGGCTTGATGCCTGTCCAGACTTGGGTGTAGCTTTAGGTTTCTATTCCATTTCTTTCTGACCCCGTTTCTTGTTACTCATGTTTATATACTGTAGTAGAAACTCCTCGGGTTGTGTAAATACAGGATACCTCGGGATAGTAAAAAATAAGAGAAAAAAATAAAGCCACTGCAATGGAGCTCCACTTCAGACATCCATCTCCCATAACACTTAACACTTAAAGTATGCTATCTGAATTTTAATAAGATGTAGTTGTATCCAGAGTCTGCAGATTATGTAAATAATTTGACATCAAGTATTTCACAGATTTTGAGTCTTAATCTCCAACTGTTAACAAATATACCACTAAAAGAGGCCATAAGGTAAAAAAGACAAAATGCAGTAGTGTCCCTTGAATGTATGTGCATGGCACCTAATAAATAAATAAATAGGAAACTTGCCTTGATAAACCAGAAATTATGTAACGTATTACTATATGTGACTTAAATAAACTAGTGACCAGCAATTAAATGTGACTGTGTAAAGTTAATTACACCAAATTATTTTATTAACAGTCCAGAATAGGGATTTAAGGGTTTGCTATATTGCTTCTATCAGTTGCTAACTACTGGTGCATTGGAACTCTTACAAAGTGTGTGTTAACATTTATCTTTTTTTCTCTGTAATTCTAATAGCATTAACTATCTGTATTACAGGAATAGTTAGAATTGTCCGACTATTGTCCTTAATATGCATTTGCCCAGTTGATTTTAGTAGCTGATTTTAGGAGTAACAGAATATGAGCAAGGTGCATGTTCAGACCCTGCTGTCCACTGTTGAGATCTGATTATTTGTATTTGAGGTGAGCAGACCAAATTTGGAATTTGGTGCTCTATAACTTTAATTTTTTGGTTTACCTCAATGGACTTGGCTTATTTAAGATTTACTTAGGAACATTATAATTTAAACATAACATTCTCAAACCCTCTTAATCCAATGTGTGGTCATGGGAGAGCCAGAGCCTACCACAGAAGCACTTACAGTAAGGCAGGAAACAGGCTTGGGCAAGGTGCCATTCCATCACAACATCCACTTACAAAGGGGTAATTTTCAATTGCCACATAATCCAGCCTTCACAGTTTTGGGGATGTGGGAGGAGAAACTGAAGTACTCTGAGGAAAACCCACACAGACAAAAGGAGAACATGAAAAATCCAAACTCTCATTGATCAGGCAAGCAATTTGAAATATGAAGAAATGGTAAGCAAGTATTGAAGGCAGAGCTGGAAGGCATGCCCATGGAGGTGGGGCTGCAAGGACTTTTCTGAACAATCTCTTCATAAAGTATTCAGCAAAGTGGACATTGATGGCTAAAGGAGATGGAGAGCTATCGTGAATTTTACACAGGCAGCAGGGAGAGCCTCAAAATGACTCTGAATCACAGCAGCAAGTATATAGAGATCTGCAGTGCATGATGTTTGGACACAAGTTGTGGCTTTTCTGAGATACCCAGCGCAAAAATAGAACACCCATACAGATATTGGAGGAACATGCAAGATACCCAAAGACTACAACGGAGCTTACAATTTGAACCCAGCATATTGGATTTGAGATGCACCACCTTACTTCTTCATGTTTCAAATAAATAAACCAAAAACAAACATGCTGTCATCATCATCATTGGCCAGGTGGAACACTGTTTTCTATATTTGGTTGGCTAGTCCACATGCCTACTTTCTTACCTTAATTTTAGTTAAAACTTTACTTTTTGCATAGATTAGGGTTGGCTTCCTATTTTTAGAAAATGTGTAATAGTACTGCCTTGCAACATCCCTCTGTACTTTAGGCTCCGATAACCACTGCTACCTAGATCCCTGTTTTACCTAAAGTGACAGGTACTTTTAGCTTCATGCTCCTCTCTTTATATTGTCACAAACTCCACGCAGAGCCATAGCAAGGTTTGGGGCAGCCACCCATATAATTGGTATCCTGGCTGCAAAGTCGAAAAGTGAATACAGCACTGATGTGCACAAAACCGAGTCCAAACCAGAACTGTGAGAATAGGGAAAAGGTGGAGGCTTTTAATGGGGGAGACAGGAAGTGAGGTCAGAGGGATCAGGCTCATGAAGGTCTTCAGCCATAGGTTCGAGCCCGGATGTGACATCACTGGGGCTGGAGGCTTGGACCTGGAAGTGATGTCAAAAGAGTCAGGTGGAATCTCCTGTGAATGGTCTGCAGGAAAGGGAGAAAAAGAGTCAGTGCACTCTGCCACATCCCAGTATTATTCGGAACTGCCCTTACTCCAGCCCTTTAGCTGCCTCCCATGCTCACGTGTGTGACAATGTATAATGGTGTGCTCTTAAAAACCTTGACCTGTTAGTATTTACCAATTTGTGGGAATAAATCTGATTTTAATATTCTTTAATTACTTCTTGTAATTGATCAGTTTATACATCATTGTGGGAATGCTTTGATATCTGGAGAGCCTGTATTTAACTATAAAAATTTAGTCTGTTAATTCCATTTACATTTGTTGCCATGGGTGACACAGTGGTAGGTAGCACTGCTGCCTCTTATCAAGGAGACCAGGTTTCACTTCCTCCTCCCTGCATGGAGTTTGCATGTTCAAACCATGTCTGTGGGTTTTTTTCCCACAGTCCAAAGACATTCAGGTTAGGTCAATTGGCGATGCTAAATTGGCCCTAATATGTCTTTTGTGTGAGTGTTTTCCCCCTGCAATCGACAAATGTCCAGGGTTTGTTCTTGCTTTGCACCCTATGCTCGCTGAGATAGGCTGCAGGTCTCCCCACAATCCTGGTCTGAATTAAGCAGCCTAGAAAATGACATGACATGTCGCCATATAAACTGTAGGGTTATAGATTTTCTGTCAATTAATCTTTCTGTAAACCCTACTACTTGCTTAAACATAACCCCACAAAAAACCGAGAAGATAAAACTCAGATTATTACTTGTTGGAGCTTGGAAACTAATGCTCAAATGGTTTTAGAACACCATTAGTGGAACAAAGAAAACAAAAATGCCATAAAAGCTGATGATCTTGATGTGGTTTATAGACTTATAGGTATGTTTTCTCCTTGCAGGGTTAATCTGGGGAAAATCCATCAAAGTTGAGCAATCAGGTAAAGTAATGCCCCCAAACCAACCCCCTATAATAA